>NC_143013.1:280169476-280508851 GCF_055824585.1 Amblyomma mixtum
TTCGTATCTCGCCCTGTGGCTCCTATTGTTGTTTTAGATCCACGCAATAACACATTATCCGAAAGGAAGGCGTGTTCATTTAGCCCCAATGTTTGTGCAAATCGTGATAGCGCGCCATTGTCAACTTAAAATGATCGCGACCGCTCTGGCCGGGTGGTGATTAGTCACTGCCCAGAAAAGTAAACACCACCAGAAAAAATTCAGGGGGCACTTCGACTGTCTAAAGTGCCTAGAGGAGAAAGCGTTTTCCTCACCCCTTTGACTGCCTCTGTGGCACTGGTGACGTCCCCACTGGATGACGTCACGCATAATTAATGACTAATTACTAAGTAATTGCAAATTCCTAATTTTCAATTAGGGATTAATGGCTAAATACTAATCAATTGCTAATTAATGACATTTAAGCCTCGCCTAGAGGAGTGAAACGCGACAGCGCGTTGTAGAGCTGCCAGGCAGTCCACGGAACTCCACCACCCGTTCGGCGCGATGCCTTGCCCTTCGAACGCAACGCTTTTTGAGGAAAGGAAATGGCGCAGTAATTCTCTGTCATCTCGATGAACACCCGAACCGCACCAAGTGGGAGTGAAGGAGGGGCGGTAATGAAGAAAATTAAAATTGTATTTGGGGAAAGGAAATTACGCATTAACTGTTTCACATATCTCGGTGGACACCCGTCATCCGTTTGTAGAGGAAGGAACGAAGTGGGAGTGAAAGAAGAGAAAGCGGGGCCGTAATCTCTGCCTCTCCCGTAAGCCACAGTAGAGTGGTGGTGGTGGTGAAAAACATTTATGGGCAATTAGATTTTTTACAGAAAGGTGATTGGGGTAGGACCCTATTGGCCCTTTCCCCTCACAGTACTAGGTGGAGCCCCTATTCCGGGGCCCCATTGGCAAGCAACGCCGCCCGCGTCCGTTGAACCAAGGCCTTTTGGCTCTTTAGATCTTGACAGCCGAGCAGGGCCGCCTCCCAGTCCTCTCTGGTGGGGTTGGGGTTGGGGGGGATAGATGGGTTAGATTGACACGCCCAAACCATGTGGAAGGTGTCAGACACCTCCCCACAGTAGAGTAAGCACGAAATGTTTACAGGCATAACACATTGATTATCATGGCGTTGTCGGCAGGGGCGAGCAGTCTTCTGCTGTGGCGTATCACTCGCGAAGCGATCGCTTTCCGCAAGACGCTTCCTACCTCTCCTCTCGTCAGGCTTCATTGCTCGGCTTAAGCAGCTGTGACGGTGGCGGCATTGAAATGCAAGACGATGCAGAAGCGTACGCGGACACGACGAGACGCATGCCTGACAAGAATGTATATGCAGCGCATTCGAAACTGTCCAAAGTGCGTAGAGGCGAAAGTGTTATCCGCACCACTTTGCCTAAGTGACACTGGTGACGTCACCACTGGATTACGTCACACGTAATTGATGACGAAGTAATGACAAATTACTAATTAGTAACTAACTACTGATTAATGACGAAACACTAATTAACTGCTAATTAATTACGCTTAAGATTCGATGCCTCAACTATGTAGTGGGCTTGGTTTTCAAAAATGTCCGGACCCAGGGCAAGTACCCTTTAACATGGGCGCCGTTTGTCGCCCCCGATCCTTGTGCCCGCGATAATGCAAGCTTGGTGGCACGGCCGCTTGCGTATCACTATCCATGCGAGCCACGCTTCAGTCATGCAAACAACCCGCCCTTGTAGCTCACTGCCTTTGCCGTCTGGCTGCGGAGCCCAACTACGCCGAAAAGAATCCCCGCCGCGACGGGAGCACTTCGATGGAGCCGAAATGCATGAATGCCCGTGTGCTGCGCGAAGTCAGCGCACGTTAAAGAAGGGCCCCAGGCAGTGTTAATTTATAAGGAGCCCTCCACTACGGCATGCCCATGTAAAGGCCTGAAGAAGGCGGATGAGCGGCTCCTTCTCCGCCTTCTCACCAATACATTGCTGTGCCCGGCAGCGCTAAAACATTTTGACCCGTCCTTTAACGGCAGCTGCCCACACTGTAGTGCAGTGTCTTCTGACACCTATCACATGGTGTGGGCCTGCCCCTCCAACCCCGCTATTCCCCCCATCCCCAACCCAACCCGGGAGGACTGGGAGGCGACTCTGCTCGGCTGCCACCACTTACAGGCCCAACAAGCCTTAGTCGGGCGCGCCCGGGCGGCGGCAACCGCCACTGGGGTCCCATACTAGGGACCTCCACCTAGTGTTTGTAAGGATCGGTCCCTTACGGGCTGATCCAAACATAACTCCTGTTCATATGTAATAAATGTTTTCACCACCACCACCATCCCTCATAGCAAGTGTGTGTCTTCGGTACGTTAAACACCGCATATCCCTGGTGTAGAATTTCCATAGTACAACAAAACAATAATCAAAGTTGAAGAAAGCCCGTGCCTAAAGGCAGCAATTTCGGATTACTGATAACACAAAGCAAAACTGGACATGAGTTAAGGGCGAGCCTCAGTCCGCTGCCGAACATTTCGAGACGAGGACCTCTCTTCGTCTGAGCCCCCCGTGTTATCGGCATATCTGATACAGCCGGCGTCGTCGCTTCGGCGGACGAGATTGTTGCGACGCGCGTCTGTTCTTTCAATCTTTCAATCTTTCCTCTTATACCTTTCAACACACCTCTATCTGCACGTGGCAGTGATTGTGGCTCAGCCCGAGCCAGTAGGTAGGCCAGTGCAATTTCCTTTTCATCCTTACTTCAGTCGCAACAACCATCCCAGTGTCAGGCAAACGAGAATAGTCACCAAGTACAAAATTACATTGAATTAATGTAGTATCCACTGTGATATCGGTGAATATCTGGCCTAAAATGAATTATTAGTCACTTTCTGTTCATGACGCAGACATTTCTGCGACACGGGGCCCTTAAAGCGATTGCTTTAAAACTGGCTTCTTAGAATTCTTGCGCAGAACGCCATGAATGGCACGTATCACTGTGGCGCAGGAAAGGCAAGACTTAAACCTGGTCCCAATGTCACCTGTCGATATGGCCGCTAACCACAGTTCCTATTTCTTCTTTTGCATGCAATCCTTTATAACATAGCGCACGAACACTCACCTGATTACACTTGTCTGGAGCGACCGACTGGTTGCTTCTAACTGGGTGCGCGACGCATAGCTGCAGTCGCTGGGCGCGATATCGGTTTCCCAATAGTGTTAACGACATCAGTGCGGCGCGCATTTGTCGCCAATCGAAATACAGGCCTGCGTGTTTGTGGGTCGCAAGCGGCGGTGCTGCATGAGCACTGTCGATGGGCGCGCTGTCGTCGGAGTCGCGCTGACAGCGTCGCACAAAGAGCTTGCGCGACGCAATACCGCCACGAACAAGCGCGCCTGCTTTGTCATGCGAGGTTGCTTCTTAAACCAAGCGCAGAGTTGAAAAAGCATCACGAGGGCCGCGAACCACTCACGGCATGAACACAGAACGCTCGAGTGAAACAAAGCTTGATACCCACAGATCACGCAGGCCTGCATCGTCATCTGCCCCGAATGCGTGCTACAGATCTCGTAGTGAGCAGCTACCGCCAGGCGTCGCGCGCAGTTTGTACTCAGGAAGAGGGCTTAGTCGTGATGGTCGGTGCATGTTGATGGAAACGACGGAACAGCGCTAATAGACAGGGCGGAAGAGAAGACCACAGACGCAGTGCATGTGTCTGTGGTAGTCTCTTCCGTGCTGTCTGTCAGCGCTGTTCAGTCGTTTCTATCAACAGTTCGAACGTTTGGAGCCGCAGGGTACGCCACTGAGAAGATAGGTCGGGTCTGTGGAGGTATCCAGTAAACAGTTTGAAATGAAACCCCTAGATTGCGCAAAGTCGAAATTTAATTTTTGCTTCTGTACATCTATAAGGAACTTAAAAAGGCATTAAACGGAACATGATTTCATGCGACAATTGGTCAGAATTGCGAGATTGGTCCTTCTCACTCATCATTGCGAAATAGGCATTGACTGCATGCAACAAAGGCTTAGTTTTTGTGTTGCTTTGATCTGTACCTGTGTCGAGTGGTAGAACAGAGCGTGGTCGACGTTGCAGCTCATGGCGTCGTTTTCCCGAAAATTGGAGAACGCAGATTGGTGGTTATGGTTTATGGGGTTTAACGTCCCAAAGCGACTAAGGCTATGGGAGACGCCGTAGTGGAGGGCTCCGGAAATTTCGACCACCTGGGGTTCTTTAACGTGCACTGACATCGCACAGTACACGGGCCTCAAGAATTTCTCCTCCAAAGAAATTCTAGCCGCCGCAGCCGGGATCGAACCCGCGTCTTTTGGGTCAGCAGCCGAGCACCATAGCCACTGAGCCACCGCGGCGGCGTAGAACGCAGATTGGAGCCGATGGAGCAGGACAAACGTGCAAAAAAATCAGCGGGCATCGTTGCACTGGATAAGCACACAATGTGTTTCCTAAGTAGCTCGTTGAAGTTCCTTGACATGTAAAAAGCTAGAACCGAAATCCAGCTTTCCGAAAGCCGCCGTGGGGGCTCAGTGGTTGCGCTGCTCGGCTGCTGACACGAAAGACGCGCGTTCGATCCCGGCCACGGCGATAAAATTTGAATGGAAGCAAAATGCTAGGAGTCCCTGTAACTTACTTTAAAGAACCCCAAGTGGTAGAAATTATCCGGAGCCCTCCACTACGGCGTCCCTCGTAGCTCGAGTCGTTTTCGGACGTTAAACCCCATGAACGAAACCAAGACAAAGCGAAGAAAGTGAAAGAAGGGAACCGCTAGGAGGGAAGGTCTGCTGACAGAAGCCGATCCCATTCCCCACGCAGCCTCCACAGAAATGGGGGTGCATTTAAAAAGCTCAAATCAATGCAGTGTTCCCATTCTTGGCATAAAGATACCACTCCATATTTTCTGCGAAAATGGCACTTAGTGAAACAAAAAAAAAAGGACCTTTCATGCTAAAGTTCATGACTGTGCCACTGTAATGACAAAATTTGCCGTTTATATCGCTTAGCTCTGGTCTATCAGGATGGTTTCTCTTATTCCTGACAAGTGCCGCAGCAAAGTAAGTGGAGCACATAAGCTCGCATGGCATGGCATTCAGATCATGAAAACCAGAAGTATAGGAGAACGTCGTCGCTGAGTCCTGACCTGAGATTGGCTAGTTGCGTAGAGTGTTAACCGCTACAAAAACGCCGAACACGGCAAAAAGATCGTTCAGTCGAGCTACAGAGCGCTGAGCTGGTCTAAAAATTTCCTTCGCGCCAGCATTTTCGCAAAACGTGGGCATTAAATCGACGACGTATGCATGAGCGCACAGTGTAACAAGGTTCACCTTAAACGCCGCGCAGGTGTCCACGATTGAGCAAAACTCGGATGCTGCATCGAAATCCTAACGGCGGAAGCAATTGCGCTTAGGCAGCTGAGAATTGCGCTACCAAATAACATTTCCTTAAAGTCAAGGAAATACGTATTTGGTCGATGTGTCCCCATCCTGTGGCCTCCGATGATTTTCACTCAGTTGGCGCTCCTGTCGTAACACATCGTCGGACGCGCGGATAAGATGCTAGAACATATACATCGCTTTTTATCTCAGCAATGAAATCGTATCACAACAGTTTACGAAGCATGAATTCGCACATGAGTACGCTTATCACCTTGGGCAAACGTTCCGCGGCCAGAGCGCCCGGTACCAGTGTGGGCACGTGGTTGCCAACTGAGGCTAGGTGAATGCTCGTACATGTTGCTGTCGAGGTTAGAAAAATTGTCACATATTTACGATAGCGCATCAACGAAACATTGACCTGTAGGATATGAACTCAGTCGAATACAACACAGAACAACCGGTGCAAATAATTTGCTGGCGTTTGCTTGGCATGAAATGCTCGCGTGAAAGAGGCATAGCTGGAATGAGTGCGGTGTTCACTTGGGCTTGGAAGACGCAATGACGCCAGTGAACACACGCCCTTACAAAAATTTTGTTAGACAGTCCATAGACTGTCCATAGACTTTTGTCTATAATGTCTATTGATACTCTGTAGACAAATCATATAGACTAGTTTGTAGCCAATACAAATCTTGCAGACAGTCTATAGAATATACGTAGATTTTTCGCCATCTACTTTTAGAAAACTTTTTTTCTACAAAGTCTATAGGGCATTTCTATAAGGGGTGCACGCAGAATGCGAACGAAAAACGAAACACTTGTTGCGCGAAGATAGTGACGTGCTGAGGTTGCTGCGAGCGCCATGGTAACACCAAAGTTCTCGACAGGGTTGAGCGCTGATGCCTGTAAGGTGATTAAATGGTCCGCGTTTTTGTTGTTCTGCGCTCAGGTGTAGCGCCTGTTTTCTTGTAGCCTTAGCCTTGCTCTGTCCCGAGAAGTATTGCATGCTTGGTTCCGTTGTTCTATGATGTGTCCCTTTTGAAGCGTTATTTTGCTCCGGAATAAACCGGTCTCCTTTTTTCCTTGACTGCTGGTCACTCGTCGGGCGAGACCATGTTTCGCGGACCCCGTTCCTTGGAAGGCGAGACAAGAAAAGAGAAATAAATCTTGGCACGGTGTGTAATAGCATGAACGCAGACCAACGTTTGAAATGCTTGAAAAAATGTTTCCAGCATTTCAAACGTTGGTCTACGCTCATGCTGTGTGTATATATATATATATATATATATATATATATATATATATATATATATATATATATATATATATATATATATATATATATATATATATATATATATATATATATATATATATATATATATATATATATATATATATATATATATATATATATATAATATGAGAGAAGCCAACAGCCACAGAAACCAAGGGGCACAGGGGATTTTTTTTAATTCATTTATTTATTTTGTGGTATTGATCAATTTATAACATTACTGAATATGTTATCGCTTAAAGCTAATTGATTAGAAAAGCAGAAGAAAAAACAACCACATGCTGCCGGTGAGATCCGAACCCACGACCTCCGAATTACGCGTCCGGTGCTCTACCGCTGAGCTACGGTGACGGCTGTCAAACCTTCGGCTTTCGGGGGTATTTATGTTTACAAATAACCTAACCTAGGGAGTGTTCACCAGCACCACCCACGCTCTTAAGGGGCGGACGTAGCACGTCCTGAGTTACCGCTGATGTGACGTAGAACGTCATCGAACAGCGAGGGTGGAAGCTGTGTGAGAGCCCTCTTATGCTTCCTAAGGCATCAAGGCTGCCAGAACCGAGGCCCTCGCTAAGCAATTAAGCAGACAAGGAAAGGGGAATGAGGGGCTCGTTGTTGTTTGGATGTATGATCCTTGTACGTTGTCACATTGGATCAAAAATTAAAAGTACATTTGGTTATTTTCTGAGAACAGAGTGTTCCCATTTACACTGCTTCTACCTGTTCGTTGTGTCAGAAAGCTCAATTCACAGAGGCTCTCCTGCGGCATTTCTTTTAAACATGCATAACCTGCACAGTAAGTTCACGTTAAAGACCAGGAAGACAGGGTACTTCAGATTCATAACCAGTTTATTGTAATCAGTTTAAAATGGTCCTTCTTTTACGCTTGCCTCCAAACTAGGTGATCATTCTGCCGATGACCGCGCGATACAGGAGACAGAATTCCAGAGCTACAACACATATTTCGCAAGCACGGCCGCCAAAGGAAGCCCACGGCGCGATGACACTCCTTGCTCCATATGACACACTGTAGTGCCTACTGTAGCTGACCGAACTTATGATGAACTTTGTCGTTATTTTCCCTGTTTTCTGCTCCCTGTCCTGCGGAGAATAAAGCCTGAAAGTGAATGAGAGAGGAAAAGAGACTGTTGAGTAAGTTTACTTTGAATGAGTTTGAATGAATCTTAGTGAGCCTAAACGAAGCATCGAAAGGGGGCACCAACTGAAGAATGAATGACAGTGGGCGCTCCAACTCTTTTATCGTTCTGCCTTAGCGCCCACTGGCTGCACAAGCAAACACATAAGGAGTCGAGGATAAGTGCAGTAAGCAGCAAGAAAGAGTAAAAATTAGAAAAACCATATCCCCAACACTCAGCGTAAAGTCTGCATTGGCACGCAGTAAAATGTATTGCAATCAAAGAAGGACCATTCTTGATGTGGGCTAAAGTGTAAGGCCGTTGTACACAAGACTATAATAGGTTAGGTTAGGTTAGGTTAGGTTAGGTTAGGTTAGGTTAGGTTAGGTTAGGTTAGGTTAGGTTAGGTTAGGTTAGGTTAGGTTAGGTTAGGTTAGGTTAGGTTAGGTTAGGTTAGGTTAGGTTAGGTTAGGTTAGGTTAGGTTAGGTTAGGTTAGGTTAGGTTAGGTTAGGTTAGGTTAGGTTAGGTTAGGTTAGGTTAGGTTAGGTTAGGTTAGGTTAGGTTAGGTTAGGTTAGGTTAGGTTAGGTTAGGTTAGGTTAGGTTAGGTTAGGTTAGGTTAGGTTAGGTTAGGTTAGGTTAGGTTAGGTTAGGTTAGGTTAGGTTAGGTTAGGTTAGGTTAGGTTAGGTTAGGTTAGGTTAGGTTAGGTTAGGTTAGGTTAGGTTAGGTTAGGTTAGGTTAGGTTAGGTTAGGTTAGGTTAGGTTAGGTTAGGTTAGGTTAGGTTAGGTTAGGTTAGGTTAGGTTAGGTTAGGTTAGGTTAGGTTAGGTTAGGTTAGGTTAGGTTAGGTTAGGTTAGGTTAGGTTAGGTTAGGTTAGGTTAGGTTAGGTTAGGTTAGGTTAGGCTAGGTTAGGTTAGGTTAGGTTAGGTTAGGTTAGGTTCGTGACAGGTTGGGGCTCTTCAACCCTCGCTAGCAGTGGAAAATTTACAGTTTGTTGAAAGATGGCACTCAGGATGGGCCGCTGTATGATTTCAACACGATAGATGTGATTTCCACTGTTCAGCCAGGGCTGGAGATGTACGTGCCTGAAGAAAAAAAAACTAGAAAAATTTAGTGAAACCTTCAAAAAGTAGGTGACAAAAACTGTTTTTTTCATTGCCCACAATAAGCAATAAAACCACCAAAATTTCCAGACGAAGCTTTCTGCACAGTATTACCTCACCACATGCTGTAAAATGTGGTCGAAATGAACCGTTTGGGAGTCCGCTAAGCATCTTTAGCCGTCCACATGGTGGCAAGGTCTTTGCACTAACGAATTCATGACGTCGGTCGCACGTCCCCGCTCCGAATTGTTTATTATTCTGCGTCAAGTGAAAGAAACTGGTCGCAGTCGGTAGTGTGCGTGTGAAGGTGCGGAAGAGCGCGTGCAACGACTTCTGTACGTGCACTAGAACTTCTTTGTCGGAAACGGTGCGCAAGCAGGCATTTCCCCACCCAGCAGTGAAGAGTCAGACCGGTGCACTGCATTGCATCATTGTATAGCAGGCAGTACGTCACTACCTTTTAGAGAAAAGGCTTCACAGCATCTCCGTTTTGGTGCAAAGATTCTTGAGTTACGAAATAAATGCGTGTAATGAAAGTGCGCGTTGTAGTTTTTTTATTGTTGTTGTTTCAAAGCTTCGTGTTTTGTGAAAAAAGAACAGAAACTGAAATTTTTGTTTGCATTTTAAAACTGATTGAAATTTTAGATGTCTAGCTCGGGCCCACGTGTATGGCTCAAAAGCATTTTGCTAAGGAAGTTGTCGTCATTTTACATTCACTGTCCGCATCGAGAAGAATGGATAGGATAGTGATGCGTAACAGTTTAAAGAATATCATAACAGCCAATTATATAAAAATTGTGCCAAGTATATCCTTCCGATGTTTAATTATTGATTTCACCTAGACGAAAATGTTGGCTTAATAATCTGACCAACCATATTGTTTATTTGTTTGTTCATTTGCTGATTTCTTCACAAATACCTGCAGCAGCCGAAGGCATCACTGCAGGGAGAATATGTAGTACTTGCGTAAGGTGAGTGATAAAACTTACACCCTGCAATTATCAAAGTAAACAAGAAAAATAAAAACCAAAACTTATAACCGCCTTAAACGTTACACATCCAACAAAAGAGCTCAAAGCGTTGTATCACACTGGCACTCGGGGCCAAAATAACGCTTTTAGCTATGCGAGTCCGGCCATAGGGAAGCGTGTTCGTGCGAATTCGCCACTTCACGAGGCATAACCGGCTCACCGATTTTGTGTGAAGTATGACCTTGAAGGTGACCTTGGCAAAACCTATCATAGCAACATCCCATGCAGAAATAAAATAAATATGGCCGCGACTGGGTTTCGAACCCACGGCGGCGCGAACGTATCAGTTTCGTTGGCCACTGCACGAGAGCATTATGCTGTCACTGCAGTTATTTTTTTTATTGCATGGAAATATTGCCAAAAAGAAAAATCTAAGCCTGCTTACTCCTCAAAACACCAGGCCACTATACCCCTGCATGACCCCACCTTCCGAAATATCAAAAGTCTGGGAGACACACACATGTATCCAGATAGGGGAGCCAGCTAGACGGCTCTTTCAGGGCAGCATATACTCCCTCGCGCTGATGATGATGATGATGTCCTGAGGCTTAATGGCCCATACCCACGGCGGGGGATTGGCCATTGCACATCGTCGTCTTCATCAACTTCTATCTGCGGTGCCAACAGATCAGAGCAGCTTAACCTCGATCAGAGCTTAACCGGAGTTTAATGTCGTCGGCAGACATGCCCATGACCAAGCAAAGCAAAACCATGAGCTAATCAGGCTAAACACATGCTTTCGCGTGTCTATTCGGTTTAGCTATTTTTTTTTTGTAATGTTGCCTCGTCAGACTAGTAGCCTTTAGCTCTCCCTTAGCTTTTTCCTTGTATTGGAAAGAAACAAATAAACAAACAAACAAAACCCTTACATTTTTTAGGAAATTTCGAGTGGCTCCGATTTTAACGTGTATCGAGGTTATTTGCTCAAGAACTTCCTCGTGTGATTGTGCTTCTTGAGACATAGTTAGGCGCGTTCGCTTGTTCTGCTTCTATTATATGTGCTCAAGAGCGCCCGTCCTGTCCGTCTTTCTGTATGTTTTGTGTAGAATTTAGCGCTGTTTTTACTTTCCTCAAGAGCAATCCATATAGGTCAGAAAGCCGTAGTACTTTAGAGCCTTCCGTCACGCAAGACATACCTGAAATCTTGTGACTCGACTTCCCAGAAGTGCACAGCACCCTAAATATAGTGAGCCAATTTAAGCAAGCCATCAAGGATATTCAAAGGTGAAAGCTCGACTTTAGCCTCCCTAACACACTGAACGAAGACCTAGGCTGAATGCCTCAATATACAAACAGCCTCTACTGGATACCTGGCCCCGCGGGTGTCAGAGGCAGTGCGCAGATCCATCAGCCCACACAAAAAAAAATCACCGGGTACCTCGATGCCCTTGCCCAAACCCAATGCAGTAACAAGGTGCATAGTTGTGAAAGAAGATTGACCAAAGCTATGCCAACGCCGTCTACTCAGCGGACGCCGCGGACTACTCCGTCCACCGCTCGGATTGCCACCTCTCTGAAGAACATGCTCAAATAACCGTAATCACAAAAGACACGCTCTTTATGTCAGACGGGCTTTGTTTTGTCTTGCCGACAAGTCGAATTTCCCAAACTGTTCAGCAGTCATTGATGGTACCGAACGCCTCTTCGACTACGACACAACTCGGACCCCGGCGCATTGTCCCTAGGCTACTGGGCTGGTTTTGGCATTTCCTCCGTCCCCAGTGTGTAGTAGCAGGCCAGGGTCACCTTACCGCCAGCCGACCTCACCACCGGTCCTTTCATCAAATTACTTTCTCTCTTGGCATCGTTAGATTTACAAGAGCGCTCTTCCGTATCACTTGATGTACACAACGTACCTTTAATTCAGTGTGCGAATAAATATTATTTTCATCCTTTTTCGGGGTACAAACACTCACTGTCCATGACCGGAACAGGAGGATTGTGATAATACGTCTCGTGAGCATTTCGAACAGTGCAAACCGAAAGCGCAGTGTTTCAACCAATCATCGACGGCGGCATCAAAGCAGATTTCGGAGGCAATGTTCCTCGAAAGTGTACTATGAAGACAGAGCTCCTGAATGGACAGGACAGCGGTAGTACGATCTTCTTCAGTGTTTGTTCTCATCGCTGCACAGTCACAGCTTTAGGAAAAAATTATATTTACTGAATCGCCCAGCTTGCAATTCGGTCGTGCTACTGGTCACCCGCTCCGTTCTCCTCGGAGGCTTTGAGAATCGCCTCAACGCTGAAAGAAGATGAAAACAAGAAACTAAATGCCAGCATAAAAAGACATTTCAATGAGGAAGGCACACCGCAACCCACAAACCCAAAAATATGTCTACTGGTCTCCCTTAGCTATTTATCTTATATTACCGCATAATAAATAGTCACATAAAATAATACTGTATATCTTTATTTCGTTGAGAACGTATCGAGCTTCCTCGTGAGGATCCCAGATTTTCACAGCTCTTCTCGCAGGCTTTCTTCCCATTTTTTACAAGCCCATTGCGAACTCACGACACAAAAAAGAGGCCCTAGATTACTAATTAGTTAAAATAAATGGCCTCAAAGCGATTATCAGGCTGTTTAGTCCGTTAAACCAGTATTAGTACTATGATAAGGCGCGACAAATACTTCATATCGTCTACACTGGTTATTGAAGTTTCTGTACTAACTTGGAGTCATGCCTCAGCATTTCCTAGACACTGCAAATTCCTAACTTCAGTACTAGCATTTGGGAGCGGGAAGCAAACGAAACACACTGTCCTGGAAGGTCTGATCTCACAGCACAGTAGTATAACAGTCTAACAAATTAGAAAAAAAAAATATGGTTCTGACTTTTCTTCCTCGCCCGAGACGACGAAATGCCATCAAGCGCTATACAACACTCCACGCCCCACCTCTAAAAGCATAACCACTTAGGGCCGCGCTCGGACCACATGACGCGTGCCGGTTCAATCTCCAGTCCACATACCCTTTGGTGATGATGCCCAAAGTTAATGACGTTGCCTTTGGGCACCATTTGAAGCGTTTTCGGTTACGATAGGCTACGACGATGGTATGGCAGATAGTCTTTCGTAGAGCTAACACAGTAAAAAAAAAAATAATAATAGCATCTTGCGTGCCTACATGATAAATCGTAGGCATTTTTTCGAAGAGATTAGTCTATCTCTGACACGGCCGTTGAGAGCCGGAGCAACACTACCGATACGCCCACGGCAGTAAATATAATTGATGCGACCGGTACTATACCGTGCCGGGTCCTTCCAGAGCAAAAGAAGTTTCAAGGCGGCACTGTTCGTTTCCATCTGCACCGGTGTCACGCCGGCGTTGTTCTTTCGGTGAAGGTCGCCTCCTTTGCCTGCCAAGAAGCATGCCACCGCTAGACGGCTGTCCAGTCCTGGTTCACGGAGCTTCATAATTTCGTTCGCGATCTGTAGAGTGAATAAGATGCGATCTTCTAAACGCGTTTGCTTTTATACGCGTTGCTGGAAGAGTCTCTACTAGGACAGTGGCTCGCGATAATATACTCAATGTGTGCGGTTCATAAAGAATAGTTGAAGCGAATGAAGAAACGCCAAGGCATTTGAAGGTTTTGAAGCTCATAGTCACCTGCATCGCACTATGCATGTGAGCGCTCTCTCTAAAATGCACCCTTACAACGTGAATGGAGATGACACTTTCTCCAAAACGCTCATTCTCCTTCTCACAAGATTCATAACATCCATCCAGGCGACATGACCAAAGATCAAAAATTTTCGTGCAACGGCATAACCGCAGGCATGCCTGGATGTTAATATTCGACTGCGAGCGGGCGATTGTTTTTATCACTACACCGACGCCGTTTACACTGAAGAAAGTGCATCAATCACATATTACCCTGAAATCTCGCACGAAACTGTAGCTCCACAAATGCATTCCGGAAGTGTAACCTACCGCTGTTATGGCAGGGGCGCAGCGGGTTCCGATCACCGATGGGTATAGCATGGGCCGCTCTTTCAACAAGGCAACATGCATGGGCGTGTGGCCATGCTCATCTGGCATGTTCACGTCCGCACCCGCCCCGACGAGAAGCTCGACGAGATCGCATCGACCTTTCTGAGTGGCGAGCAAGAGAGCAGTGTGCCCATGGTTGTTCTGGATGTTGATCCTGCAGTGGCGCTAGGCAGAATGAATGGAAATAAAGAAAAGAAGAAGAGAGTTATGAACCTCTTCTAACAAGTTTCCGCGAATTAGGCATGCATTTCGAATAGACATCAGCCGCTTAAAACTAGTCGACGGGAAAGAAAAACGTGGCTCCTTAAGTGATTTCGGGCATTTTTTCGAGCCGTTTTTTTTTTTTTATGCGAAGCATATTACTAGAGCTACACTACAGCCCGTCGAGCGCGGCGGTGGAGATACCATTGACCACATGATCAAGTGACCACGTGACGTTTAGCGTGACCACGTGACACCACGTGACAACATGACGTCACAGCAGAGGAGAGATGGGCTGCCGGCTCGCGCGGTCGGCCGCGGCGGTGGAGGCTCCACATCAGAGGCGCTGCAGCTGACCACGTGACGCTACAGCAGCGGTATAAAGCTGAGCTTGCCTCGCTCTCCGGGCACTTACGAGGCGGCCAGGTGTTGGGATGCCGCCTAGAAGCAGGGCTGATTTGAGCGAGAAGCGAAAGCTTCAGCGTGCCACAGAGACCGATGAAGAGCGGGATGAACGTCTGGCTAAGCGGCGTGCTCAATATGCGGCTCGGCGACAACGTTCTACAACAACTGAAGAACAAAGCGAAGAACTTTACCAAGCCTAGCCATCAATATGCTTCGCATCTGACTAGGCTTAACCTTAGCTAAGCCTCAGCCATTTTTTTTTAAGCGATGTTTATTGCCTCAGGGCATAGAAGGATGAAATGGTGGATGACGGAGATGCTTAAATAAATGAAAAAAGGTTCGCTGATCTATTGAAATCGAGGAGTGAATGGTAACGATGATGTGGTGAGGAGTGAAAATTGCAACTGCTTCACCTTTGTATGCATGAATCGAACGACTTGCAGCAGGAAAACACGGTATTAGAAGGCATGAAAATAAACATCGCTTCGATAGCTGTGGCGCTCTTTCGAGGAACCCTACCTCGGGGCTCTCTTTCATCACTTTTCCCCTGTGATATAACTACACAAATAGTGATCCCGTTATGCCTTCAATTGCCCAACAATACTCGATATGGTGCATATATATGAAATATCTGATTTTCCGTTTCTCGGCTCTGCTCCGCAGAGCATGCTTGTGGCACTAGCTTTGCGCGCAGCACTATATATTAATAATAATGATACTAATAATAATTGTTTATTTTCAAACAACACAGTACAAATTCGGGCCTGCCAAAGCCAAGACAAGCTTAATGGCAGTGTCTGGCAGTTGGCGACGTCAATAACATTCATAGCCGCAATTATTTTTTTAAAAGTTGCTAAATTTAAGAGGAAACAAAAAGAAATCAATACAACACAAAGAAAAAAACAGACGTAACTGAAGACTATTGCTCTAGAAGAAGTTTTACAAGTTTTCGGCTTGTTAAAACAAAGGCGCCATTAAGAAAGCTGTTGAATACCAAAGGTATGTACAGGCGCTGACAAAAGTAAACGGAGCATGCAGTTGTCTTCGAATATTTTTCACGCGTCACCTAATTGAAATTTCCAGCAGTGGTACGCGCATGCTGGTAGAGTGGGTTAGTGGGCTTTCTTGTAGACAAACAACGCTTCTTCATTACCAATGGAGAAAGCGTGATTGCACTTCAAACGCACTAGCGTGCTCCGTTTACTTATGGCCGCGCCTGTACGTAGTAGGGCCGTACAAGTTCTCCGTACCTGATCCCCGTGCGAGGCAAAGCAAATCATTCACGTGGGCGAAGTGCTCCTACTGGGGCGCAAAAATTACAAAATTGTTTAGTCTAAATATATTTTAGAACAGCTGTTAATTTATATAGGAGGCCAAAACTGGGGACAGGTTAAGAAACTGATGTTTTATCTCCACCTCACCTGAGTGATTAAGGTCTCCACGACGCGATAGTGGCCCTGGACAACGGCTAGATGCAAGGCAGCGTCACCGTCGGCGTCCTTCTCGTTCACAAGCTCCGGCCTCTTCAGGAGGATGTTTTCCGTGCCGCTTCCCAGGGGCAAAAAAGCGCGCACTCGTATGGTGAATTAAGTTTTATCGCAACGAATCGACGGACATATAGGCATAAGGACTGGACACTGTCTCACGCTCTTCATTTTCATAAAGGTTTTCAGAGTACTACCTGCATTCAAGCATGAGCTGTGATGTCGGAAAACAAGAACGTGATGGTCGCACAAGCATTGCTTCCTCAAAACTCGGGGTAAAGAGAACTTTTTCATTATAAGCTCTTTTCTATTATCAAGAAAGGGTGGAATCGCCTCACCAACCTTGCAGTCTTTCGTGCTCTAGAGCCAACAACACGTTGATGAATTCTCTCTGTGCTTGGCAAGGTATAAGCAAAAAAGTCCAACCAGCTAGTGTACAGTATAAGCCGTAAAAACGCTGACAATATCGGTAGATAAGCGTTCTGTAGCTTAAATAAATTATCATGCAGTTTTTTTTTTTTTTTTACAAATCGACGGAAGAAACCTGGCAAGAGGGCTCACACATATCAGTATCCTGTTCGAGAAGACCACACAGGTGACCCGCGCAATTCAGAGTTGAGGAGTGCTTCGAACAAAAAAGAGAATTTTCGGGGCACAAAAAGTAAAGAAAATTATTGAGTATGACATGCAGGTAAGAATGCAGAAAATAGGTGCGCTGTGTAAAAAACCTGTTTCATTCCAACTCACAAGTTGTTTCCACTGTACACTGCTGCATGAAGGACGTTGAACCCCTTGTTGTTCCTGATGGCCAAATCGGGAGCAGTAAACCACAATAGAAGACCCACGATGTCCAAGCTATTTTTTTCTACAGCTTCATGGAGGGCAGTGTAGCCCCATCTATCCTGTTCAGATGCGAAAGCACAACCAAAAGACATGACATAAACGCCCTGTTACAACTACCCTGTTAATCCGAATCATCGGAGCCAGCAACATTTCCCTGCTCCAATTGATACAGTACAAAAAGACGTTTCGGCAGTAGTTAAGTGCTCGCTGTGGCAGAACAGTATTTTTCTAGTAATGCAGTTGGCGTTTGGCAGCGCTGGAAGTTCATTGTATCGACCCTAAAGAAATCCGACACAACCTGTCATATGCCGTTTTATTCAAAGCATAATCCGTTTTCCGTCAAACTGGTGACCATGCGGATAAGAAGGAGCGTAAATGAACGTACAGCACAAGCGTCCTGTTGCTTTACTCTGAGGCCTAAAATAGAATATTTCAATACTCAATGCCCACATGCTTAAAAAAAAAAAATCGAAGCCTACTTCCTTAATTTCTCATCGTTCATGTCGTACGCTCCACGCAAAAACAAACAAAATTTCTTGTACGCACGCTGCGGGGTGGGAGCAACTAAGGCAGGAAAGAATTCCCACCGAGCGCTGACAGAAGCTCCCGTAGTTGTTGTTGTTGTTAGACTTTGAAAGGATGGCACATACCGTAGTCTGCAGAGGCTATTCCCTTCTTTGTCTTCCTATTCATCCAAGCTTACGTGAATAACATTCATAACTTAACCTCCTGTACCGATGCGGACAGAAGCAAAAGGGCGCACGCTACTGGCCTGTAATATTTTGCACTTGTTGGCTTACTGAGATTACCAGCTATGGTATGCACCCTCTTTGTGAAAATTTTAGAGCCTAAGGGATTCACTTCTGAGCCACACCATGCGGCTTGTAATGCATCCTTAGTGATGAGTGTCTCCTGAAGGTAAGAAGATTTTTGGCCCGGCCCCCTCCAATGGGTAGGACTTCCACGAACTCTACACGAGCCCCACTACACGTACATATTGGAAGTCTACCCAAGGACGTTTCTTATGGACAAGCAATATTTATTTCCTACAGGGAAGGCAGGACTGCACTTAGAAAGGAATCACGTGATCCGTTTACTTACGATCGCACCTGTATATATGCGGCATGTATTCAGTCTAAGCAATATGTGCCCATTTATGCAGTGTGCACTTGTAAATGAAGAGCGGTCTTCACTGTGAACCGGATGAACACAGACCTGGATTGTTCTTTTGGTGATTTGTTTACTACACGCGCGAACGTTTTGCCGCGTACTGCAGGTGGTGCGAATGTAAAAATGAATAAAAAGTGATTAAAAATGCGCCGGGCATTGCCGCAGCAACCCCATGGCATCTTTAGGGCAATGCCGAAATTTGGCGCTGCAGAATTTGAGTTGGGCTCAAATGATAGCAGCACTATGTTTCGGGCGGGCAAATGAGCCCAACGAATAAGCCAATGAAAGTTTTTTTTGGTCCGCGCCGAGGTAATCGTGTTTTCTAAATTCTAAAAGATACGGCTGTTACTAACTGTGAGCTACAAATCTCTAATAACAGCCGAGCGCTCACGTGCAATAGTAGGTTGACTATTAGAATTTAATAAACCAGCTGAAGATACACCTCTTTTGTGACCTCCGCCTACGGCGGTATTACTGCAGTTATGCCGCAAAAGCCATCTTTATATCTCAGAGAGCCTATATTTAAAAGTCAGTGGTCGGCTTTGCTTAAGCATTCGATATTTCTTGCACCTGCTCATCTTCGTTGCGACTGATCGATTTTTAGAATAGTAGACAAAACAATTTTAAGGCACTAAAAAACAGGAAACCCAAAACCGAGCCAGGTTACTATCAGCCCATAATATCACAAACAACCAACAATTCACATCCCAACAGTGTCGTCAGAGCCGTCGCTCTCGCAAGCGAAAAACCCGTTGTTGAAATGTCTCAAATGGGCGCAACCAAGCTTGACATTTTCTCGTTAAGGCAATGCGGGGCAAAGATCAATAGGCAGGTATTTTGTGGCGTCACGAAGGCAGGTCTGCGAGGTCGCACAAAGTATTAGAATAATGTTATAAAATTGTGTAAACTGCAGTAACATTATATGCAAAAAAATTGAAACATTATAATAGTGCTAAAAATCAACAAAAACGTTATATAGGTATGTCATACGTTAAAGTTTAGCGTCGCAACTATGAGTTATGCTAACGCTGGGCTCTATATTTTTTATAATGACCAAATTCTTTTGCAAAACAACATTATATATTTCAACTACTTTGTTTTTTTTTAGATGCGATGTTGATTACCTCAGGGCATAACGTTCACCACTGTTCTGCAATAATGACGTTCTTCAAATGCTGAATTTAGCAGAAAAATCCCTTCGATTGTGCTTGCCATAGATTTCGTGCACTCTCAAAGGTTTGATCAAAACATTCCTTATTATCAATACACCTCAATCACATATGCTATACATTTCGTGGCTGAGCATATAAACTAGAGTCCATGGTATTCGTTTGAAGGTGAGGGTATAAGTAGCATCTCCTGCATGAAAATAGCTTACATAACTTTCTATACTATACAGTCAGCCCAGACTATAGCATATGGAAAGTGTTATCATTAGGAAAAAGAAATCTATGATGTGCTGGTTTGTAGAGCGACGGTGTCTCCCTAGATGTCCTCTTTGAAATGTGTTTAGATAGGCTGTGCGCTCTCAAAATTGGCCCATCTGGTCCTCCAGGTTAACTTGGCCATTTCAGTGAAAGTTACAAGACTGCTAGCAGTTTTCAAAAATTGACTTTTTGCTCTTTTTGCGTATAGGCTTGCCAGTGGTACAGTGCGTCAGAGTAGAGCTAAAACACGGTGACTAGCTGGCTGGTAAGCTAATACTCAGTAGTTAACTTTGTAACTATTACTGTTGGGCTCCTTATTTGTTGAGAGGCTTGTAGGCTACCGCAAGCGATATCCACATCAGTTCTCAGATTTTCGAAAACTCAATTCTTGTCGCCTCTGCAGCGCAGGTAATTTTGGGGTCGCACAAGGCCGAAACCGCTCGACTAGAAAGGGCTCTAGCCACACCTACAAGCGCACGTCACATATCGAGTCTCATTGCATCGAAATCGAAATAATGGCACCGTTCATTGTAGTCATCCCGGGAAGTTCAACATATTTACCACATGGTAACTGAACGTGACAACATGCAATGAGTGCGATTATCACGGTACAATTGTAAACTAACAATGTGAATAAAGACAGCAAGCTGGCTTGGCAGCTTGTTACTGTGAAAAGTCATAAGATTTTACCTGAATGTTCACATCCAAGTTCTCAGCGTGGTTGACTAGAACACGGACGCAGTCCAGAAGTTGTTCATGGACTGCAATCATCAGTGCCGTCTGGTTGTTGTTGTTAACAGCATTTATTTCCGCTCCAAGACTTAGTAACCGATGTAATTCGTCATGGTTTTTCCTGAAAAAAAAAAGAGTATATGTGCAATGACTCACAATTTTTGCACAAAATTTTGTTCTTAGCTTCTTTACAAGAGTTGCATATTTTTCCAAGATGACGTAACAAAATTACTGGCAGGTTTGACAGGACGTAGTTTCTATAAATAACAGTCTTCCCAACAAAACCTGGCGGCCATAGTCCCATGCGTGTGTAAATCGGTGCGGGTGAAGAGGTAGAGTACGGGCAGATACGATAATTAGAAGCAACATAATACGCATCGTTAACACGTGAGAGCATCTTTACGGAGAGTAAAATTCACACCTTATTGCATAATGCGTTGCCAATGCGATAGCTTTAAAGTAGCTGTTGATGCCTTTACCGGAATTGACGTCACTTCCCCCTCCCAGCCAATGAGAATTACCCTGCCTGGTTACGTCACTTCTTTCCGACCGAAGAGCAAATTTTATGGCCGACGACCCATTTTTTTTTTCCACCGATGAGGCTTCGAATGTTATCTTATGAATAGAACGAGAGCGCAAGTGACGAGGGCTAATGTCCCTGGCGGGCCGAGAAACGCGAGCGAGCGGCCTAGAAAAGGATCAGAGAAGCGTTCCTCGGTGGTTAATTGCGGATTTTTGTGCGCTCTGTGTATAGCATTGTGTGAGTTAGTGGACCGTACTACATTACCGAAACACTTACTGATTAGTGAGGCGAAACGGCAGCGATAACGGAAAGCAATTGTGTCGTAGCGTTAGCAGTGGGCTGCACTAACAGGAAAGAGCGTGACGCAGCAAGGGGTGAAAAACTAAAAAACACTAGGAAAACACTCCCACTTAATTATGCGGTCAGTCTTGCTATTGCAGTTTTTCTTTTCGCTCTCTTTATTTTACGTCGCCTTGCAATAAAGTACCCATGCAACTTGCACAGTTCTTTTCTTGTACCTTGTGCACCTAAAGCTACTCACCCGAGAACTGCACGATGGATTGCTCTATTTCCATCGTTGTCTTCTTCTTCCAAGTTTTGTTCGCCCGCAGCCATTTTTCTGACAACCGCCTCGAATTCTGGAAAGGAAGCAGATTGCAGCGGTGTCATTAACAATGTCTCTCTCCTACCACAACGCTTACACAACTCAGGCTGCAACGTACGCATCTTCCAAAAATCCATTTCTTAGACATCACCACATCTAGACTTCTAACTTGAAGAGAATGGGATTATTAGGAACTCCGTATCAATATCACCTGTCATCTCGTTTACCAAATCCTAACTGCATACGTCATCGTACGTTGTGCTAAAATCGCCAATTACAAGGCACACTGGTGATGAGGAAGATATTTTTTTTTTTTAGGGCGTAAGATGAGTTTCGGCCAAAGAGCACCATTGTATCACCCGTTGGTGCCCGGCGACACTGGGAGTCGAACCCCGCAACCCCCTCATACGAGGCAAATACTCAAACCCCGCTGCTGCGTTTGACGAGACACACTCGTCGAGCCTGATGCTGTGTTGCTTTCATTGCCAAAGGCATAGCTGATTAATCGGTTTCTGCTTCTGTTTTTAACTGTAGAGGCCCGAAGTTGCCGACGAAGAAAATGTGTTCTGGCCTTTGACGCGCACATAGCTTGGTAATTGTAATCTAAAAATGGCATCACGCATGCGAAATGGTGATGGCAGGGATGTCCCTTCGAAACGAGCTGTTTCTTACAGAAGCATCTAAAAACGGCGCACAGAAAAACACGCAGAACACAGGGAGAACGGACAGGAGAAGAAAAAAAAAAGTGCGCATCTTTCAGTCAACGTCATCTTTCAGTCAATCAGTTTGCTCTATTTCATCCGGCCCGATCTACGTTTAATCGAAGAAACAAGGAGACGGAACCTGCCTACGAGAAGTAAGAAAAAACAACAACCGCCATCACTACAAGAAAAAAAAGAAAGGAAATGTTGTGACAGTGCCAAAGCTTTATTCTCGCACACCCGCCACCTGTAAACTTTTACTGCTCGTTTTTTCTACCGTAGGCAGGACTGTTTTACCTTTTTTTAAAATTTTGACGGGGATCAGCCCTTGTACGTAAGAGGCATTTTCACTGATTTTTTCCGACCACAGCTGAGCCCAGAATATGAGGGCACCTTTTGCGAGACTTCCTCTATCTTGAAGGGAAACCTGAGCAGCACAAGCCCCACCCACGGCAGCAGCTGCCATCGCACAGCAGTGGCGCATAGCTTAACCTCTGCAGCCCTGCGCCAGGAGTAGTATGAGGACTAAAAGCTGTCTATGAAAGTAAAGTAGAGAATGAAAAATTCCGCATATATGACCAATAACCCATTAAGGCTACCGCGTCGTGCCCTTAAGGCGGAACTCAAGTCCGATTTCGCCGATCATTTGTCTGAAGCCTGCTTGAACTTAAAAACTGAGCCCCGAACCGGAACCAAAGTGAAAATCGAACTCCTACAACTGATTGGGATTTGGCCTAACCATGCTAAATCGTCCGCGTAGCCCGAGTGGAATGCGCGTTGTTTTGGACATGTGCCTACAGTCGAGCGAGCTGTGATAACGCACCATTGTGACATCCACTATATCAGTTCGAACAGATCTGTATCGTTTTGACTTCACTGCGCTCTCTCTTAATCATTTCGGTACAATGCAAACACCATGCCAATGCGGTGACGTCAAATGGCGCGGCTGCTCCGCGGTAATTTCCCTGGCCAAGCCCGCCTAATATATTGTCCCTGCATATATTGTGGTAACGACTGCATTACTCATGCGTACGATATATTGTTGTGCTATGACAAAGAGACAAATGGTAGTTGAGGCGACAAAAATGAATAAGAAAAATTTGCCTCTCCCGCACCACTAATGTATCGCGGGTATAAGCCCAATAGCAAAATAAAAGATTTGGCCCGAGGGCAATTGTGATTTTGCCACCCGAAGGTGGAAAGAAATCAATAGGGAAATCTACTTCAGCGACCCACCGCCGAGGAAGCGGGCCCGGGGAGACTCCCCTGATCTCCCCTGGGACGTAGAGGGATGGCATGGGCGTTTGGAAATGGGAAATTGGAATTTGGTTTGGGTTGTGGGAATTAGGTGGGATTGGGGACAGCAGGTATTTTGACCAGATTTGGCTTGATTTGATCCTGAGTTCCTTTTCAGGCCTCCTTGAAGGGCGAGCACTCAGTGCACCAATTGTGGGCCCTCGGCGTTGGACGTACTCCCACACCACAGAGAACGTTTTGCCGGCGATCTCCGACCGTCCGAGACAGGGAAAATCCTAACAGGGGCTCGACTAGGATCCCCTCCCCCAAGCCAGGTTCCGCCACCCCGACCCTCCCACAGTACTAAGAGACGGATATTTCGCAGCACTCGTTCGGTACTTCGGCTCTTACTCCTGCAGTACTCGCACACGCTGCAGCCATCCTTTCACGGTTTTCGCGGCGATCGGGAACCGTAGCGATCGCCCTGGCATAGTATGTGAAGCCTCAAGCCATACTACCACTCTTTCATGGTTGAGGTCTCGATTGATGTCCGCAGCGACATCACGTGCTACCACAAGGTATATCTGCACGGGTCCCATCAACCCAATGCGAAGCAGGCTTTACTGAGCCCGTCGAGGTATTTAGGGGCTTGATGCTCCCTGCGATTTTGCCAGGTCTACTAACCGTTACTCAGACAGCCGCCGGGCTTTCCCGCGTTTCGGAGCTTACTGGCCTTGGAGTTTGCTGCTACTTACTCCATCTCTTTTCGTGCTTTCAGGCCAAGGGCGACTTCCCCAAAACCCAAGCTTGGATCGCCCAGCCGCATGCCCCCGCGAGGCACCGAGCTCTTCGTGATCGGAAACCAACGCGTCCGCGGCCGGGTGGTACGCCCTCGTACCGAGAGGGAACCGTGACTTTCAATTTTGCGAATTTTGGAACGACCGCGTCTGCCCGGGCGATCTCGTCGATCGGCAAAACAGCTAAGTCGGGACCGCGTCTACCGCGGCGCCAGCACCAACGGCAAAACGACAAAGTCCCGACCGCGTCTACCGCGTCGACCACGCCAAAAGCAAACAGCCGTTCTAGTCACCAGTTCTGCTTTTAAGCCGGATTCCACGTGCCCAGTCCGTCTCCCTTCTCGGACCTGCCCTCCCACACAGGCATAGGGCATCGTGGGCGCGACATGCTCACAATGTCGCGGAAAGTCTGCTGCACCTTTCCTGGGGATTCGCAACCCCAAGAGTGGATTCCGGCGGATCCACCCACCGCTGTGCGTTGCACCGGAACAAAGCTTAGTAGCCGAAACTACACCAGCCCGTATCCGGTGGCAGGGGGGGCCACGGGCAGGCCGCACAGTCGGATTTCCCCCCCTGACAAAGAGACAGTGAATTCAGGTGCAATAAATACAAAATGGGCGTACATATCGCCTAACGTCTCCATCTCATGTTGCGTTGCCTCTTTTGCGCTAGCGGACCAATGGGTAGCTTTGGGCCGACTGCAGCAGGCAAGCGAACAACGCGACGCGGTCGCGGAAACATAGACGGGACGGTGATCAGAGAAAACTAAACAGTGATTTATTTAAGGGGAAGGTAAAATGGTTTTTTGAGAATTCGAGATTTTTCGAGAATTCGAATCTCTGAAGCTTCTTGCTAATGCGCGCGAAGTAGTTTTGCGTCCACATTTAAAATGGCGACGTAATCACCGATTAAAACCGTGATGATGTTCAGGCTTCTCATCAGGGCGTTGTTAGAGAAGTGCGGGGAAACTCGCGGTGACGTCATAGCTGCCAAAATTTCAGATGTCCACTGGCTTCGTCTACGTGCTGCCGTGTATCTTCCGATGCCTCCAAACAATCGTTCGTGAGCTTCCCCTTCGACGCCATTCGTTTCCTTCCTTGAAACAATCGCTTCTTCGCTGGAAACTTAGCGCCGCCGTACGTGACGTCATCACTTCGGCCCCTGCCTGTCGTTGTGCACTGCAGAGAAGCCTGAACGTAGATACTCACATTTAGTAGGGCTGAGATCTGGGCGAGTTGGTATGCATTCATACTGGTGAACAGCGAAAAAAAGGCGGGACAACGACAAGACAAGCGCTGACTATCAATTGGGTTTATTGAAGGACGGAAGGGTATATATACGAAAACATAACACAAAGAAGTAAGATGATAGTGTAAAAGGGCCGCGAAAATCAAAACCTATGTCACATGTGAAGTGATGTATGCTAATTCCTCGTTGCTAAGTGCCACGGAAGGACTGCTGATGCATTCGTCACCTTGCCTGTGGATGTGATGCGCTTCCATTATTTCGCGCGTGAGCTTATCTTTATGGCGGAACAGAACTTAGCCACGTTGCCGCTCATTGTGAAAAGTGCAAATGCCAACATGAAAGGGAGCAAGAAAGGAAATCGGAACAAGATGGCGGGCTTCCGCGCACAAAGTTCCGCTGCAAAAAGTGCAAGTGCGCACCTGAGTACAAGAAAACCGAAGTTCTGTTCCGCCATAAAGATAAGCTCACGCGCGAAATAATGGAAGCGCATCACATCCACAGGCAAGGTGACGAATGCATCAGCAGTCCTTCCGTGGCACTTAGCAACAAGGAATTAGCATACATCACTTCACATGTGACATAGGTTTTGATTTTCACGGCCCTTTTACACTATCATCTTACTTCTTTGTGTTATGTTTTCGTATATATACCCTTCCGTCCTTCAATAAACCCAGTTGATAGTCAGCGCTTGTCTTGTCGTTGTCTCGCCTTTTTTTTGCGCTGTTCACCAGTACGTAGATACTCCTTCAGTCGGCGATTACGTCACCATTTCGAATCATAACGCAGAAAGATTTCGCATGCTTTACCTGCACGTTTCACACATTCGGCTCGTTGGAACGCATCGAATTCTAATCTAGATGCAGATCGTGCTCCGTTCCCTTGTTCCGCCTGCTCCGTTCCCAGCGCAGCACGCACACAAATGGGGCGCATTAGAGAAGCACACAGTGTAGTACCGTGCTTATATTCTTAGCATTAAAATTCCGCTCTGTATTCTATCTGCGCGACAACTTTCACCGCTCATTGTTGAACTCGGTTAATCGCATATTAGGACGTCTTCGTACGCTTGCAACCCGTGTTATTTATTGAAATGGAAGCGTGCGCTCATATGGCATGCCACTTACAGCCCAGTGAAAAAACCATGCCCGCAAGTTCGTTAGGTATTAAGTCATAGAGTTTAGAAGAACGATGGCCGCGTGGGAGGTTACACGTTGGAGAAGCGCCGCCACCGGCAAATAAATCGGTCATGTCAACTGAAAACTACGAGAGTGGCTGTCAAAATTTATTTTAATACCGGTGCATGACCGCCAACTAAGACGTGTACAAGTTATGGCTATGGTCTTCGTGGCAGTTTTATCATACAACGAATACATTGTATCGGTTACTAACTGGAATTTCTTTGGAGGAGAAATTCTAGAGGCTTAAAGGGCCACTGACCAGGGTCCGGACATTTTTGAAAAACAAGCCCACTGCATAGATGAGGCATCGAAGATAACCTCTGCAAAATACTAGAGCCATGCGCGCCCCGAAAAGCTGCGAAAATTCAAATCAAAGCCCGTTCGTTCTTTCCTTCCTTCAAAAACGGGCCCGGCCCACTACTCTGCACCCCGCTGACGTCAAGGGGGGCTACTTTCGCTAAAGGCACTCCATTGGTGCATCGTTCTGACTGACGGGAGAAGGTTGGGCGTAGCCTTGGCGTCGCGTCGTCTGCACAACGCTTTCCGCAGCGCCTTCTGTTCTGGCTCATGCCTACAAACCCGCATGAAGGAACAAAAAAAAAAAAAACTGCGGAGGGAGCGTGCGGCGACAGCCTTGAACCCTAGCCATAAAAAGTAAAAAAACAGTAAAACTGAGGGAGTTGGCTCGCCCCCCCCCCCCCCTCCCCCCGCCGTGATCCCGTCACGAGACGCTCTGCGTGCGCGCTCCCTTCTCAGTTTCTTTTCTTCTACGCGAGCCCCCCACAACAAGGTTTTAATTAGTAGTGCAGCCGAGCCTTTCCCTCGCTCGCCCACTTTACCGCTCCGCACACATACCGCTTATCTTTCGTGCATCTTGCGTACGCCTTGACTCCAATGAATGACATATGCTTTGGAGCGGAGAAAAGACACAAACACACAGAACACAAACACGCATGGAGAAAAGCAAACGGGCGGTTGCCGGGTCCGCGCTTCGCCGTGTGTTTCGAACACAACCGACTTCCGCCCCTCCGCTCGTGAAACGGTGGGGAGGCCTAAAAGAAAATGAAAAGGTGGCTCGTTAACTGGGAATGACAAACAGATGTATGAAAGGATGCGCTCGCTAACAAGTCTAGGTGGTCGAGCCGATCGCGCCTCTCGATCGTTCAGTGTGCGGAGAAAATGCAAAAACCAAGAAAAGAATTCTATTGAAGGCGGGGCCATGACGTCGCCCTGTGACGCACTCCACAGACACCACGCCTCCGGCTTACACCGGAGAAGGAAGGGGTGATTTTGCCTTGCCGAGCCTACTCGACGAGGAGCGGGAGAGAAAAATTTCGAGGAGGGAATGGAAGGAGAGGAGGCTCGCTCAAAGTGAGGTAGAGAGTGTCTGCTGGCCGCGGGTGGGCAGGGGGCCTTTAAAGAACCCCAGGTGGTCGAAATTTCCGGAGCCCTTCACTACGGCGTCTCTCATAGCCTGGGTCGCTTTGGGACGTTAAACCCCATAAACCAAACCAAACCAACTAATGGATTAAAACAAAGTCTAGTGTATGGTCGCCATGGCTAACCCTGGGCATTTTCGGCATGCCCGCAGAAAAAAAAAGGGAAAACTATTTTTCTGGAACACACTGGAAAACGCAGTCCCGCAAGCGGACTCCAGCGCACGGCCCTGGTCCTCCTCTCCCGGCAACCTTGGCGAGGTGGCAGACACCGGACTGGGGGTTCGGGATGGTTCAAGCTCTATCGAGAAGACGGGTGAAGATACAGACGCCGCTTAGCGCCCGCTGCGGTGCCTACTGCCTTTGTCAGCGCCGCCACACGCGTTTCTGCCTGCCTATTAAGCAGTGTGTAGCGTGCTCAGGCTTCACACAGCGAAGTTGGCGAGCCTTCGCTTTCAGTAAGTCATGAAAAATGAGCATTGAGCTCAATTATAATTCACTGCATCAGCTTCAGTGTCTGAGGATTAAGTATTCAGTCAGCTTCGGTATAGCTGAGTGCAGCTTTTGTCACTACAAAAAGATTTGAGGTACTTACATCTCCGGGCGAGTCGAAAGTCCAGTGGGGATTTGAGGAGATCGCAAAGTTGTTCGCTGCAAACAACGTGTCAAACGATAGGCGCGCACAGCTAATTATAGCGATCTTGACCGCGCGAGACAGGAACCCGCTGCACTATGCAAGCGCGCATGAGCGTAATGGCTTTGGCGTGGTTAAGGCCGCTGTACTCAACGAAATCAAGCTGTCCGAGGCCAGAGCTGTCAACGACGCGTTCGGCGTAGCGAAATATGACGCGTCGGATGTTCGCGTTGTCGTATCTGAGGCACTTTCCGACGCGTTGCGGATATGATTGCGAGCACGACGCGGTTGACCAGCCTAAATTGATAAAAAGCGCGCTGGGCGCCGCCACAACCGAGGTATGTGAAGTTGCGGTGGTCGCCGGTACAAAGTGGGACTGAAATTTGCTGCACGATCTAAGGGCAGGAGAGCGCAAAGGCTATGACGTGTTTATGGCCACGAAAGTATAGCTGTCGAAAGCCGGAGCCGTAAACAGCATGTTCGGGGCCGCGGCATCCAAAGCTTTGGATCATGTAGTGCTCAAAGTCTGGCTCTATTAAAAAAATTAGGCAGTGGCTTAGTTCTGGTTAAGCCTGGATATACAAGCGAAAAGCTTCAGTTACGCTTGGTTTGACGTCATGGCTGTCGCAGTTCGCGTACAATGCACTGGGAGCACCACAATAACAGTGGAGGCGTTCGGCCGTCCACACACTACCTGTACGGAGGCGGAGGAGACGGAAATCGGTGCGGTTAAAATTCAGGGGCACTTTTGCTCTCTAAAAGGCTGCAAGGCGAAAGCGTTTCCCTGTGCACTGTTTGTCTTTTACTGATTTTGTTCATTTTTTTTAATTTGATTTCTTTCGTTGCGTTTTTTTATTTTTGTCGTCTTGTTTTTATTTTTTTGCTTTGTTGCTTTCTTATTATTTTTTTATTTTTAAATTGTTCTTATTTTATTTTTCCCATTTTGTTTTCCTCTCTTTTCCTAATTGTTTTTTGTTTACATTAAATTTTTAATTCCTTTTTATTTCTGCTCTTTTTCTTTATTGTTTTTAATTTTTTCTTATTATTATTTTTTATTTCTTTTATTTCGTTTACGAAACCCATGCATTCACTAGATGCGCCTTTATTCATGCTCAAACCTTGAGAATTCGTGGCGGAGTGGTTCGATTCCCAGCCTGGACGCAGTTTTTAAGCAGTGACGCGGCGGCGGCGACGGCTGCGGCCACCTGCGCCGCGCGTGACGTCACTCGGTTTCACGCATGCGCAGAACTCACGATTTCGTTTCACGGCATACGCGAAGCTCGGCTCCGACCCTCGTAGCGAAGCTTCTCGCTTCAAAAGGGTCTATATAGCGATTCGAAAGTAGGTGGAGAGGAAAATATAGATGGAGAGAGAGAAAGCGGCTGGCGGCCTGTTTTGCACATCGTTTTATACAAGGGGGAAAAATTGGTTTAAAAGTCGTTGTTTTTTCACTTTATACAGACCTTAAAGTGCGCGCGTTCTTGTTGTCCTCTTGTTGTAAATCCTTGGAGCTGAGTGGCCAGCTCTCTATTGACTAGCGTTGTGAGGGCACGAGTTTCCCTTTATTTGTAGCGATAGCTACACTACGCTAGCCGCTTCGCGAGGTCAGCGTGGCTGCGCGCTGAGCCGTGGCACCATGCGCCGCCAGCTGTGCGCATGCGCGGAGTAACGTCATAGCAAGCACCGTAGTCAGAATTCAAGATGGCGCTGTCAGAATGCATGCAGCCCACATCTCTCTCTCATCACACTCCGTACCTATAAGCGCGATTCAGGCGTCCGCTGACCCAGGGAGCCATTTATGCGCACTTCCTTTCCTTAAAATGATCGGAGTGTAAAACGTTGTCAACGCCATTGAACCCAATGAACGCCGACGGCCTATGGCTTCAGCGCCGCATTTCTGGTACAACGCCATCAATGCCTGCAGCCTACATCTCTCACTCATCATTCCCTATAAGCGAGATTGAGGCATCCACTGACCCAGGGAGCCAGTTATGCACAATTACTTTCCTTAAATTGCACTACTTTACTGACCACGGGAGCGTCCTCATTGATATAAACAATAAATGCCGTTACGTAAACCGTGTGTCTTACTTTCAAGCGAAACCTAAGCGTAGCCATGGATATGTACTACCTCTCGCTGTTCTACCAGGTTTAACCAGAGCTAAACCACAGCAATTTTTTTCCAGACTTTATGTAGTGCTGCGGACTTTTTATTTTTCTCAGTCTCGGGTTTTATGAAACATTTATATGATTCTTACTAAGTGACAGAAATTTTAAGGCGGATGATTCTTACTATAGAGAAATTTTAAGGCGGAAGCCTTTAATGCCTCGTCGTTGCAAGCAGGAGTTGTCGACAGAAATGTCACGCTTTTCAATTGGTCGAAATGGTCGTGACGTCACAGTGCGCGAATTTCAAACGGGGCAAATTGTACTTTGGCTAGTAACCAATTAAAGGGATCGTATAGTGATGTTCCAAGTGGGACTGAGTTTAGTTAATTGCTTAATTGCCCAATTAGCCTGATTAACCCTTCTAGTCAGGCCAAATAAATAAATAATAAATAGAACCGAGTAGGAAATTGGTCGAGTTCGGGATTCGAACCCCGGTCTCCAGAGTGTGAGACGAGCATGCTACCCACTCCGCCATGCCAGCTCGATGGTTCGGAATGAACAAAGGCGCGTCTAGTGAATACGGTGTCTTCGTTCACTCCCATCTTCCTTCCTTTCCGTTACGGCGAGGTTTAGGTGTCCACCCAGATACGCGAGACAGATAGATTTCTTTTCCTCAAAAACCAATTTACCGACGAGCCAGGTGTACAACAGAACGGGCGATAGCGTTCTATGGACTGCCTGGCAGCGTTGCAAGACGCTGTCGCGTTTCATTCCTAGAGGCGAAGCCCAACATCTTAACAATGCATCCGTGATACAAGCAGCAACACCGCACTTAAGGCTTCCGCCTCACCGCACTTTAGGTGAACAAAGTGCCTCCCTAAATTTTTCGAAGTGATAGAGGAGAAATGTTCCGGCCACAAATAACAAGAAGAAAATTTTGGAGAACGCGTGGAAGAGTGGAACGCGACAGCGTCTTGCAGCGTTGCCAGGGAGTCCACGGAACGCCATCACTCGTTCGGCGCGAAGCCACTGCACTATCGGCGCTGTGGTTGAGCGATGCTCCTCTGCCCCTGCAGACGGCAGTTTCAAACACAGTCCTCGACGCGGCTTGTGATACGCAGATTGCTCTTCCCAAGCAGTGCGAGAAGGAATAGCTCCTGCAAGCCTCATTTTTGCAGAGGTAGCTCTACGGGAGGCTTCCTATCTTGCATTTAGGCCTTTTTGATGTCGGAGTCGTTTAATTGTTCGTCATTTTCACTTTCGCTGAATCATTCTTCGTCTAGTGTCTCCCTCCTATCTCCTACAAAAAGAGAGGAGGAGGAGGAGGAGGAGGAGGAGGAGGAGGAGGAGGAGGAGGAGGAGGAGGAGGAGGAGGAGAGGGGTTGTTTGGAAGGTGACAGGTATAGAGTAAGAAATCACCCTAAACATAATCTGGCAGGACAAGGCTCGACGCCACTGGACAGTTTTCGCCGAACTTCACGGACCTCGTAATGCTATCGCAATGAAGAGAAAGAAATGGGAACATACTGGAAAGCGCGTGCTCCTGCAGCCGCATCTCAGTCATCTCAGCGCACAGCCCTGGTCCTCTTCTCCCGCAGACGCTGGCGAGGCGACAAACGCGGGCTGAGGTTTCGAGCAGTTCGAGATGATTCAAGCTCTATCGAGATGACGGATGGAGGGACTCGGACGCAGCTTAGCGCGCGTGCGGTGGCGTCTATTCCCTTTCTCAGTGCCTCCGCCCGCATCTAAAAGTTTCGTGCCTGCCTATTGACTAGTGTGTCGCGTTGTGTTAAGCGGTTCATGCTCAGGTTTTACTCAGCGAACAGGGCCCTGGCTTTAGGAAGCCACGAAAAGTGAACGTTGAGCTGAAGTTTATCTTACATTGTGTCAGATTCAATATAGCCGAGCATTAAGGTTTGAGTCAGCTTTGGTAGCTGAGTGAACATCCTCTCACTTCTATGCGTATATGTTCTTGTATCGTAATAAGGGAGTAATTACTCATTGGCATTCACCCGAGCGCAGCCATACCGCTATAAAGGAAAGCTATACAGCTTTTTTTTTTAACTACGAAGTTTCTGAGAAAGCTGTATAGCTTTCCTTTTTTTTTCTTGAGAAAGCTGTATAGCTTTCCTTTGTAGCTGTATGGCTGCGCTCGGGTGGATGCCAATGAGTAATTACTCCCTTATTACAAATCTACTCCACCTTGGGGGATTCCCCTAAACATTTGACCAACATGTTCTTGTATCCTTGTTGAAGTGTATTTTAAAGTCCAGTTTCTTTGTTCCTTCGTGTGTCATCTTCGTGTGTCCATGTTTTAATGTTTTATTGCGGTTTAACGTCCCAAAGCGACTCAGGCTATTGGGGACGCCGTAGTGAAGGGCTCCGGAAATTTCGACCACCTGGGGTTCTTTAACGTGCACTAACATCATCGCACAATACACGGGCCTCCAGAATTTCGCCTCGATCGAAATTCAGCCGCCGCAGCCGGGATCGAACCGGCGTCTTTCGGGCCAGCAGCCGAGCGCCGTAACCACTGAGCTACCGCGGCGGGGCTCGTGTGTCCATCGTCTGGCTGTCTGCTACTCGTCCTACGCCAAAATCAATGAGCAGCTAGGAAAAGCGAGGTGGAGGTAAAATAACCCGACTGTACTCGTACAGTATGCGAACACACGGCGACTCACTTCATACACCTGAAGCTATACATATGTTTACAGTTTATGGTAAATCAAGAGGCCTTTTTATAGCTATAATTACACAAACAATTGCATTTATAAAGCTCGAGACACTGCTCTAAAAAGAACGTTCCCCAAAAAGAATAATATATACCCACCTGGTATGTGCCTCTGCTCTGTACGGTTCGCTGATTATCGCCAAGTTTACGCTGCCCTTCGAACGCGCCGTCTGACATACAGGCCCGATGCTGCAACGTATAAATCGCTTTTTATCTCAACAATGCAACTCTACCGGAACGATTGCCACAATGCGATTGCACACCAACCACCTGGCGCAAAAGTTCCGAGGCCGATGCATCCATTACTGGCATGGGTATGGACGGTGTCGCTCATATACTGACGCGCCGTTATTGCTGGCATTCGATGGTGTCCAGATAAATTATCGGTCATTTATGACAACATGTCGATGATTCACCAGCCTCTCAGGTATACAATCGGTCGAATACAACGTGAAGCGGTACGCAGAACGAATATATTCAGTTTTGCTTGCATGTAATTCTGGCGTGAAAGAAGTATAGGCAAGTCGAATGCTCCGCATATATTGGACCGAAAGACGCAGCGGTGTCAATTAACACCCGTGGCACAGAACTAGCTTCGAGGGGGCAAAGCACTTGCTGTGTGAAAACGACGCCGCGCGGAGACATGATGACGTCATGATGACATGATGTGAGCTGTGGATATAGCCACAGCTCACATGTGCCTATAGTTTCGGATGTAGCAATATATACCATATGAGATAATCGACACTGCATTAATCATAGCCCCTGATAACTAAGTTGGCTGAATCCCCTTCGGCGACAATGAAGAATTACGTTACCTCTGACGTCATCATGGCTCCGCGCGGCGTCGTTTTCACACAGCAAGTGTTTTGCCCTATCGAAGCTAGTTATGTGCCACGGGTGTTAATTGACACCGCTGCGTCTTTCGGTCCAATATATCCGGAGCATTCGACTTGCCTATACTTCTTTCACGCAAGAATTACGATCTCTAGACCGGCCCAAACCTAAACGCGATATCAAGAATAAACTGAGTAAACATTTCGGATCGTGAAGATGTAACTATGGTGCTGCAACATGTCCGCAGCGCCACAGAGCCATAGTCGAAAGTTTCTTTCGTCTCTGCGCTGGGAGAGCGGGGATGCCATGGTACATATACGCGTCCGGTTAAAAGAAAGACGGCATAAAGTCGTTTAAAAACTGCTGCCGTTTATCTGAGGTCTGTCACTTTTCCGTGGAAGCAGAGGGTGCAGACTAATCCTGCTGTTATCACCCCCTCGTTATCCGTGCCACTGATGAAGCGTTTGGCCGCTATCATGCATCACTCTTTCCTGTGGATATTTGTGAGGCTGCTAAACATTTTGAAGAGTATCTGTAGCTGCCATGTGTTGGCACTCCTTGTTAAGCAGCTTAGAGCGGTACGCCTCAATATGACTTCTCTATGCTTGCTCAGTCAAATCAGCACAGAATTTACTTGGCCGCAGGAGAATGAAAGTACCTCCACCAGCTTCTGATAAGAGCAGCTAAGCGAGCCGACAGTACGCATACGGTTGCTGCCTGTTATTGCTGGTCCTTTGCTAAAATCGTGATGTTAATGATGAACCCATCGTATGTGGTTCATCGGTGGGTTCGTCTTGATGTAAACGATGAACCCATCGCAATGCACGGCGCAAACATACGAACACACTAACCACGTATGTGTGTCATAATGACGCGTTTAAGTATTCATTTTTCCCTCTCTCCATTAGTGAATAGAATCGTTTGGATCGTAACATCACCTGCACTCAATCCTTATCATCATTCGAGTCACAGATGGAGCGTTTGTCGTAATGCAAAGTGGCAATGCAACAACCGTGACCGCAAATCTAGGCAAGAAAACAGCCCTGTTAACTTGTCACGTATGCGAATTTGACTGCATTCTGAAGTTGTGCCTGCCATTGTCGAAGATCTGTTCTGTATATGATTTTGCTATGGCCCATTATGCATTTTTCCCTACCTTTACTTTTATGCCATGTTTGCTGCCTTTGAGAATATGTTTATATTTGTTTTCTTTTTGCGCTGTACTAATTGCCCCTGATATGGTCTTGCAATAAGACCAGCAGTACTGTAAATAAATAAATAAAAGCGATGCATGGATGCTTTCAATGTTAATCAGCCAACTGTAACTTGGGGGAGGGACGGGGGGGGGGGGGGGGGGGGGGAGGATGTCAGTACGTGCCGCATTTGCTTCCATTGGCCTGTAGGGTTGGCACTGGAGAAAAAATAAAAGGCTCACTCTACTACGGCGTAGAGCCCCTAGCGCTTTATTAGCGAAAAGTGGGCACATCACTTCCATAGCATGCATGCACTCCAGATAAGCCTCCGCAACACTTTCAAATCGATTTCGGCAGGAAGCCTCTTGATTGAGCTACAAATGGTTTTTCGGTTTGTTGGCTTTCTTCTTTCCGCCCGAGAGTTGAATATTAACGAGACAGCGTTAAAGGCCGCGCTAAGCAGAAAACCTGGCATCGGCGTTGTCGGCGTTGTGAGCGATAAATAGGGTGGCGTAGGGTGGCCCAGACAACCACCAGCCGGAGAAGCAACCCAGGTGGGCTGCGCAGGTCACGTGACCTTGTGGCGACATACAACCTGCCCACCGAGTTTAAGCAAACTAACCACCCTGGCAGGTGGCAGTTAGTTGTTGATCGCGTGAGGTTGCTCGAGACGAGCAACTTTGGTCGCACATGCCTCACCGGTAGCAGCACCTGCCATAGCAGGGCAGTGGAGCATCCCTTAACCACTGAACCATTGAAAGTTGACCAGTACCGCATATATGGGTATTAAATAATTAACGCTATCACGTCATATCATTAAGGCGGAACTTAAGTGTCCCCTCCCATTTTTAATCGGCTAGAAGCGGTTCTTATGAGCAACGCCAGTAGCTTTATTGCCGATTTTACTATTATCATTGCGGAGACAACATCAAAATGTCATCGCCTTTCCTTAAACGTACTATCACGATGGAACGAAACGCGAACAGCGCGCCGCCTGCGCGCTCCGCTGATCGAATTTGTTTTGATGGCGCTTTTCCTTTGGTTGTAAGAAAAAGACGTTAGAGTCGTCCTAGAATGCATCGCGGACAACTCTAGCATGTTTTTGTTACCACCCAAGTTAAATCGTGTTTAAAATAAATGCGAACAGCGGAGCGCCCAGGCTCCGCTCTGTTTGCGTTTATTTACATCGTGATAGTACGTAAATATGGATATGACAAAGGATGATAGTACATACGCAACCGGAGGGGTAGGATGGAAGAGTCAGACGCTGCCTGGTGCAATTTCGACCCCGCTTCCACTCTGCAATGCGGCTCTTGTCTTCTCCTCGTCGACCGTTTTGTTCTTCCCCAGAGATATTAAATGTACACCCTTCCAATTTTTTAACGGTATCACGCAAGCATCGGCCGTTGGCTTGATCAGCGCCCCATGACGGAACAATCAGCAAACTCGCCGAGAGTTGCCGCATGCGTACGAAGACCAGGTCACGGTGGCCGTCGTCTGCTAAGCTGTTCCAGGAGCTGCGCGCAACCCCGACCCGTTCCTTCGACCGTAATACTGCCGGCATATGCGCCGCCGTTATTCAGGAGAAGCCACATGCCACCCAACTGCAAATAGCTTTACTCAGCCTTTCTCGAACGAACCTAGTGATCGATCTCTCGTTTGCTTTTGTTTTGTTTGCAGTTGTATGCGGATATGGCTGTGGCTCACGCTTTTGATAAGCGGGACCAGGTAGTGCGATAAGCGAAGGAAAGGTTCGGGGGCAGCGCGCAGCTCCAGGAACAGCCCGGCAGACGACGGCCGCCGCGGCCTGCGTTTCGTGCGCGTGCGGCAACTCGGCGAGTTTGCCGATTTGTTCCGTCATAGTGCACTGATTAAGCGAACGGTCGATGCTCGCGTGATACCGTTAAAAAATTGGAAGGGTGTACAGAGTAGCTCTGAATAAAAGGGAACACGTGACCACCGCGCTTCGCGAAGCGTTGACGCCAAAAGCCTTCCGGAATTGACGGCACCCGGGCGCATCTGCGGAAAGAGCAGCCGGCCGCGCTTACTGAGCATGCGCCTTCGACGCCGCGCGGGGGCCACGCGCTCGCGTGTTCCCTTTCATAATAAGCCCCCCTGTACTGCAAGGGGTCCTTGTGCGATATCCATAGCGCATTTGCACTCAGGAAGTCAGCTGCTCACGCTTGCTACGCGTTGAAAATTTCGGTATAATTGATCAAAATGCCGGTAAAGAACATCACTGACTCCGCAACGTACACCTGCCACTTTAGGGTTCAAAGTATCCCGACACCTGAGCTACGCTGGGGCTGCTTCAAAGGTTACAATATTCTCGCTAACAGCGCACGCCTTGCATCGATTCGCGGCTGGAACGACGTTATCTTTCGTTGCCTCGCATGATTTAAGGCGTGGGCTCTGCTCAGCTCGTCTCAACGTCACGCCATCCTTCTGATCGAGATCGTCCGATACAGCACAAAATTATCTAGCATGCGTTCCGTGTTCCTGCGTTTTAGGCCCTCCTAGAAAAAAAAAGAGGGCAAAAATAAAACTGGAGGGAGCCCGCAGTTAACAGTTGTCGCGGGCTTAGGCCAATGAAAGACAATATAATCGGGTACTCAAGCTGGCCAAAGCGGAAAATTTAAGAGAAAAAGTTCTTCCGAATAAAGAAAAAAATTGAGCACCAAAATAGAAGTTCGTGAGGCCTTGTCAAGGTGAGCAGGAAGACCTCAGCGGGATCTTGTGATGGAAAGCATGGGGAGGAAACAAAGATGGTGATCGAGTGCTTATCAGCTTGATTTCAAAAACAGAACAAGATAGACGCTGTCCAAGCAATGCGACATGCAAAAAAATGGTACGGTTTTAACGTAGTTAAACCTAGTGGAAGTGAGAAAGCGTGTGTTCAGTTTGATTGGCTCATGGTTTCGCTTTGCTGGGTCACCGACACATCTGGCAACAATATTAGACTCAGGTCAAGCTGTGATCGAGGTCAACCTGATCTGATCTGCTCGCGTCGCTGATGAAAGTTGGCGGAGACGATGATGTGCACTGCGCAGTGCGAAATTGCGTTGCAGTTTAACACGAGGCGTGATCAGCTGCATACCGAATTGACTCTTTTCTCGTGATTCGTTGCTTATGTGTGTTGATGTGTCACTGTCTTCTTAATGTTTGTAGATAACTCGTGTACATAAAACATCTCATCGTTGCAATAAATACCATGTTGAAAAAAAAGGCAGCTTTAGCATAGCGCTCTCGTGGAGTGATCAACGAAGCTAATCTGTCGCGAGTTCGAATCCCAGTCGCGGCACTATTTATTTGTTCAGCGATGAATTGGCTTTTGCAGCTTTGGTCATGAAGTAGACCTGTCGCTCCAAAAATTATTAAAAAACGCACACATGAACGCAACAGAAAAGACAGTGGAAAGCATGAAATGTACTAGGCTGAAGACTGATAAGCGCATGTAAAAACTAAACAAAAGAACAGGAGCAAAGAAGAGAGAGGAGATCAACAATAACCGAACAAAAAAGCACAGAAAAAGAGGTCATGTTATCGAAGGCTTGTCAGGGAACGACAGAAGGTTATACAAGAACCGTAGAAACATTCCACTTTGCTGGCGTTATTATTCTGTCACGTGTTATTGTGGCACGTGTCCTGTCGACTTTTCGTTGCTTCATTATCGGAATGTGATTTAGACTTGCTTAATATTGATTGGGGGAAATATTTTATTTTTTGAATAGTGGTATCGAGTTGAAATGTACATGCTTAGTGAGACGTTTACCGTTCAATAAAAACAAACTTGTCAGCAATATGGAATATAGGATGGGAGACCTCCAGGCGGCAATGGCCACCGCGTGTTGGATATTACCCGTGGTATGAAGCCGGGGAAACATTCATCGACAATCGCATTGAGACATGTGACTACGACGGACAACATGTGTGTGACCAGTGCAGTGAACGTGTAGACTTGACTCATATGCTGTGTGGTTGTGCATCAAGTGACGCCTACGCCCAGAACAAGGAACATTGGGACAAAGTACTAAAAAGTGCTTCACTTCACGACCAGCTTCGGGCTGTCCAGGAGGCCCGCGCGGCGGCGGAGAGCTTCGGGCTCTCTGTGCCTACGTGGGAGCTGCCCTCTACACCTGGCGCCTAGCCGAGTGTCCTTCAGGACCCCTACTGTGGGAAATAAAATTTTACCACCACCATTGAGACATGTGTGACAGCCCTGCCTTCTTTACTTTCCTTTTTCTCCCGCGAAACGACAGGATGTGTAACGTTTCCGACTGCGAGTACGCCAATACACTCTAAACAGGAATACGCCTGTACAAGAGTAAAAAGGGAGCAGAGGAGTGCGCTAGAGCACAGTTTACTCCCTTTTTTACTCCTTTCTGTGTAGGGTGTAGTTTTCAGATACAATGTTTGGGCCTCCGCTTAATTTACGTGCAAACAACTGGATCACTTGAAAATGCAGTCATGCGCTTCGAAAACGACTTGGAAACGTTACGGTTGCTGTACCGCCAAGCTCTACGAGCAGTGTCGCATTTTCTTGATGATAAGAAGATAACAGCTGCGTGACGATTGTGTAAACGTCGTGGCACTGGCCTTCGCGGGCCACGCGTATTGGTTCTCAGCGACGCCACTCGGCCAACTAAGCCACTCTGCAAAACAGCTCAGTCGATACTTTCTGCTGCCTGTTGGCGTATACCCCATTCCTTTCTGAGTGAATTCGCACAGCAACAGGGAATTCGTTGCACCCCCTCCTGGCGCACGTTTTTTCCAGAATGGCTTATTACAGCAACTCGACGAGAAGAGCTGCTCCAAGGCAAGGAAGACAACGCGGTGCAAGTGAGTACTGCCAACCCATAGCAACGTGTAAACTTTTCTATTTTTCTTACCGGGGGCTGATGGCTGACACAGGGGGCTTCAATTCTACATTTCCAGCTGGGTTTCCTTGCCGTTCCATCCCTGCTACATAGACGAGGGTAGCTAATGTAAAAAAAAAAAAAAGAAACTTTCGTCACTAATGCTTCTAGCTGCTCTTAAGAACAGAATAGGCTTGAGCAGGTTGGTAATTCATTGCAACACAGTAATCATAGCGCGGGAGGAACGCAGGACAAAGACGAGACGGGACAAGCGCTAACTTTCAACACAGCGGATTTATTGCAGATCAGGATCATATAGTCTATACACTACTGACAGAGCAGATAGAAAGAAAAAGAAACATGACAAAATGCCGCATGCCGTCATGCCATGAAATCGAGCTTTTTCATCGATAATGCACAGACGGTCTACTGACGCATTGATCTCCTGCCCGTGCTATCTCACACGCTTCCTTGAGTTCTCTGGTCAAGTCGTTATGGTGCCGATACAAAATGACTGTCTTATCGAACGGGGGATGGCCAGGTGGTACTGCGTCACACTTTTTGCAATGGGCCGCCAGATGCAGTGGCTGCTCTTGCAGTGGCTAATCGCAAAGTACAGAAGTTGATTGTAAGGTGTCGCCTGTTTATTGCCTAACTGCCTTTTTTTTTTATATAAAAGTTTTCATTGTGAATGTTCGACAGGACGTTTTTTTTGTGTTGTTGTACGGCGTCAAGTCAGACCAGCTCGAAGTTGCAGTGCGCCCCTTTCTTTAGCTGTTGTCAGCTAGCTGTAGTACTTGTGCGCCAGAGTTTCCTCGTTTTCGCTGCGCAGCTCTCCGGTTCTCAGGTGTAGTCTGCGACGAGTGTGGCCAGGACGGCATCGTCGGCACTCGCTGGAAATGCGACGTGTGCCGGGACTTCGACCTGTGCACCGTCTGCTACAGGAACAGCGAGCACAGCCAGGAACATGCCTTCTGGCGCATTGACATTCCCGAGACCACAGGGTGAGTGTCCCTGAATATCTTCCCGCCGGGTGCGACAAGGATGTGGAGCGACTCGTGAGTCTGGATGTCATTCTGCCGTTCCAGTATCTGCTCGCGCATCTTGGGATTCGAACGAATGCGGCCATGTCATGCAGCGTGTTCATTTGGCGGTATGCCTAGTTTGTGTTTCTTCTGTACTGGACCTCGGAACGGCTAGCTGTAAGGCTACATCAAGGTATTAATGCAAGAGAACACTGACGCCTTCTTTCTTGGGTGTTAGTTGCGCCGCTGTTGTCTAGCATCATGCACCAACTCGCCCAACTATCCGTTATTCTCAAATTCCAGGGTGTTAGCGCGTAAACACTAATCCGATGGGTGCCAACCCCGAGCAAAATCATCCGTTTTCGCATTGTCTGATCGCAGCTGGCTTAGCGCGAGCGCTCCGTTGTTTGGTTGGTTGACCTCAAATAAAATGGCACATACCCACTACGGGGGAGTGGCCAAGACACAGGCGGTGAACTGATGGAAAGAGGAGCATTTATAGAGGAAAAGGAGTAGTAATAGGGTATAGGCTGACAGACTGGACGACGCAATGACAGGGGACCTGTTAGCTGGGAGACCGAAGACGGGACGATGGCTTTTTGTGCAAATTCGAATGCAATGCACGTAATGGTTCAATTTTGCAGTGACTGAAAGAGAGCGAAAAAAAATAATGAAATAACTTTTTGAGTCAGAAAAATAAAAAATAAAAATAAATAGAACTCCGTCCCGCGACACTGCCCGCTCGTCGTCGTCTTCCGTACTGATTCTCTCGCACTGATTCGAATGTAGTAAGCGTTCTCTGAAGTTTTTAATTATGTCATTAACGCGGTTGCAACGAAGGGGTTGCTTTTATTGAACGCTACCAGGAAATTAGACTTCGGCGCAACATTTTTTAGTTCATTCCTGTACAGATCTGCGCTTGAAACTGTATAGGTTCTGGTGTCCCTACGACGTGGTAGAACTTGCAGATGCCGTATATTCGCAACGGAGAAATTGGGTAGACTGCAGATAACTTCTAATTGCTTATCGATAACTGCAGGCTTTATGTGCCTCCGAGACAGAGACCCACCAGTTCCCGACGCCGACACAATTCACATCGCGAAGAGAGGGTTCTCCAAGAAAGCCGACGGGTAAATCAAGGAGAAATGCTCCCTGTGGGACCTGCCGGGCTTCACCGGCGATCCAGCTTCAATGAAGGGGCAACGCATGCTGAGCGTTGGATAGTCCAGGATGGTGAGTCCTTGATGTACATTTGTTTTACACTAAAATTCTGCAATTCATCATTGCCGTGGTTGGTAACTGTGAAATGGCAACGTCGTTGATCATTTTTTCGCGCTGTTCCGTGTTTGCGAAATCTACCGCAGCGGTGGCCTAGTGGTTTCAGTATCCGTCTCGCATGCGGGAGACGCGAGGTTCGATTTCCAGAGCCTCCGGGTGCCAACAGGTGATGCAGTGGATGCAAGCTTTCCGCTGGCTTGTTTCTTGACTTATCAAGGGTGGAAGGCTTGGGAAATAGATATTTGACCACCCTTGTGTGAAAAATACCGTGCCATGTCGTTTTTTTTTTTCGCTAAAGCTGCCCTCACTCCGTCAAAGTGCATCGTCATCGTGTTTACGAGAGCGACGGGACGAGACACGAAACGATGTGCGCATCGATGTGCGCATCATGGCCGCGGCGGCCGCATTTCAATGGAGGCAAAATGAAAAACGTACATTTGCTGTGCGGTGTAAGTGCACGTTAATGAGCCGCAAGTGGCCGAAAGTCATCCACTACGGCGTCGTTAACACCATCTTTCGACTATAAAAGGTCATGCTGGCATCGGATTCAGAATACGGAAAATTCTTGATGTAAACAGAGCTGTGTAAAGCGAGTGGGCTGGAAGTAGAGTAAAGACATGGAGCTGCAAGACTTCCGCACTGCTGTGTCTTATATCTAATGCTGTTCCATTAATAATTCTTTATGAGAAAGCTTAAATTCTTGCTTTATAGGTTTTGATGCCCTTGGAAGCCTCTGGAACGGCATTGAAGATGATGTTTCCTGTGTGCTCCGGGGATTCGAAGGGGAATTCGATCGATACTGCCGCTACCCCATTCTGGGCAGCCTAAACCGCGCCCTCGATTCCCTAGGTGGCCTTGACTTCGCAGCCCCAACCGTTGAAAGGTAAGCGGTGAACGATCTCATCCGAGATTTTTCTGAACGCATGCAAGACTGAAAACACGTTAAATTAGGCAGTCATGCAGTCTGCAAGCTTAACAACTTGATAGCATGCAACACTTAACAAGTGCACGAATAGCCGTTGAACGGCCGGCACTTTTCGACGCGGTTTGTGAAAGTCGTCGGAAGTCGACGCTCCTTAAGTTAAAGCCCCACAGTGTCCTCAATATTTCGTTCCTTCATATGTCCCCAGTGACTGCAGGCATAACATTAAAATGTAAACACTAACTGCTTAGCAAGCAGCGAACAGTGTTTGATACAATGTAAAGCGTAAGGAAATGTTATAAGGGAGCAATTACAAATAGACTGTTACCTTTGTTGTTTTTATGCTGTTTTAATTACTGATTTCGTTGAGTGAGAACTGATTAAGGAATTCTTTGATGCAACGTAATTTAAAAGAAAGTAGAAGAAAAGACAGCCACATGCCGCCGGTGGGATCTAAACCCCCAACCTCCGCATGCTGAGTGCGCGGCTACATGGCGTTAAGATACATGCCCTTTCGATAAGCTTGCAGGCAAAGAAACCACGCCAATGCATGTAACTAGTTGAAAGAGCCAAAATTTGCTGGTCTACAGCGCTGAGAGTAACCTCGTTTTCGAAACTATAAAAACTGAGGTGGATATTACTAACGGTGGGCTACACGCTTCTCAGTAATTAAGGAGCCTAACAGTAGTAGTTAAAAAGTTAGCTATTCAATATTAGTTAACCAGCCTGCTTGTTAGCACTTCTTAGGTGTATTCGGATGTACTACACTGCTGATAATCCTACGCCGCAGAAAAGCGCTCATCTCACTCAAAAAGCCCATTTTTAAAGAAATGTGCAGTCTAAGGGGAAACACCCTGTGTACTGATTTCGTATTGTTTGCCCCCTAATGGTTGCGTCTTTCGAAAGCTACAGCTTTCAGTCTGACTTAGCGCCGCCGCTAGCGCTTCGCGTTTTCACAAGAATATTCGTTTTGCACGGATATTCGCTAAAGGTGCTAATAATCACACATTAGATTCGGTTTGATTAGTTCATTTTAGCTACACTATTCATATTCAATCCGTTTCGAAGGAGTACTCTTCGTAAACCCCCTATAATATGGCAATGCTCCGTTCTCACTAGTAAAATCACCAGCGCCGTTAGGGGATTAGGTGATCGTTCAGTGATTACGTCTTCTATATTTCAGTTACGACAGAAATACTAGCACCACTGATACAATAGTATTCTGCATACTTTTTGGAACTTTATTGAAAGAGCTGTGCCTGTTTAAAAAATGCGTAGATTTTTTTCCTTCGTGAAACAGAAAATCTGCTATCAAGACTGCGAACATGCCATCCTCAAAATAAAGGCCAGTTGCTTCCTGGATGGACAGATCGAAGAATAAACATAATTCTATTCATTGTACTGTTTTCTGCCACACCAGTTTCGTCACAGTTTAGTGTGTTTATATATTAACAATCAGTAACGCATTAACCACGAGACGCGAACTACCGAAGCACTTTTTCGCAATCCCAGGACAGGACTTCCCTCAAGACAAGGATTTGACGGACTGCAGAGCCACCGCAGCCTCCTTGATGAACGTGATGTCGATGTGACCGACGGAGAGGAATGGCAAAATCTATATGGTGAGACGTTTTTTTTCCTGTAGCACAGCTCTAGTAGTTTACGCAGAGGGCAAGCAAGTCTCCCACTTGCGAGAACTAAACCATTGACAGGATACTTCTGAACAGCAAAAGTTAAAGCCATGGCCACCTCAGAGTTGTCAAGGGGGGCGTGACGAAGGGAACCGTAATGTTGAACAGTGTCCAAACCAAAGAACAACAAACCCTCCTCCCCTCTCTCACACACACGAACAAAAAATTAGGCGTGGTTTAGCTCTGGCTAAGCCTGGTCAGTTGCGTTAGCTGCGACGCTTTTCGAGTTGTGCAGCGCGTTCTTCCGCTGTCTCTCGAGCACGTTGTCTCTTCCTAGCTTGGTCCTGTCACCGTTGGTTATCTTTAGCGCTCCCCATAACGCCAAGATTCCACCGAGGCGAAGCGCGCATATAACCCCGCGAAGAGCCACCTCCTCGCCCTCTACCTCGGCGTAGAGCACGCATCTGGTGGGAGCGAGCGCAGCGGCGCTGCGCGGCGACGGCGACGCCACCTGGCGGAGCTGGGCTGAAACGGTTGCTAGGCAACGGCTGTTCGAGGCCATTAGTGCCTACCGGACTCCGGCTACGTGACCTGGCGTAGTGTAGCTAACGCAACAAAAGAACCTTCCGCCCAACAAGCGTTACTCCCGCAGAGCATACAGTTGTGTTCTGAAAAACTAGGCTGTGTTGTCTGTTCCACATCTGAGCTCCGTGTTCCTGGCGCTTTCTCTGCATAGCGGATGCTGTTGACCGATTTGACCTAACCATTTGAAAGAGCTTAGAATAAGGGCGAAGAATCAACAGTGAGTCTGCGGGATCTGCGTCACCGTCGATCCTCACGTGGGGCTGTGCAGGTCTTATGTAAGCGCTCCACTGCTAAAACCAAACTAGCGCTCGTCATAGTGGGTCACGTGACGTCACAGTCGCATAACCTAGGTGGCAGCTGGTGGGTCACCAGCTTTTGCGCTCACAACGCCGACGACGCCGGATTTTCTACAGAATGGGAACCTAAATGCTGCAGCGTTAAAAAATGAGCTCGGGTTTACAGAACACGTTGATGGTTATGCTCTAAGTAGTTCCAAGATGCATATTTTTTTTTTCCACCAGAAGCTCCTCCAAAACCTATTGCAGCCATCATTCCCCTCCCTCTCCCACAGCATGTTCCCGCTTGTGGAACAAAGACAAACAGAAGTTGGCCTGTTCTAATGAAAGAGACCACTCAAACCGAAAATCCAGTCTAAAGAAAATGTCAGAATCGTGCTCAAACTACAAAATATTTTTTTTCATCTGTAGTGCAACATTTTTCTGCATTTCTGCCGCCATGGCAAGGGGCAGTACAATACTAAAAGAAGTTCCATGGTTTCTACGAAAATTTGTTGCAAGCTTATGGCCCAAAGTGGTACGAAACTCTTGTGACAACGGAAAAGAATGTTTCTTTTTAGTGCAGTAGCACTGCTAGGCGCACTTTACGGATTTAGGGAATACGTATGTACGTCCCTGAAGCTTGCTTCGTAGCAGGCGGCCCACCTGCCAACCGCGTTGTGGGAAACCTGCCAGGTATGTACACCTGCCAGGCCTTCAGATGGGTGAAGGGTACACCTGGGTCCAATGCCTTTAGGTCAGAAGCCTTTATAGTTAAGGCCTTTAGGTCAAAGGATGGGTTCGCATTCACAGCAGGTACGGATCTTAAGTGCCCACCGTAATTAGTGCTACTGCACGATATTCCACGCTTAGCCATGCTGGTCTTTTTTTTTTTCCGGCAGGGAAGAGAAGTTCTATAAACTAGAAAAAAAACAAGCGAATAACAGGTGTCCGCATCTCCCGGTTGATTTCGCAAGTGAATGGCATGCGTTCGCACATGTTTTGCGGATCCCTAGGCTACACTTAACCCCGTTCAGCTCAAAACGGTAGGAACATGCCATTTTCCGTAAAGACGTCAGGAGCTTAAATCGGCGGATTACACGAGAAATGAATTTTTTGCTGCCAGACGGACGTCAACATAGCCAGAAAGACGAAGGGAATCAATCTTTACTCTGAGAAATGATTGGACAGAGTTGTCCTGAGTGTTCCTTTAACTATGTACAGCGCGCTTTCATGTTCGAATATTCATAGTCAATCTAGGGCATTAATGAAAAGCTCGGCAAGAATCCTCATGTGAAATGAACTTGAAGAATCCTATGCACTGGTGAGAAGCGTGAAATCATTGCTCTACGGTGTACGAGGCTAAACGCTAAACTTCGATGTTTTTGCGCAGTTTCCTCCTGCACCTTCTTAGGTAGGCTAAGTGAAAAGGCATCGTTCTGTCGTTGAAAGAAAAGAGCTTTCTGTCAGCGTGTATAATACGCAAAACACTTTGACGGCTGCAGCAACATAACTGCTATCATGAACGCGGGTCGCGCATTTATTTGCCTCTGGCGTTTCTGTGGGCCACACTTACTATCTAAATTACGGTGCGCGGTTTGTGCCACTGAAACAGGCACGTGCTTAGAACCTCAGACTGCGCGCAGTATACCTCTCACAGAATTCGACAGAAAAGCTCACTTTAATTGCTGTTTTGCTGGCAACAGAGGTGCAATATTTCTACCGAAGCAAATTAAAGGATCGACTTCGTTAAAAGTTCGGCTTTTTATTATTAAAAGAAAAGCAGTTCGCACTGGTCATGAATCATACAAACGCATATGTTCGTAAGCATCTGTGGCAGCTAAAGGGGAAAAGCTGACCAGGTTAGTTCACTTTTTTCCAGGTCGCTTAGCGTGGGGGCTGTTTTGACTGGCAGATAGTTACCAAAGTCTCATTAGCGCCTACCGTATGGCTGAGAAAGTGTAACGACTCCGATTGCTGACTTACAGCTGCTCCGCATCGCGGCACTGGGGACGGCATCGGTGAGACCGGCTTGGAATGCGAATGCGATGGCTCCGGTGTGCTCTGCACTGCGTGTTCTCTTGCCTCAAGTGCGAGCATGGATGACGAACCTTGGTACCACGGTCCTCCCAACGACGCAAGGTGTGCGCGAAGTGTTCCTAAATCGCTACCCTATTAATATTGCGTGCGCTTCAGAACATCCATTCATTTCCACTCCATTTCGACAATATAGCGTCGTTTTTGTATCTTTCATTTCTGGCATAAGTCGATAGTGGCCAGGACGTGTGCCTTTGTAACTAAACTAAACGTGTTCTGAAGAGTTAAGCACCGCAATTTGACTTCACTCATGCACCCCATTGAAGCCAGTTCTAATTTTGATCGAGAACGTAGAGATCAGAGAATATAAAAACGCAAAAGCTGGACAAAGCTTGTAATTTTGATGCAGCTATACATACCTCTTCGTTTCACCCCCGGCGCTGTCCACGTATGGATCGAACCTGTATTCAAGCTTGCTGATAATCGTTTGAGATTACCGCATCAGTAAAACGGCTAGTGCACATACAACTTATAAAGACTTTGTATTCTTTGTTCCAATCAAAGTTTCCCTCTGAGGTCAACATCCACTCGTCCCCAAGCCGGTGATACGCATCATGAAGCGCGACTTGAACGCGAAGACGGACGACGACATCAAAGAGGTTAGAAAGGTTTTTTTTTCCTTCTTGAGCCGTGGTTGCTGTTAATGCGAATGGTACCAAACCTATCATAACTTACTGCGGGCTCTCAGTTTAGGCATATACATGCCGGGACGTATAAGCGAAGATGTATACCGGCTTACGGGCGCCTCCTGCGCACGCGCAGTAATATGGGAGGGGAAAGGCGGAGCCACTGCGCATGCGCAAGCGACGCCTGGTAAACCGGTATACGTCTACGCTAATATGTCTCCGGTGTGCTAAAAACATCTATTCATCAATAAAACGTACTCAAGACGCCGCGGTGGCTCAGTGGTTGTGGCTATCGGTTGCTGACCCGAAAGACGCGGGTTCGATCCCGGCCACGGCGGTCGCATTTCGATGGAGTCGAAATGCTAGAGGCCCGTGTACTGTGCGATGTCAGTGCACCTTAAAGAACCCCAGGTGGTCGAAATTATCAGGAGCCCTCTGCTGCGGCGTCCCTCATAGCCTGAGTAGCTTTGAAACTTTAAGCCGCATAAAACCAAATCAATAAAACGTAAACGCTAGCGAATTTTGAATTACGAGAACTCCATCTATCTGCTATTAAAGGAATTAGGATTCAAAGTAGAAGCCTAGTCGCTTTGGCACCGGAACTGTTAGATGCATCCTGCATGAAATAGGTCGGCGCACAATGTATCAGTGCGTTTGTAGATTTTTAGTGCAGTGTATGATCTGTTCAGCGATCCAACAAGTCATATGCCCCGCCTTGTTACTAGCATCTTGTGGTTCTGTAACGAATGCCTTATGTTAGCTATGAACGCATTTCTCGTCGTCTTGTTGTTCGTAGTTTGTTTTCCGGGTTGTACGTCAGTAAAACGACTGTTTTATTGACTTCATCCGTATAACCATGCGTTGATATGCACTGCATGAGATCCTGGCCAGAAAACGTCTTGGAGCATCCTTTGATGTGACATAGTATGTAGGATCACGAGACGCTGCTTTTCGCTCACGGCTAGGATAGTGCAGGTTAAACGTAGTATTTGACTTTTGCCTTGCTTTGTCTTGAGGTATGCATACTTTTGTTGGTGGCTTAAGCTTATTGATAGCATTATTCATGCTCAATGTTCGGCTGCCTTCTGAGCGCTTGTTTAGTACCGTACGAAAGGAACAAGCACGGAGTATAAATTCTTTGGCAGCAGCGTTCGGTAATGCTGTTTATAAATGTTTAGCCCCAGGAAGGTCTCAATCATGAAGAGGTTGCCACTGAAGCTAGTAATTCCCGGTTCGTCAATGTGTTAGCATTGTATTCTAAATATACTATATATGCGGAGTACCCTCGCATGTGAGCTCTACTTACGCAATGATTTCTAGTTGTGTTGTATTTTTTTCCAGCTTACAGCTTATCTGTGCATAAATTACCTGGAACTATCCATCCAGTAGCTCAACGTCTCTGTGCTATTCAATGATGGGCTTACTGGGGCGTTTATGCTCATTAAATATCATCCAACATTTACTTTCGAATTAGTGGAAGCGGTATTCTTTGTCTCAAGAACATTGAATCGAATTTTTCAAAGAATTCACTCGAAAGGCTGGCATAAAAATACTGGGCACTGTGCTCGATCGCTCGGCTTCTTATAGCGAAGATTACATATGTTTTGTTGTTAGCACCTTGTTCTCGAAATTGGTGCCAGTATTCTGGATAATTTCTCCATTCCCTGTGCCTTCGTTTCACCAAATTCGCTGATTGGTCCGTCTCATTTTCTTTGTCGTTGTTGACGTTGTTGACGTCAGAACGACACGCTGGAACCAGTGCGCAAGCTGACCGTAGTGCCCAAGGAGATCTCGAATCCCGGCTGCGAGAGCTGGAGGCCATCCACAACTGCGCCATCTGCTTTGAAAACCGGCGAAACGTGGTATTCACGTGCGGCCACGGTACCTGTGCCTCCTGCTCAACGAACCTCAGGACTTGCCACATGTGCCGTCAGACTATCACCCAGAGGATCACTGTGTATTAAGCTAGAAACAAGGGGCTAGTTCGTACGCATACAATGGCACACAGGCGTTCATATTTTCAGGTTGTACAGCTAGCTGTCCCAGCCCTTCACTATATAGAGGATCGCGGCTACTGACGATTTCCGATGTAATTAAAAAATCGTAGGCTCCTAGCTGTCCCCTTCAGTGTGATAATTTTCGTGCGTTTAAGAGTGGGAGCCGAATTTTTTTCACCCCCAGTGCGACTTCACTATAATTAAAATCTACCAAGACATCTTGCTCGCAATGAACACTTCTAGAACGATGTCGTTCTAAGTCTAGCTGGCATCGATACACAGGAAACGAGAAATTGGATCGAATACAACACTGCCACTCTCTTTGCGGCGTCGATGTTTTTGTGATAAAGCATGTATTCTGTTCGCGTATTCACTGTATTCGCAAGCAGGTTTAGTTGTTTATATATCTGAATTTTTTCATGCGCAATACTATATATAAAGCATGGTAGCTGATAAAGCTATTATATTTCCTTCAACAAGGTGACCATGTGGGCTAGTTGGTATATATCAGACATAACTTGCGAAAGTACATGTGTACATTACTCCTGGTTTTGTCGTTCTTTCGCTGGTGAAGATATGTCTGATTGTTTTTCTTGATCACAGGCTCAAGTGGAGAGCGGACGCTTTGCGATGTATGTTGCATTTTAACAACTGTTACTCCAGGGAACTTCAGCGCACCGATTCAGTTCATGCTCAAGAAAATGTTGCAGGGACAGCAGGAATAGCAGACATATGTAATGGCTCCAGAATGTTGTCTGCTGTCCCACTGTACCTGCAGCATTTTCTCGAGCATGATACTGACTACAATACATATCTGTTGCCAGCTGTCTTATGGGGTTCCTTACAACAGTTTGTTCTTCTCCAAATGCATGGTTGCCTTCTTGAAACTGGACAGTAAAGCTGCTTTTCCCGCTAAACAGCTACACTGTTCTTAACACGCGGCTACTGTTTTTGCTGTGTTGTTAAAATGTATCCCAGACGACGGCACGATGTACTGTGTACAGTTCAATTATTTTTGCATCGCAAAGATGTGGCGCAATATAAACCAAACTTCACATCGGTTGTACTGTCTTCTTCCGAAATCACTGTAGTGTGAAATTACGAGAACAAGACACATCCCGACGGAACAATGTTATTGAAGCAAAATGAAAATTAAGTCTTAGTGGTTAAGTTAACAAAACGCCCTCGAACGTCATGCTCTCCTTTAAAGGGTCTCCACAACGCTGTCCATCGAGAGTAAGACATGCTAAATATTTAATTGATATATATTGAACCAACCTTCAGCAAAAAAGAGCCGCCGCGGTGGCTCAGTGGCTATGGTGCTCGGCTGCTGTCCCGAAAGACGCGGGTTCGATCCCGGCCGCGGCGGTTGAATTTCTTTGGAGGAGAAATTCGAGGCCCGTGTACTGTGCGATGTCAGTGCACGTTAAAGAACCCCAGGTGGTCAAAATTTCCGGAGCCCTCCACTACGGCGTCTCTCATAGCCTTAGTCGCTTTGGGACGTTAAACCCCATAAACCAAACCAAACTAAACCTTCAGCAAAAAAAAAATGGTTGCTGTCTTGAAGCTAGGTTGTTCATAGTCCGGTGGGCAGGGTATGATGACGTCACAAGGTGTCAAGACCTCTTAAATGCCACCTGCCAAAGTGGGCAGGTTGATGACGTCACAGGGCCATGTGATCTCTCTGGACCTATCAAATTAGCCTAACAGGGCAGGTTGTGATGTCACAAAGTCACGTGACATCTCTCGACCAATCATAGAATCAGGCGGCACTGGCACGTTGCATTGCACACACAGCTGTGTTTGAAACGCGTTAGCGGCACGCGCAGGGTGCGTTCGTGTTGATTGACGTGACTTTATCTCGACATTTTCTTGGCGCTGTTCTCGCGCGTTCCGCCCTGTCTTCATTCAATGGCTGCCGTCACGCAACCTCGGGCGAGGAGGGCTGACGGGTGAAGGCACTCGCCTCTCGATTTCGAGGTCAAGAAAGGCGGCGTCATTCCACTTAAGTGTATCCAAGAGTAATGGCATTCGTCGAAGAATTCTTATTGGCACCACCGCTGTATATGTAAAAAAAAAAAAGTCTAGTTATTTCTTTAAACGCTTCGTTTGAATACTGATACGCACTTCGCTGGTTAGGTTTCATTATCTTCTTGATTGCAGGCAACTTTCCGAGCAACCTGTTTGTCATGCGAAATGCGCAATAACCGCGCACAGCGTGATTTGAAAACGGTAGTCTCAGCCAAACTACTATTTTTAGAAGAGCCAAACATATTATTTTTATCATGCCGCAAAAGCTGAAGTATTCGTAAATGCTTTTGCCGAAAGCGTAGGTATATAAGTGTGTACATAAATAGGGTAATAAATCAGTGCCACTTCCTGGTGTGCGAGTTGGAAAACATGATGGTGAAGGAGAGGAGGAGAGTGAATACAGTGAGCGAATTAGGGCAGCCGTTCTTTGGACATCTTCGTGTACAGGTCGGGCAAAGACTATATTTCATTCTTCATTGTGTTCACTGTAGCTCTGGCGCTTAGGCAAATGTCTTTCATATCAACGCTTAGGTTGACGACTGTGACGATCACGTACAGGTGAAAACAAACGCTCCTCTTACCTGCCTTAGTAACTTCGTGTTTTTGTTTTTATGCGTAGCATATTGCAATCGCTCAGTTCAGCCCTTGGGCGCGACCGGGCAGCCACCAAACCACGTGACGGGACGTCACGTAGTTTGGTGACGTCACATCACGTGGTGACGTGACGTCACGAAACCACGTAAAAAAAGAAAAAAAAAAAGACGTCTGAGCATGGTGGCGGTTGCCACCGCCCCGTTTCAAAGGGGGCGATCCATCCATCCATATAGTTTTTTTTTCCTCCATGCATCCATCCATCCATCCATACGTCACGGAGGAAAAGCTGCTGAGAAAATGGAGTGCCGCCAAGCAATACCTCGCGCAAAAAGACCGCGCAATATGCAACGCATTCTTGGCTTAAAGGGATGCTGAAAGGTTTCCCAAAAAAATTGAGTGAAGAGATGCACTTTACAGTTTTCCACCCTCGGAATTCCAATTTCTCATCCAAATTAGGCAAAGGAAAGCGCAAACCTATTTTATTTTGGCGAAAAGTGCAGCAGCAGCCTCGGGCCAGCTCGCGCGCCTCGTTGCCGCCTGTGATTGGTTGGGCGCCTCGTGACGTGAACACTGGCGTTGGCTCGGTGAGCCCGGCTCGGTCGCCGCCGATGTAGTACAAGAAGCGCGGCGCGCGGTGGTTCGGGCTGTTGGTTTGATGCTTATATCACGATGGAACACATCGAAGATTACCAGGAGGATCTTGGCGTCATCCCCTACATGTATGAACCAATCGCAAAGAGCAAACCGCTCCAAGGAAGCAACGATGCTGGCGCAAGCGGTGCTTTTGGCTTGAACGAAAGCGAAGTGTCAGCATCTCCACGTGTTGGAAATGTCTTTTAGTAAGCACACTTTTCTAGCCAAACTTCATTCAGAGATACAATAAATTAATTTTGAAGCGAGCAAATGTAGTATAGCACTGCTCCACAAAATTTTCCTAACGCAATGTAAGCGGGATGCGATCGTCGGCATTGTTGTCTTGCCGCTTGTCGGTGCTGCCACAAATCTGCTTGTAATCCTCACAGACCACTGACATGCGCAAGAAGTTTTCAGGCTCTTTTTGCACGCAAATTTTATGCTGGCATCGCTTCATGGTCGCCGCGTGCCGGCTCGGTTCATAACGCACGCGTAAAACAGAAGTTCGCGGCGCTTTGCGGCAGAACTTGTCGAGGTGACAAACGTGTGCCTCCCGTTCTGCGTGACAAGATGGGACCTGGCAGTAAATTGAAATCCTTGTTTAGGCGAGTTGCTTCATACTGCAAGCCCTTGTATGAATATCTCCATTCGTTTGCGCCCGCCTTTATCGTGCTGTTCTCAGATCAAGCGACCAGTGATTTTTTTCACTAACTCGATGGCCTCGTGCTGCAACCGAGCAGGCCGAGTCGCAAGGCTGGCTGTAGCACACGTGGCGTACAATTATATACTATTATTATTAATGTATGAAGCCATGCTGCACTCGGCAATTTTTTACGACTAAATGTGTTATCATAAATGTATTCCTGGCAGAACACTTTACTGGTATTGGCTGCATTAGAACTTGAACAGACTTGTCAGCCTTGTCGTCACTTTTAGAAAAGTTCGATGCAGGGTCCTCAGCACCATCTGCCAGTGGCATTCGACTTGTTGCACATTCCTGATTTGTACTGCTGTTTGGTGTGCATTCTTGACTGTCTGGTGCGCAGCCTCCAGGTGTGATGTCATTTTCCATGCAGTCTTGATTTGCACTATCGTCTGGTGTGCAGTCTTGATCTTGCAGCAGTTCGGCAAGGACCTGAAAGGCATAAGCCATATGATGTTATTGTTGCAAACAGAACAAAAGTGTCCTTCAGTATGAGTAAAATCTTCTGGTTTATTTCGCAAACTATTTTGTTGATTGGCGAGCTCTGTGGAAAGTGAGATCATTTATTATATACCAAGTGTTTCTTTAAAAGGTCCAAAATTTATTTTTAAAAATGGGTAACTAACCTTGTATTAATTTTATCCCTGGGGCTATATTGAGGGATATGGCATACACCAGTAATAGGCAGAAGGTTTCCATTAGCTCACTAAACTGCATATCTTAGTTAAATTTTTATTTTCATATTCTGTTGTATTTGCAGATTTGGAGCACCTCCTGCAAATACTGTAGCCAAGCAAAAAAAAAAATCTCTTTAAAAACTTACACCCTGACAGGCAACTTCACGCGCTAACACAGCGCCAGCGGGCGCGTCCGACGTAGATCGCTCAAAAAAAAAAAAAAAAGTGTACGCTTTGGGGCCAGACTGCAAGCGCCATGACTGCGCACATTGGGCGCTGACGAGGCGGCTATCAGCGAGGCCCCAGGCGAAACCAAACTGAAAACGAAACGCCGCGCGCCCGTATACCAGAAACATCTGCAAAGAGTTTTCTCGGCGCTCCGAGCCCGAAGAAAAATGTGCCGCGTACTACTTACTCCCTATGTTCTCGCCACTAAGGGCTACGCATGAATCCTAGAATGTCTGAGCTCCAACATAATTGATTAAAGAGGCTGCATATAACGTCTTTCCACGAGCTCGCTTACCGAACGAAGTTCTCTGCTCACGCGCGGCGCGCAGTCTCCGGTTGTGAGGCGCACTTCGCGTCGCTCCACTTCTTGCAGTATTAGTAGCAGTTTAAGATTTTTATACAGTCAAAAAATTTAGGGCCGAGGTCTGATATGAGTAATGCTGTACGAGATGCATGATGCATTCCTGCAAGCTTAACTGCAAAGCACTTATTTTGTAAGCTGCAGTTTGCTGCCGTCCTGACGTTCTCATTCAAGCGCCGTTCATCTCACTACTACCGAAAGTCTTGCATCCACGAAATTACGCGCCATACACTACACAGAACACCGGTTCGCGCAGTCAAATTCTCATAGTGTTAATACACAAATTCTTACCTCGAGCTTCCTCCTTTTCGCGAAAGCTGGCCTCGGTCAGCGCCTCGGTGGCGGTGACTAGCTCCTGTGCGCGAAGACAGGCGGTATTGCGCCGGGTTTCAGTCGAGCTGACTTTGTTGACAGGCCTAATGAACGCATTATCGACAGGCTCTGGCTATAGTCTTCATCACGAAAGTGGTCAGAGCATAGCACTGTAGTCTTTGAGGGCTTGAAATCCCTTCGCTTCACAGCAGCGACCCACCTCGCGGAAAGCTCCTTATTTTGCGGCAAATAATGAAAGACCACATCGTCGCGGCCGCTGGTGTTAGTGCAGCCGAAGGCTGCGCAGAACGCCGGCATGGTGGTCCACCGCTTCACTCGATGCTGCACACGTTTCTGTACGTCACCACAAACATAAAAACGCACAAATACAGGAACACACGGCAGATCGAAGCAGCTTACGATGGCACGCACGCAGAAACAAGCACGGTCGCGGAGGCTGCGAGGCGACGGAACACCAATGTTTACGTCACCACCCCACGGTTTCCGGTTTGGGCTCGCGATAGTGTCATCAGCAGCGCTCGGCGGACAGCGAGGGGCGGAGCTACCGCGCAATTTTAAACGGCGATTACGTCGCTCCTAAGTGATTAATCTGGAAAAAAATTTCACCCGCATGATTTTTCAGGTTCCCACATCCATACGTGAGCATCTTAATGAATTCGAAAATCTCTTCAGCTTCCCTTTAACCAAGCTAAGCCTGGGCATCTTTTTTGTTCTCAGCACCTGACATTGTTTCCTGTTCGAATGAAAGTACACTGCTTGATTGTACAGAAGCCGATAAAGTCGCTGAACGCGCTTGCTGACACTTGAGAAAAGAAAACATCACCAGCACTCTAGAAAACCTTGCCAGGAAGCTATTTTTCATCGTTCTGAACACTTAATGATTTTCCACCCGTGCACTGAACTCCGCTTGTGGTGTTGGCCATCTTTTGATGGTTATACGAAGAGAAGGTAGAAGAAGCTCAACGGGCCGTGTCTTTGGGTGGTACACCATGAAGAATATCAACGTGAAGGACATCAACTTGAAGAACGTCACCATCAAGCCCGCGAGAGAGCACGTCGTATGGCTCCTCATCATATGCATGGTAAGTGCATGCAGCGAATACCTATGCTTACTGGCCCTAACGCATATGGGTGTCGCCTGCCTCGGTTAGGACGTGTTTGAAACAAATGTGAGGTTCGTGCACACTGCCGACGAAGTGTCAAGAAAACACAGTGCACCCCCCAACGTCTTCTAATGCAGCTGATTGACCTCACTGGAGTAAAGTGTGTTGTAATATTACTTTCCATTACACTCGTCATAGCACAAAGCGACATTACAGGGAAGAGACGGACGACAAACTGCAGCGCTCGATAATATATTATTTATTTATTTATTTATTTATTTATTTATTTATTTATTTATTTATTTATTTATTTATTTATTTATTTATTTATTTATTTATTTATTTATTTATTTATTTATTTATTTATTTATACACAGTACCTACAGCGCCCTCACTGGGGCATTATTGTAGGGGGGAAACATCATAAATAAGAACAAACAATAAGAACAATAAGGACGAGACTACTGTGCCGGTAGCCGTCAAAATAGCCTGCAGTGAACTTTGCCGGCAGTATGACCCCATTGGCTGATTCCGGTCCCATCACGGCACAAAGCCAGTGAAACGACAATGCCGGCAGTCTTTTTCCAGCTGTTTTGCCGGCAGAATACCCTGCGCAAAAAGCTGCCGGCAACCGGCATTCAAACCTAACCCAAAGAATCTCGGAATGTTACCTCAAGGTGACACACACCCAGGGGAAACAAATATTGATTTGTTCTGTCTTTTTTTCTCGCATTTGTAAAAAAAAAAAATCCTCGGGGGAAGCTGTGCACGCCACTTGAGAACAGCGAGCCAATAAGAAGACACTGCTGGCATTCTGTTCTTCGGGCGGTTTTTATTTTTTTATTTATTACAAATTCCTCAAGGGCCCTCGGGTGAGGGCTTTACATGAGGGAGCGGTTCTGTCGGCGTCCGGCAATATAACCGATTCCCCGAATAATTCTTGTTTCGTCCAAATCATGGGCTATGTATCGCATCAAGCATTACCCCCATTGTGAGCAGTCTTTACCTCATCGTGCACGGCAGAGTTATGAGGCACCATTTTAAAGGATCACACGCTAAAACCCTATCAAAGTAGAGCGTTTCGCGTTTCATCACACGGCAATGCATCGCTGTCGGATCACGTATGGTTCCTTTTCTGAGCAATCTTTACCTTGCAATGCACGACAAAATTACGAGGGATCGCTTAGAAGGATCATATGCCTTTTAAAAGTGTTCATGTTCAGCGCTTCCGTATGTCCTCTCTTATGTTTGCCCTTCGTCACTTCTTGCCGCTATCCAAGTAAAGTTACGAAAATTAACCCAGAAGCACGTGCCACTCAAGGAATATTTTTCCTCACTTTGTTACAACTTTTTAACGGATTGCCTGAGTGGGTCTTTCAAATGTATTTTGTTGTTTATAGGGTGGACTTTTTTTTTCCTCCCGTTGTAAAGCAGGCACAGTGACCGGGATGCCGGAGAGCTTGTATGACATACGTATCAGTGGCCCCAACGCGAGTCGCTTATTATTGCGAAAGCAATACTACTTGCACTTTCACGCCTTTGCCGTGCCGCGGCTGTGACCACCATTGACCTTCATTTGTCCTTGATTGCATTAGATTGGATTGGATTGGACTGAATTGGATTGGACTGGATTGGATTAGATTAAATTAGATTACATTAGATTACATTAGATTAGATTAGATTAGATTAGATTAGATTAGATTAGATTAGATTAGGTTGGATTGGATTGGATAACCGATGCATCACCACAAGTCTAACCACAAGCACCACCACCAGCTACACTACCAGCTGAACCATGGCATAGGTACGGATATTGCTTTCGCAATCAGCGGGCTTAACCAAGCTAAGCCACTGCGAATTTTTTTTCTTCTGCGAAATTATAGAGAACTGCAAAGTGCTCTTATAGAGTATGCTTCCTCCTGGCCGCTGTTATTAATATTCGTTCGTCATCATCCCTACAGAGTGTCAACTTCTTCAGCGTCACTTACTACATCTTCGGCTACTACAGGAATATATCGAGTAAGTTCATAGAGTGTAAGCGCATTTGCTCCTTATAGGATACAGCAGCTCTTGCAGCCGTTTTGTTGACCTACTCGTTCCGCACTTGAATTGGTTCTTTCATTTATCTGTTTTTGACGCCATATTTTTGCCATTCGCACGTGACGAGATGCGTACAAAGCGTGACTGGGAGAAAAATAAAATAAAAGTGATCGCTGTTCCTATAATTATGTTCCTATAATTCTAAAATTTTGGACCACCTAAATTCGACTTGAATGCGCTGCGAGCTCCTGCGATAAAAACAGCCAAACGTGGAATTCTTACGCTGCGAGACAGTCAAGTCTGTTTATAAGCACGCACTGCATGGAATGATTTCAAGTGGGGAGAGGACGGTACCACCGCCCCCCCTCCCGCTTTATTTCTTTATTTTTTCCCGTGGAAGAAAAGGAAGCTCACTGTGCTAAGGATCTAAAAAGATGACGCGGGGGGGGGGGGGGGGGGGGGGGGGGGGGGGGGGGGGGAGTAATATCAACTATACTCCTAAAGATCCGCCGTTAGACTCTGAAGGAACGCGTGTAGTGTCAAAACGCGTACCGTGCGCAAACTCTACAGACTAACGGTCGATAAAAAAAACTACGGGTGCGACGAATGGCTGAGTAGGAGCGCATAAAAATCAGACTGAAAGGCCCTGACCACTTTTTAAGGCGAATGCCTTTAATGGCTCATACTGTCGTGACCAAGACGTGTTCGCAAATTAGTCCGCGTTTCAGATTGGTCGAAATGGTCATGGCGTCACTGCGCGCGAATTTTGGCAGGTGTCCACCGAAATATGTGAGACAGTTACTGCGCAATTTCCTTTCCTCAAATACAATTTTCATGTCTTCATTACGGCCCCTCTTTCTCTTTCTTCTTTCACTCCACTTCCTTCCTTCCTGTACGGTGCGGTTCAGGTGTCCACCGAGATGACAGAGAATTACGGCGCCATTTCCTTTCCTCAAAAAGCGTTGCGTTCAAAGGGCAACGCATCGCGCCGAACGGGTGGTGTTCCGTGGACTCCCTGGCAGCGCTACAACACGTTGTCGCGTTCCACTCCTAAAGGCAAAGATTGAGCGTCATTGATTGGCAGTTAGGTGATGCAACAACAGAATGTGAAGTGAACAATCGCATAGCAGAATGCAGCACTCATGTTTTCGCCTTTCACCACTTTAGCCGCTAAAGGTCCTCGTAATTTTTTTTTTTTTTTGCGGAGTGCAGGCTTTCGTCTCACGCCAGTCAAAAAACCTTCCCAATCACTCTGCGTCGCTAGGCGGGGGATGACAGTAGGCGCCTATTTTGCAAGTGCGATTTATGAATGCGCGAACATTAGAGGGGACATGCGCGGAGAAAGTGAAGCCCTACATGTGAAGCCTTACCCACCGTATTGTGAGCAAACTGCCCCCTGTGGCAGGTGGCAGTTAAATTAATGACCGGTCGCGAGAGGTTGCTTGGAGAGAGCAACCTGGGTCGCACAAGCCCCACAGGTGGCAGCACCTGTCATCGCAGGGCAGTGGCGCATCGCTTAACCGCTGCACCAGTGACGCAAGTAGGGGTATGATGACTCCCACGGATCTATGAATGTAAAGTAGAGAATAACCGATGTCGCGACGTTTCAAAAGATTGTGATGGGAAGGCAGGTACGAAAAATGAAAAAGAAATGGGTGTGCAGTCAATGAGCGTAGTTTGTAACGGCGACCGCTCACGCATTTTCCGTCGTGTCGCCCAAGCGAACGCCTTTGAGTTTATTTTTTTGTTGTTTTACACGCATTTGATCGTTCTAATGCTTACCACATACTGTACAGCCAACCCCCGCTATTTCTTGACGGATGTGAGTATATGCTGTGTATAGCGTTAGGCTGAGCTTGAAGATGTAGTCGAACCTTCGAGCTTCTCGCTGGTAGTAGACAGTTTTAGTATAGCGTACGCAAAACCTTTGCGTACGCAATAAAATAGCGCATGTAGAATGCGCATGCGCAGAACGCTAAAAGAAGCTGATAATGAATGTGGAAAAATGTCTGCTGTCTTGTACGGTGCGCGCTCGGCTGTAAGGCGGAGCAGGTGTAAAGCATTTCTCCTATTCCCCTTAAAAGGTGCCCTCTCAAAGGCCGTTTAAGTACTAAACAACTGAACCGCCTTTGCGGTAGGCCAAGCGTGTAAAGACAGTTATTTATTTTAGAGCTTCCGAGCTCTCAATGAACCTACCATTTGGCGGTTACTCGAGAAGGATTATTACTTTAGAATTTACTATTTTCACGCATATAAGGGGTTAAAAAATTCAGAAAATCATAACTGATTCCTTTTTTTAACAGTTAGGCATTTTTCTAAGCGCCCAGGCAAATAACAATAATAAACGGATTTTCTTTATCTATTTAGCATTTCTGTGTTCATTTTTTTTAATTTTGCTCAGTTTGAGTATAAAATCATACGCATCGGTGTTTCTTATGCCCGTCTATATGCTTCACTTTTTCGACTTCTTATCACTGGGTTCAGCCTCGCAACAACCTTATTTCAAACATTGCATGAACTCGTAACGCTTTTCACAGCGACAACTGCTAAGGGCGCTTTGTCCGTTTCTGCTGTGCTGCCATAGCACTGCGCCACGTTGATTGGCCAGCACGCAATGACGTCATGCGTCATCCCAACACCCCACGCTGAGTGGCCCGAACCCAGTGATGACACTAGTGACAGCATAGTGACGTCACGCGAATTTCACCAGAGAAGACAAGTAATGAATGAACAACATATTCACCACTGTAAATAGCTGTCGATGAGTCTCGCGTTACACAGTGGTAACCATCCTGTGAGAGGTTTAAGGCGAAAGCCTTTAATGGCTCGTTCTCCCGTCCGTCCGGCGTTACATCCAGCGCCTGGGGTGACTCATCAACGAGCGCAGCTGCCAAAAGGTGACGTCATATTCGTCGACAAGTGGAGCTGTCGGCGCGGCGCCGTCGAGCGCTGCTCCGTCGTCAGTCATTGTGCGGCAGCTAGTGGAGGAGGATGACTCCCAAGCGGTGCAGCTGTGACAAACATAGGCAGTCACTGGCAGTCGAAGCAGCGCGACAAAGGCTTTCGCCTAGCGAACTTTAGGCTGCCAAAGTGCCCCCATAGTTTTTAGTTGCAGTTTCGTGCTCTCATCTATCCTACCTCTTCTTTTTGTCGCTGCAAATGGCGCAGGCACAGGGTTCTTCTACGACCTCCTGCTCGGCGCTGAGTCGGGCGTTGCTCTGGTATCTGACGTCATGCTGTTCAGAGTGCTCCAAGTGCCAGTACGTATACGAAAGAAAGCAGGATGCGCAAGTACTCTCCAAATGCACCCCCCCTCAAGGCGAAGAAGTGCAAGCGCTATATGCATCGCTTCTCCGGGAAGACTTTAGAAAGCGTTAGCTGTACTGGTATACTTCTGCGTCTACAAACTTGATCCTGCCCTGTCCACGGAAAGCAGCCATATTTAATAGCCAGTTCTAGGCGCGAATGGACTTCAGACGTCCCGGAGGATATTCGACGATGCTATCTCTCGCCGTTTTCGCTTCGTATCTTCACCAGATTTTCTGATGTGTAATTTTTATTGTTTTCGAATCACGCGTAAGAAACATGAATCGCCACGTGAAGATAGCCTAAGCGCATTACCCAACTTGTAACTGAATTTATTCTTCATTGCAGTTTCGGCTTCAGCAGTCGAAACATTAAGAAACTGCATTAAGAAGGCATTAAGGCGCTGAAATATAATGGCTATTTGTTCACTTGTAGCCATTACGGCTTCTGCAGCAGTTTGAATGACTTAGAGAGTGAGTTGGAGAGTTTGAATGACTTAAAATGACAAAGCAATGGTTATATCGCAGTTTTGTAGCGTGAGCTTCACAGTCTCGCCGTTTCTCGTGCTCCCTCCGTCGTCCATACTGCGCATGCGCGAAGGGCGAGCGACGTCACTGCGCACAGCTGGCGCGCCTCGCCGCTGCCGCCGGCGCAGAGCCACGTGACGTCATTGCTGACGCTACGTATATCCTGGCATAGCAGAGCTAAGCCACTGCCAACTTTCTGTATGCCTCACTTGATCTCATACCCACTTATGGCGTCGCAATCATCGTCTGGCAACTGAAACCGAAACTGAAGCTACACAAAGAAATGTAGTTACAAGTTATTTATTGACAGCTGATTACTTCCACTAGTTGATTCATCTTCACCAACGTCGTACGCATCATTACAGAGCAAAAACACACTGATTTTGTTGTGAAAAGTTAAAGGCTGAACAGTCGAGATTGCAATGTCTTATCACGGACGGGTGGATTCATGGGCAATTTTTTTTACCGGGTGTCTGGAAGCGGAAAGGCGGAACTGAGGTGAAAGTAGGTCGTATTTGCACATATTCAACTTCCTCGTCTAGCAAAGTACAATCAGTGCGGTTTTATCATGGTTAGTTTTTCGCTGAGAGGGAAAGAAAGGGAGGGGCTGCATATGCTCCTTAAAAATGCTCATGGTCACAGACAATCTACCGACAAGGACTCCCATCTTTGTTCATCGCCTTGAGGCAACGTTTTGGAACAAAATTTAACTGAGGGACATAAGGCATTTCGAACTAGTGGACTGATTATTTCTAATATTTTTCCTTTTCATTTTTGTTTTCCTAGGCCGACGCTGCTCTTGCGGGTCCAACTCCGGTAAGTTTATGTTAGACATTATCTTACTGTCTTTTCTCTTGTTATAGCAGTCTTCGCTGCTATGCCGCGTTTTCTGCCAGTAAGTGAACGTATCGTCTCAAAGGAAAAGCACGACCCCCTCCTCGACGTTTCGCACGCCGCCAGCGTCGGATACTTTATTTTATTTTTTTTTTGCGTTGGCAGGGATTCTAATAATAACGAATTCAAAAAACAAGAGTAACTAAGTCTGTCCTGGAAATCCATTTCTTTTTATTCTCGCGGATGAGAATGCGGAGTGACGATACTTTTCGCGGGTGTAACCTTGCATAAGAAGTGTACATTTTCTGTATTTCTTCTCTCGTAGAATCAAGCAAGTGCTTTCTATCGTTACCTCTTACCCGCAGGAGAAAGTTGTGGAGACCCTGCGCCAGTTTCTCATGGTGAACACTGGAACCATCGCGGTCTGCTGTGTGGGCCATTTGGCGGCTTCGTACTACGTATCTGACAATGTAAGTACTTATGGCCCGTGCACCACAGCCGTAGCCTAGGGGTCTGAGCATCCGCCTCACACGCAGAAGGTGCGAGGTTCGATACCTGGCGCTGCCGTGTACCCATTGGTGATACAACAGATACATGCTTTCATACTAAGCAGCGCAGAAAAACGTGACCAAAGCGAACGAGAAGACACAACACAAGCGCAGACTATCAATTGAATTTTTATTCACGAAAAGGAAGCTCTAAAGGCGTTAGAAAACACAAAAGCGAAACACAACAACCATTTCCACGCTTGCAAAAGAAACCAATGGCATTTTTTTTTGCGCTGCTTAGTATGAATCTACACCAACTAGCCCAACTTTCTGTGCTTATTAACTACATGCTTTCCTTTGGTCTGGTGATCGGCTTCTTTAGGACGAATTGCTTGGGAAAGGTCTTGTGCCCACTTTGAGTAGAGGAAACAAATGCCCTTGAGCCATTAAAATTCCATAACCCGTTCATAGTTCAAACGTCAGCGCTTCAATTCCAGGTCAGCGCATCTTCAAAGCATCGTACAAAATTGATAGCAGGCTCTCACTGGGCTAAGTAGTCCTAACAGACATAACAGACCACTTAAAAGGACCCTGCAATGATTTCGATGGGCATATTCTAGTGCAACAGATCTGTAGAGGTGATCTTTGCGGGTATTCGAGTCAAATTTGAAAGCTCTGCGCAGACCCTATAATTTATAAATGATTTTTGAAAATTGCTGCTCGCAGTAGCTCGCAACCGATTAGAGCGACACACCTCACCGCGCGTCCTGACGTCAGTGGGCAGAAGGGGCGAGCTTGAAGGTTGGCTCTTCGTGTTACGTTCTTCTTTTAGTCGGTCCATTCAGTTATGTAAAAACGCCATCAACAAAGCTAAGGAAAACTCATTCAGGCCCTACGTTTAAAAAATTTTACAGGCTCGATCATTGCTCACACAGTGCGCAACTATCGGGTCCGCAAGCCACAGCCCACGAAGCGGCTCTGTTTCATTGCGATGTGTTTACTCCTTACAATCGTGCACGGACGCACTTCTTTTCAGGTTCGTGTGGCGGGAGCTCGGAGCGCCAGTGAAGTGGGGGCCCTGCGCGTAAGTGATGAGCCCGTAGCGTTGCCCAACGCAGCCTGCACACGCCGCGTACAATATGTGTGACCAAGTCTGTTAGCATATTTGCCATTGTTATAACCAGTACATGACACGCACTTCCAGCGGCTTTGTTTTTCTGGGTTAAATGGCTCCGGTTTCTCGTCCGGCGTCATGTCCAAAAAAATTCGCTGGATATTTTGCCATATAGTAATGCGAACTTCAGCGGCAGCTGGGGTGCTACGAAATGCAGGTGCCAGTCGTAGTGTTTAGTTACTCTGCGTGAGAGCGTGGAATGTCCAGGTAAGGGCGTGGGTAGAGTGTCACGAATGAGCTCTAATGAGTGCCTTTTGCGGAGATTGCCGGAGTAGCTGCGGAGATTGAGAGGGTGTGGGGAGATAGAGCTGTAGAGGCGTAGGGTACACTCTAAAGACGAATTACCCAATCAGGGAAAGCTCTTCCTTTAGGGAGCGCACTCCCTAATAGCGGCCCAGTTGGCGACCCAAGTTCTCGGATCGAAGCCTAAAAATCGGATCGTTTTTTATCCTCATTCCTTCTTCATAGCATGCGAAGTTCTTGCAGTTACCAAGATCATAACTGCGGTTTCAATCTCTTTGAATTGCTATCCTTAAAACGTCTGATGCCGCGGTTAAAAGTCTCGTTCAATCGTTACGTGCGTCAAATTATTATTATTTGAGGCCAATTCCAAATCCAAATCCACCCCACTCTTTGGGCAGCATACCCTTCCCTATTCTATTAGGGAGTGCGCTAGAGGGCCGTCTACACCCTTTTTACTCCCTTACCGTGTAATTTGTTTACAGGCGAGCGTCACGTATGCGATCGTGCGTCACGCGCGGTCACACGGGGGTGCTCATCAATCCATATAATGTGTAACAGGCGCAGCTAGGGAAATGGTCGAGGAGGAGAATTCGACTTTCACCGAGCACAGGCATAGGCTGCATTTTAGTTCACACAGGAGCAGAATTTTAAATTTTGCTGCTTTTGTTTTTGTTTCCATGTTCACAGAACCAGTCCTTCCTGCAGATGTCCCTCATGTACGTCATTATTGCCGCCGTAAAGGTGAGACAGCGTTCCCAGGAAAAATTCGAGGCAGAAACTTGTTTGCTAATTGCATGTCAGCATGATTCAAATTCTCCTGTAGCGTTTGGAGAGCGCTTGTAAAACAGTGTCGATGGCTCGCTGATGGCAGCCTTGTTCCTCAGTGCTACATCCCCATCAAAGTGGCCAGTTGAGCTATAGTTGTTATGAATTCATCTTGAAATATGTGGGAAAAAAAACGAAAACTTGCAGGCTGCACGCAGGGCAGGCACAAGATTTAGGAACGTGCTGTGGCCTTGGTGTGCTGCAGGCACGACATTGAGAAGATGGTCGGTGTCCGTCCTGTGTGTATGTGCGTTACTGCAATTTTTCCAAGACCTTTTGCATTTCGCAGAATCGAGTTTTTCCAGAGCGCATCGACATTAGCGCTAAGCTGATAAAAAGAATAGAGCAGCATGTGGAGGTAGGAGAGGAGAAACCAAATAGCAGCAGGATTGGGAGCCAGCTTAAGGCTCACGCGGCAGACGCACATTGAGAATGAAGTAGTAGAAGAGCAGCGGGTTCTTATAGAGATCAAGGAAAATACGCGGTAACTGTCTCTTACAGCAGACGAGATCTCAACCACGCCGTTTATGCCGACGGAAAGCGCTTAGTTGTCACACGTGGAGACAGAGACGGACGGGCGGACGAGGCAGACAAGGTCTAAAGAGACAGTGCGCAGCTTTTTCCCATTCTCCAGAACTCTAAGGCGTCACAGCTTGCTCATCATCATCATCATCAGCTTGAATACGCCCAGTGCAGGACAAAGGTCTCTCCCATATCTTCAATTAACAGCTCGCAGATAAAGCCTTAAACCAGTCCTGGCCACACTCGTGTTGTGGCCTGTACGCATTTAGATGTAAATTAAGGAGCACGTGCCGTTCAACGGACGGCTTTTCATTGTTGCTTACAAAGTATATACTTGGCCATCACAATTAGCGACCGCTATTTTCCTGTAGAAACTGTTGGTCACGTACAAATGGTTGGTACTATTACATATGACAATACTGCTTAAAATGCGGGCTCTATGTTATTATCTGTAGACATGACTGAATTCCTCTGAGACTGTCTTATTGGTTGCTGTATGCTTTCGCTTGGCCAGCCGGCCGCGTACGTACAGTCTTCGTCAAAAATATACGGTCCGAGGGGTTTGCTTCCAAGCTGTGTATAGGGACTCTTTAGCACATCTGAAAGTCATAAGCTTGGGTTGGTTGACGACTTAAGCTCCTCCTGCTTTCGTGGGATTAGGGCACCTTAGTATGCAAGAGGAGCCGTACTGCAGGCCTCGGAATGAGACCCCTTGGGCTGTATATTTTTGACAAAGACTGTACTTAACGCACTTCAACTTTAGACGCCGTAAAAAGGCAACGAACGAGGAAACAGGCTAGGCAACACAAGCGCTGCTGTTCTCTGCACTATTTATTTGACAGTTATCCTTTTGCTGCGTGTGGACATGAACACTTACCAACTCGCCCCGTTACCTCCCTTCCCGACTTTTGGCTTCAACCATCTCTTCGTTTCAGACTTTCATCTTGTATCACATCTACCTCTTCTACCAAGAATGCAAGACCAACCCTCCTACAAGGGGCCCCATCTTTGTCGTCAATCCGTTCATACCGGTGCAGCAGGTAGTCGTAGTCCAAAGCGTGGCTTCGCCAAGCGTGCCCCAGACGACCCAGTCGTGCCGACCGGCCCAGATGCCTCAGTCGCAACCTGCACCTGCCGTGGTTCTTGTATCGTAGATTGCATCAATAATTCGTTCTGAAATAAAGCCCGATGTACACGTGGTGTAGAAAAAGCCGCTTGTGCCGAGCATTACCTACTTTGGCGGGACTTCAGGATCTGGGAAATCGCACTACGACAAGGAACAAGTTCATGTCCAAAAGAGAAGAGGGGCCAACACGGAGTTTCAAGGACAGGCACCTGACTCGCATCGCGTGTGACTAGCAGGTGCCACACCATAGAGCCGCTAAAGATAGGATCACAAAAGAAGACTGGATGAAGGGGTCGGGTAAGCAATGGCCAAACTTTGTTGGTGACAAGGTCGCGGTCCTTATTTTATGCTGCCACGCCTCATCCGACATGCCCCTGGATAAGGAGTGGCCGTAACGCTGGTCCCCGAGCTGCTGTTCTTGTGGTAGGGAAAGGGTTTGTTAAGCGGCAGCAACACAAGGAATTTCAGCGCGTGATTGAATACCTAAATACTGGAAGTGGAATGGTAGGGCTGAAAATTGATGCTTGTAATGAATCGGATGCATGACGCATGGGATTTAACGTCCTGGAACTGCGCATTGTCTATACGAAAGGGGCCGCTGTGAAGGCCTCCGGATTAATGTCGACTGCTCAGCGTTCTTTAATGTGCACTGACAGCGCACAGCACATGAGCGTTTTCGCTTTTCACCTTCATAGAAATGCGGCCGCCGCGCTGATTGGCCCGGCAACCATGGACTCAATACAATCATTGTGCCAGGTGCCGGCGCAACGGGTTACTATTAAAAAAACTAATGTTCAAAATTCTAGGAAGGAACTGCACTTTGCGCTACTCAGCGAGATGCTGGTAGTAAGGGAGTAATCTCGGCGATATAGTGATGCCGGAAAATAGGAAAGGAGCGCTGACGTATCAGAGTGCACAAAGTGGCGAGAGGAGAGGAAAAAGCGCGAAGACGCTGAAATTCAAATTTCGACTAAATATAACTTAGATTCCACAAAACGCATTAAAAAAAATCTTTGTTGGAGGATATTTGTGAAGCGGTGTCCTTTAACATCATAGGCATAACGCAACTTTATTGAAAGCCTCTTTTAGAGCCCCCTTAAATTAAACACAGTCACTTGTCGTCATGACATGTCCTTTGATTCTTGGCAGATCATAATTATGACAGCACTGTTTTTTGGACATTTGATTCTGCTGAGCCACTCTGTGGAACGGAAGCTAAGGGCCGCTTCGCACCCGCGGCTTCCTCGTGTTGCGTGTGCTGCTCTTCTCTTCTCATTCGATGCCGACCAAGTAGACCCGGGACGAATCAAAGAGGGGGGGGGGGGGGGGGGGGGGCTCGCATGCTGTATCCGAAAGGGAGGTCAGGACCGTGCAGCCCCCCCCCCCCCCCCCCCCCCCCCCCTCGCGATTTACGCTATTGCGATGGACGGTTTCATCGTAGATTTGATATGAAAGTCTGGGAAGGCATACAATTAAAGGCGCATATGTGGTCAATTGGAACCCTTATCGCAAGCTGGCCTCCAACTTGACTGGCAGACGTAAGATATGCAGCGAAAAATCGTACGACGGCACCCGGAACGTTGTACTGTTAACGGTTGCGTCACAATTTTGTTATATATATATACCTATATATATATATATATATATATATATATATATATATATATATATATATATATATATATATATATATATATATATATATATATATATATATATATATAGCGAAGTATACGCTTCGTTAAAGGAAACATATTTATTCAACTCGACGTTTCGATCGGAAGACCGATCTTCTTCAGGAGTGATTTTACATTGTTAATGCATCCCCTTTTATAGGGGCGGCTTGCTGTGTGTGCACGTCATACTGTCGCTTGATGATGTCGCCCTATTTTTCTTGACATCGCTGGGATTTTCTGTACCATCTTCGAGCACGCAAACGCACACGCACGCATACGCGCGCACACACACGCACACGCACATACACGCGCGCGATCGCACTTCTTGGAGTAATAGTAAAGCTGTCACCTCCCTATCAGGATTCCATGCTTGGTAGCAAACGTTTTAGTTCAGGCAGGCGCTGGTACAGAATACTGTGCTATAAGGTTTCACGAAAGCCCACTTGCGGATGCCGTATCCTCGCGATCTTTCAAATGAAGCTGGTGGTGGTGGCGGAAACTACGAAATATTCTGGGGAGGGGATACTGGTGCCGACGTATGTTGGCAAGTTAGTGTCAAATGAACTTTAATGCAACTTTAACATCTGCTTTGATTTTGGATTTTTTGGATTGTAAAACGTTTATTGCCAACAGTCTGAAGGGCATATAGGCCCCCCGCCTAAACGACGGCCAGAAGGTCTTGGCTCCTGGCGGCGTCTTCGGCCAGTTGGACGACTTTTGTTTGAGTCTCCGGATCGGAGCTGAGTAGGAGAGCCTCCCATTGTTCAAGTGACTTTATTTTTTGTCCCTCCAGGGGGGCAAAAGGGCATTTCCAGAGAATATGGTTGAGATCCGCTTTGGCCTTACATTGCTTACACTCGTTTGAATATTGTCCCGGATAATAACGACTACACATAACCGGGTTCGGAAACGTATAAGTTTGGAGACGGCGCCAAGAGGTGGCCTGACTCTTTGTCAATGATTTATCAGCAGCGGGGTACTTTGTTCGATTGAGCCTATAATGTTGTGTGATTTCTCTGTAACCTACAAGACGATCCCTGTCTGCGAAGCCCTCGGTATGGCCACTGGCTCGGAAAGCAAGACCTCGAGCCAGTTCGTGAGCTGCTTCATTTCCAGCCAGGGATGCGTGTGCAGGTGTCCAGACTATGCGAATTTTGCGGTCGTCCCTTGCAGTCCGCAGGATTCCGTTCGTCAGAGGGGAGACCCTCCCCTTGGCAAAGTTCATCACTGCTACCTTTGAGTCACTGACTATCATTGACGCATCCGTGCCCACTATTGCAAGTGCGATGTCGGCTTCTTCTGCAATTTCGGGACTGTCCGTCGTGATCGAAGCGCCGGCTCGGAGATATGTCTCGGCGCTAGCTACCGCTATCACCATTCTCCCCCTCCCGCAATTAGCTGCGTCCACGTAGGCCACGTCTTCTATCGGATAGTTTTTGAAACATTTGCCGAGGGCTTCAGCCCGTTTCTCTCTGCGATCCTTGTGGTGGACGGGATGCATGTTTTTCGGTAGTGGTGGGATCATCAGCCTATCGCGCACGCTCTTAAGCATGTCCACTTTCGGACCTCGCTGACTCGCGTAATTTATTCCTAGTTTCGCGAGGATTTGCCTGCCTGTAACGCTTCCCGACAGCCTTTCGTACTGCGAGACTGTCACGCCTTCCACAATTTCATCCAATGTGTTGTGAAGACCTAGTTCTAAAAGTTTTGCGGTGGGGGTCCGAATTGGTAAACCCAGCGCCTGCTTGACACTTCTGCGAATGATCCCTTCCAGCTTGGACTTCTCCGCTGCCTTGAGATTAAGGAAAGGAGCTACGTAAGCAATCTTACTTATTACAAAGGCTTGAACTAATCTGATTAGATTCGTTTCTTTCATGCCATAGCGCTTATTTGCGATTCTGCGGATGAGCCGCATAGTCTGTTGCGCGCATATCTCCAACTTCTTTATTGCTTCTCCATTGAAACCGTTGTTTTGAATGTACAGCCCTAAGACTCTAATCCTGTCCACCGTCGGGATATCGAGTCCCTGAGCCTTAAGAGATATCCGCGGGGGATCCGACCGTGATTTCCTCTTTGGTTGGTAAAAAAGCATTTCCGATTTTTGCGGGGAGCACCTAAGCCCTCTATCATTTACATACTTTTCAACTTCTCCTATGGCCATTTGGAGAGTCTCCTCTATTTGACCGTCAGTTCCTTTGCCAATCCACATAGTAATGTCATCCGCATACATGCAATGACTGAGACCTTCAATCGCTGCTAGTTTGCTAGGAAGCCCAATCATGGCCACGTTGAAAAGAAGCGGGGACAGTACAGATCCCTGCGGGGTCCCCTTGCTACCTAGCTCTATGTAGTCTGATTTACTTTCCCCGAAGTTAATTTGGGCCACTCTGTCGGAAAGGAAATTTTTAACTGCTTTGAGAAATCTTTTTAGAAGGCTTCGCGTCAGAAAGGCCGACAATGAGCTGACATGCTGGCCACATTGTAAAATAGTCACGTGCTAGGTGGTCACGTGTTTATTGCAGCCAAGATGGCGAACGTTGGACGAGGAAAGACGGCCACAAACCCGTTTTTTGACGACGAAACCGAAGAAGATGTGGACGACTTCACTTTTCTCAACAGCGCCAAGAAAGCCAGTTCCCCGTACTCTCTCGGCGCGGAGCAAAATGCCCGGAATAGCCAGTGGGAGCAGCAGCGGGATCAATTACTGCTTGAACGTCAGCAGCTGGAGGACAGCATATTACAGAGCTCCAACTCGGCCGTGCGCGTCCTGTATGACACGGAACAAGTTGGCATAGCCACGGCGGAGGTGAGATTTCCTCGTGTTGCACCACTAGCCTGATGTCTTTTTATGATGGGCAGCGGAACGGCCGCACCGTGCGGCCGCTGTCAATTGCAGTCACTAGTCAGCTGTTTATTCGCACTTGTACATTTGCATTTGTAAACACCTTGTGAGTCGTTTGTGCGCGTTGCGTATTCCATTTCACGCACCTTGGCATTTCTATGCACCGACTGGAGAAGTCTGACCATGGTCAGACGCTGCGATATTGTGCTCGCTGCATCAGTTTGGGTCAAACCGCTCACATTTCACTACGAGCTCACTATGCTTATCTATGCATGTCATTAGTCTCCACTGCGTACTCAGGAACCAGTGCTACGCGTTCAGGTGTCTGTTCTCTGGTTTTCGAACAAAACGGGACTCCTTCAGAGTTAGCGGCCCCAAACTACGCCTCTCACGCATGGCTAGACCGCCCTTCACGACGGTTTCAGGTTACATGAATTGTGTTCGTCGCCGTCCTCTACAGCACGGCGCATCCGGTTTCTTCTGACTGCATTCGTGCGCATTTTCTGTTTGTCTCTTTCTACCGGTAGGAATTAGCGCACCAGGGCGAACAGCTGAGGAATGTCGACCGCAAACTCGACAACATCAACACGAATCTCAAAGTCAGCCAGAAGCACCTGAATTCTATGAAGGTGAGTGGCGTCTTAACAACCGTAGCATTCTAACATAAGTTGACTTGCAGTGTAACGGCATGATGACGGCTGTGGCACGAAAAAGAAACGTCAACTGACATAACATGAATGAACTTAACCTGCAGTGGTGTTAGTATAGCTATGTGCTTATGTGTATTGTTGTTAATAGGAACACTAATAATTCCTCTAGTATCATTCTAGTATGGAGGCTTTATTGTAATGTAACATCTTTTGCCCTGTAATGTATAAATTTTTTTATCTCGACAGGCTGAAAAGCTTTGTCTGCATGTGCTGTCCTGCATAAGAAATATGTGCTCATCATGACTGCTTTGCTTTTTATTGCGCACAGAGCATTTTTGGAAGCATCAAGAGCTATTTTCGTGGTGGCAGCAGTGCCGATGCCTCCCGAAATGCGGGTGCCACTGCTGGTTTTGGAGACGAGGAAGAAGAAAGGCCCACAACTGAGCTGGAGAAGACACTGGACAAAGTGAAGCAGGACGGTAGTGCCTCAAGGCCGTCCACTCATCCTGCCTTCCGCGTTCGAGGCTTGGACACCTCTGGATTCGGGGCTGGCTTCGAAGACGAGAAAGAGGATTTTGCTGCGCCTGCTCGACAAATGCCACACAAAAGTCGCACTGCTGAAATTGAACAGAAGCTGGACTCAAACCTTGGTATGATGCTGCCTATAGATTCGCGGCCATTGTTGACTGATAAGGTTTTTGCATTCGTAAACATTGAAGATTTGAAATTACACCTTTTTTGCAGCTTTGAGTTAGTTTCAAGTATTTAGTGTTTTCTGCAAAGCCTTATCGCAGCAGTTGCAGTGACCACTTGCACTGAAGGAAACCTAAATTGGTGTCCAAGCTCCCTCTTGTGATGCTGATATTTAATTGGATGTGTTGTCACTGCCATTACAACCAGAAATTGTCAGCCTGGTTACATAGAAGAGCACAAGCTTGCTCGAAACCTGTACTACATGTGGAACTACCCATTAAGTGCAGGCTTCAGTTATTAAGGCGAAAGCTTTTATTGCTTCATCGTTGTCGACAGAAGGCTGTCAGCAGAGGTGTCACGCTTTTCTTGTCAGACCAGAAAAAAAAATCTTTGTGCACAATAGGATTCGAACCACCATCCTTCCGTTCCGCAGCCGAGCGTGTTATTGGTTGTGCTACTTCCTGCCAACGCATATGTACTTCTTGTCTAGGACACTGGAGAGTGTTTCCAGAAAGGCGTCAAATCAGACGGATGCCTCCCGAGCGCCCTCCAGTGTCTCCAGCATTTAAGATTCACAAACAATTGTGTACGTAATTAGCATCTTAACCACACATTAGTGGCACAAGCAGCAACACCGCGCTTGAGGCTTTCGCCTCACTGCACTTTAGGTCAACAAAGTGTCTCCCAGAATTTCGTCACTATGGAGGTAACCATCTGTTACGTTGAGCAATACCTTACTCATCATTTCTAAAAGTTTTTGCATTCTGCTTTTCATTGTCAGTGTCATTACAGTTGTAGCACTCTGCCATTGCGGGCCATTATGGCTGCAATCCCATATACTGTATAAACCATGCTTCTCACAAGTTGTGCTTAGTTGAAATGTGATGTCTTTATTGATGTTCAGTGCTAAGATGAACCAAAGCTTTATATTTTTTAGGAATCTTTGAGCATACGTGCGTGAGTTTAATCTCAATGATTAAATGCAATGTCCTTGTTTTTGTTGAGATTAAGAACAAAACAGAGGCACTCATATTTTTTTTTTCAGAGCTGTTGTGTCTCTTCGATACCATTGTTGGAAGAAGTAACATTGGGCGACATTTCATGAGTGATGACATGGGTGTTTAAGGTTTGATGTTTTGTTTCAGCTGAGCTGGACAGTGGTCTGGGGAGGCTGAAATTCCTAGCACGAGGCCTTGGCAAGGAGCTTGATGACCAAAATGAGCTGCTGGACAAGCTCACAGACAAGACAGACCTGGTCGAAGGAACGGTGGTGCACCAAAACAGCCAGATCAAACGGATCCTCAAGAAGTGAAACATGTTGTTTGTAATGGCGCAGATGCCCAGACATCTGCTGAAGTTGACCGGTGCAAGGAAACGCTGCAGGGCTGTGCACAATAAGTGTCACAACATTGTGCGTGTGTATGGATGGAGACTGAGAAGCTTTGAGTATCTGAGAAAGTCTTTACTCATCGTAGAACCTCATGTTATACTCTCAGCATGAAGGAGGTTAACAAGACTGCGTGGGTATTGAAATTAAACAGTCTGAATAGTCAAGTGTTGGTGGAGACCTCTTGTGCATTGTGGGGCTTTGCTGTCGAGTCTTATTTGTTTTTGCGCAGATAAAGGTGAATGTGATGTGCTGAAGAGCAACCTTTGAAGTAGAAACAATAAAACTTTGTCATTGTGTTGTTTCCAACTGCAACCTTTTCTGTATGAAAATAACCGTTTCCTCCTATGCTTGTGCTGAAAGCTCAGTGTCTCATATAGTTGCGGTAATAGTTATCAATCTGTCATTACTTTGCAAGTTTTAAGTCTGTTTGATGGAGTAGTGTCAGTGGGTTGTCTCAACTATTGCAGGGCCTGAGAAGGTCACTCCTTTAGTACAGACCTGCCAATAAAATAGCTGCAGTGTTGGCTCCGTATTTGTACTTCGTTGTAGCAAACAGCATTCCCTGTTTTCATACTGTGGTTGATTGAATACACTAACAGCATCGACTCTATTGTTCATTTTCGTGGTGATATTCAGTCTAGTCAGAGGCTCCCTGGTGACAGTAGTTGAGATGAACATTCCTTCTCCTCTGGTGGTATATGTGTCTGTAGCAGAATTTTTTTCACCACTATGTCTTTGAATATTTCAGCCACTTGGTGTTTTGTGTTGAGATCATTGGTTTAATCGGTAAATAGGTCACCCTTGTATTGTCGAACTTTCATGCATATAACTGCGCTATCATGTGTCGACTTACCAGTTCAATACTAGCAGCCAAAGGCACAATGCAGTGCTGCATAAAAGCAGGTAATTGCCGAGCATAATACGCCAGCAAGAAATAAGTTAAAACTTGCAAACTGGCTTTCAATTTCCTGTGTTGTCTGAATACAAAAGAATAGTGGCAGATTGTACGAGTGGTGGAGTTGCAATAAAGTTATTTCACCTGTTGCTGGAGCTCACATTTGAGCTCAGCTCTTCTGAAGCCTATGTTCACAACTGAAGCATTGTGGGATGGTGTGTACTGGGTAATGAGCGAGTGGAGTTATTAAATAAACATAAGGTCCCATCGTAGCATCGTCGGCATGCCATTATTTCGAAAAGGACATGAAGGACAATTGCATCAAATTATTGTCTTAATTAAGCGAACGATGTTTCTCTGCCACCTTCTGGCCATGTTCACGTTCTGCAGCTAGAGACTTATTAATCACTGGGAAAATTGGATTTAAAAACTTCCCGCCAGTAGATTCTGACATCCTTAACAAAAAGGACGGGTTGTCACTGTTTTGATATAAATAGTGGTGCAGCATAGCCTCTGGAACCCGCGTCAGAAATCATTGTGAACGCATGCATTGAATTGCGAAATCTGTCTGTGATGGTAACGCCTGTATTTCGCTTTTTGTCTTTCCTACCTTATGAAAGCTGATTTTGGTGAGAGAAAGAGAGAGTAAACACTGTACAGTTTTGTTTTGAAATGGTCTTTTTTTTTTGGGTTTTAAAAGTAGTAGCTAAGAAGGAGGAAGATTTTGGGTTTTAGGACAGAGAAGTCTCTTTGTGATTAGAGCACTGTACCTCGTCCTCCTCAATGTCCCTGCCCTCAGCGCCCGTCCTCTCATGTCCTCTGTGTATTCGTCCTAAAAGTTAGCTCTGCTTAAATTTGAAAGAGAATGCATAACCAACTAGCCCTGCAACGTGGTTTACTAAGTCCCTTTAAACCTTTGACACGATGTGCATACAGCTATGTGCAAAGCGAAAGTTTTTTCTGAGTGGGCTGCACCTAGCAGAGATTTCTTTCTTTCAGGTGAATTGCACATCTTTCATGTCACAAATAAGGTGTTTCTTTTATAGCATATAACAAACATAATAATTCTTCGCGAAACAGTAAGTGGGGTATCATGTCACCCAACATATTTGTGGAGGCATATTTTGCCACTAGTAGTAACTTTTTTTTTTTTTTTGCAATTTGAAGCTTATTGTGCACTGTAGAAATAGCAATTATTTCTGCGATCCTTCAGGTATTTACTTGATAAGTCGCGGAATTTCGACGTTGCTATTTCCTCCAATTATGACACTTTGTGCAAAATTTTGCACATCCCTGCAAGAAATTAATCGCTACTATTTTGCGCTAGAAAACTAACAAAAAATTTTTCTTTCTGATGGAAAAAAAAAAGGTTATGGTGGGCACTTAAGGTCCTTATGTGCTGTGAATGCAAAAGCATGCTTTGGCCTGAAATCTTTACCCTAAAAAGCCTTTACCAGAAGGGCCTTCACCAAAAAGGAGATTAAATGCCTTCAACCTAAAGGCCTTTATCATTACCATTAATGGCCCTCATCATTATTTAGTAAGGTCCTTTATCATTTCTAAACTACTACTGTCTCACCTAATGTCATTGGTTATGATCATCCATTACTATCTTATTGCCTACTGCTGACATCGTGTGAGGCCATGGTGATGTGATTGGGGTTTTTGGACCACTACTGCTGGACAACACCAGGTTTCTTTGCCTAAAAGGCACGTAATGCTCTTGCGTTAAAATTTGCACGTCAAAGGATTAAGGAGTGCAGCGCAGTGTGCTAATTACTACAAGACGCTCGTGCACTGTTTACAGCAAGTAACTTTCGGTTAAAATGTTGGAGTAGTGTATATTTCCGTACATAGGGTGAGAACTTGTTTGAGTATTTATTTTATTATGAAGTACAGGATGGCACTAGAGTGCTAGAGAAGCGTACAGATAGAAGTAGAACAATCGAGAAAGTTCTTGTTCTGTTTTGTTGATTTGTGTGTTTGTTCATGATTTGCATCTCTATGTGCAAGATGTGAATAGATGCAAGTTGAAGAGATTTCTTGTGGCAAGCGTTGCGTGTCTATGGAAAATGAAATATCATTGTTGTCAGGGTCAAGTAGAATGTGTGCTGCACAAGGTAAGGTGTGCTAGCCATAGTAAAGAAACAAATGGATACGATACGACTTTTTCTAATAACGAAGGTAAAGAACAATAGGCATTTGTAACACTCAAGGTGCAGTTTGTGTGTAGAAAATAGTGGGAGCACGGCATGTAAGGAGAGGCAGACGCAGTGCAGCATTCATATTCTGTCATCTCTACTTGGTCCTGTGTCCATACTGTGTTCCCAACGTGGTCTTGCAACAACTAACCCAAATACATTCAAACTGTCAAGCAGTGGCCAAATCTGTGATGGTGCTGTTTTGGGCATACAAAGGGCTAACTGGTCAGTGACCAAAGGCTCCTTACCCTGAAACTTCTCCATTGCATTTGAATTATGCAAGATGCAATGCAGAGGTCCACACATCTGTGCTATTTCAACCATTGTGAAGGACTTTGTGAGTTATCCTGGCTGGCAGTGTCATTCATGCTAGAAGCAGTTGGTTTCGTAGTTTTCTGTAAATTGCGTTTATGTTGATTGAATTTCTAATCTGCATGCAAATGCAGCAATGCTTTCTTATTTGTGGGCAGCACTTTACAAACACTACAATGTCCAATTGAAAAAAAAAAAAACTATTGAGCATTCTCCAAGCATGAAAGAATGCCTGTGCCTTGTACATTTCAGTGTGTCGTTGTTGCGTTCAGAAAGCAGAGCTGGAGTACCAGTTCTTGGACTTTACAGCTTGCTGCATGCTTCTGTGTGTGAAGTTGTGTTATTCGGAACATTCTCTTACTGTAAAAGGACTTTATGTCAGCTTGTTTTATGCTTGTAAAAAATAGCACAAAATGTTAATGGAACATGGTGTCATGGTCGAACTCCATCCATGCACAACTTAAAATGCAGTTAATTCATTGTGCCATGGTCCTTATATTCTTCCATCTCTATGTAGGCTTGTAGTTGACAAATACCTTAGTTTAGGCTCCTTAGAGGTTCCTCGCAATAAACCAGCCCTGTTGTTTTTTTCCAGCCTTGGTGCATTAGCACAATAGTCTCATTGAATCCAAATGCTTTTCAGTCTTTTAAAGGGACACTGAGGAGAAATTGAAGTTGGCTTGTATCGACAGAATACCAGCTCCTGATTACAAAAACGCCACTCATACTGACAACAAAGCTCTTGTAACATAGAAAAGAGCAAGAACCAAAATACAGGTATCGCCGCCACAGGCCAAACTCGCAAGTACAAGCGTCATGACGTCATAGGACAAAACAGTGTTGCTAGAACCAATGCTTCTAGCAACGCTAGGAGACGAGAAGCACAAATCACTGAGGCGCAGCCAATGCATGCACAAATCTCCTTGACGTCGCCAGATGGCGCCACGTGCCCGGCAGCTACGCGCGCGCCTGAAGCATCGGGACCAATCAGCGCCTTCTCACCATCGTTAGGCGGGCTCCCGGTATTCCGCTAGCGGTAACAAGGTACATGGTATGCTAAAGGTGTCTATTTGCGAGAACTTCGTTGACGACTTCGAGAACGAGATCCATCGTAACGCTGGCAAAATGCCGGTGCAAACGTAAGCGAAGCGACTGTAGCGACGGCCGCAATAGCCGATAGATGCCTTCAACGTGCGGCCGGCGGTAGCTTTCTTTTCGGCTGCTGCTAGGCCGCACTGCTGGCCGCCAGAAATCACGGAGTCTGTGTCACGTCATGTTCACGTCATATTTCACGTCACTTAGTCCTCTGTCGTCATAGGAGAATCCCAAGTTTGAATCAGAGCGGCGGGAAAAACTTTTTCAACTTCGAATTGAAATTTCTTAGAAATAAATGCATTTTTCGCTGCCGGCCAAGTGGCAACAAAGCCATGACATGACGAACTATCGGATTTTGCTATAAAAAAAAATATTAATAGTGCTCTTCTCACTGTCCCTTTAATGCCACACGTCCACTTGCTGTTGAGGTAATGAAATGTTGATCAATGTGCTTTTGTACAATTCAGGACTTGGCTGCAATATTTTTCTGGATGTGTGATAGTAGTGCTACATTCTGCCATTTTATGCAGCAATATTTATGATGCTTTTATGATACCTGCAAGAATGCTTTAATGGCCTGCCACAGAATAGGCATAGAAGGTTTTAGTAATCTGCAAGTACAATCCACTCTGGAAGATATATAAGCACAGAGACTATAGATGTGGCGAGTCTTTAGTTCAGACTTGTGCATGTTTGCTTTGTCATGATCTTGGGAAATTTTTTTCAAGCACTGCTAGTTTTCCCTCAGGAATATTCATTGCTACGTGTAGTACAGTCTTGCCGTCTTTTAGTATGTGCTAGTCCAGAAAATTACAAATGTTGTACACTTACTCTGCACAATAATAATGTGCAAATTAGTTTGGATATGAGTGACACATTCTGCAGCGAAGTACTTCACATATACTAATAGTAATTTTAAATCATCCTTGCACTAAAAACTCTGTTAGTTTGCTGGACTTGTGTTTTCGCTCTGTCATGTCGGCAATGGGATCTCTTACAGTCTACTCTCAGTAATTCAAACCCAAGCAGGAATGAATCTGGCATCAAATAATGTTAAGTTCAAACAGAGCGGAATCTTTTATTACATGTTGGGTTGATGGCCCATAAAGGTCAGTTCAAATAAACTGAAGACCAAATTTAGTGAGTTCGAATAAGTCCCCAGCAGTTGCATTTGTTCTCAGAAATGCTTATAAATGGTTTGTCAGCCTGCTAATTAATCTCAACCAGATATTTGCAGTGAATTTCACTTCAGTGAGAAAGTGTAGAAAATGCCTTGAAAATAATGCACATAACTGGAAATGTGTGCAGTCACCTCAGGAGTGGCTTTTTTGGTTGGAAGTGGTTTTGTTTCCTGAAGTGCACCTAACTGTGGCAATAAATATCTGTCTGAAAGGCATTGAAAGCCATGAAAGGTTTTCCTGCCATCATCTTCTAAGGATGAATGGAAAAGTATGACATAAGGGGCTGAAGGAAATTTGCAATGACAACATGATCACAGTTACTGCCCACAAAAGCAGGCACTGACCACATATAAACCCGTATGCAGTTTTCCTTTGTAAAGACCATTACTTACCACTTTCTTCAGCACTCTTCTATCAATTGTATGTCACCATTCAAAGAGAACCTGCACATAAATATCTTTACATCGTCACCACACTGTCAACAGTCATTTGGGAATGCAATTTCAAACGCACCCTACAGTTATAAAAAAATGCTGCGAATGGATTCTTTCCATATCTCATGAACACACCCACCTGCACGGCGGCAAACTTGCAAAGAGAGTGAAACAACAGGAAGTTTGTAATTTGAGGTTTATTATGCATTAAATAAGTGCCTGTCGGACATTGTGTATGTGTGTGTGACAAAGTCTGACAGGAGCACATGAGGGAGGGGGGGCTGTGGGGGGCAGGGGGACAACCTGAGAACCCTCAAAACGAGGCGAGGGCTAATTGGGGCAAACCACTGTTACACTCCTACACAAAAAGTACAAATGGTCGTCGTCGCAAAGGTGATTGTTCACCACTGTATATCACATAGGTCGCTTAAATAGGCTAGTACGCACAGGTCTCTCATGACAACAATATAACGCATACAAGCACATACACACAACTTTCTTTCAAATGTTTGCACATCAGTTTTCATATCGGTGGACAGCATAGTGTACAAACAAACTTGAAGGGACACTGAAAACAAAATGAAGTCTGCCTGCATTGATAGATTACCTCAGTTACCTCAATAGATTACCTTTACCTCGTCCTCAAAAGTAAACTGTGGTGATGCCAAAACATTTTTCCATGCAGATCTCTAACGATAGGCCTATCACCATTCATTTCCAAACGGTAATCACGAAGTCCTTTTCAGAAAAGTCGATGTCGGGAGTTTGACTCAAGTGGCGGGAATAAGAACATTTTAAATTCTTTCAAATCAATTTCTCAGCAATAAATGCATCTTCTGCCACAGAACAAAAGTTGGATAAAGTTGCCCTCGGTGTCCCAAGAAAAAGGAGCACTTTTGCCTCACACTTAGAAAGTACATACATATTGGGCTTTGTTTTTGTAGTTCAGCAACGATCACCAGATAATTTGAAGTTGCTTTATCCACAAAGCACGTTTGGGGACAAAACATGGCCTGCTCTGCCTTGAGAAAATGCTGCCTGTACTAAAACGGTGAAGCAAGTGCAATCAGTGCATTACAAGAACACACGGTGCTTGTGTACTGCACAACACTGTATGCTAAAACACACTGACGTTGAAATGCTTCGAGCTGAGACAAATGACAAAGGAAAGACAAACACCGAGAAGACCAGCACAGATAGAAGCTCAAACTATCGCAACAACTAAGCGATAAATAAGTGTTTTATAAAGACATACTCACCAGGCTCCTACTAACTGTGCAGAAGCAATTGTGCTCTCTACACACTACTACAAACAGCAAGACATGGTGCTGTATGATACGCCACCTGCCAGGTGGCATGTTACGCCGACAACGCCAATGACTACAATGCAGAGCGCAGGAACGGGTGCCTAAGCGCTGCGCTCTGAAACTTTTGTCGCTCTGCTATAATAATAGCAAAAAAAAAAAAAGCATAAGTAAGTTCACAACATTGCAGAATCAAACCATCATGATCACTGTGGAAAGCAGTGTGCCAGTGTCTTGTAACACAGGCTTAACACTAATTTAGTGCTCACCAACTTGCCTATTCCCAACTACCTTTTTTTTTTTTTTTGACACCAAGATCTGATGCTCATAATTACAAAGTAAAGACATTAGTCAAACAAAAATTAAGGTTTCTAATTAGCACACTGATTCCCACTTTCGATTAACAAACCACACGTTGGCCACCCAAATACATGCCAGTGATGACCTTGCTTCACTTAAGTACTGTTTTTTTTTTTTTGGCAGAATTGCCATACGCACAGAAGTATGCGCCAACGGCAACAACAAAAAACACAAACCCAGCATTACCTCGGCAAGTGCGAATACAATCATGAAAAGGGTGCAAACATTGATAAACATACACGCAAACATGTTACCACAAAGCACAAACAGGCAGATACTCTAATTCTCACACACACAATGGAGCTAAGACAAAGAGGTCAGTTTTAGACTGCTACAACATGCACACAACAAAAACTGCGTACGCTACTGCCACCATGCGACAGCATGGCAAACACGTCTCTTTCCATTTTAAAACTTCCGCATTTACACACAGAGGTAAGAACTAGGTGCCAAGAACAAAAAACAGTCACCACAGACTTGCGTCAAGAGCTGTTACGCTTCCAGAATATGGTTCAACCACACGCAAAGCAACCACAAGCACGCAGTGAAAATTTATCGTGTGACATCTCGGAAGTGTTAAAATACTGCTAAAACTGCATAAAGTACAATATGCCCACTAAAGCTAAAAGAAAAATTACAGCGCATTTAAAAAGTGTGGCAGCCAGCAGCAGCATGCCTCACACAAATTGCCTGCGCAAAAAAAGCTAAGTGAGAGTAAGATATGTGCAGGAGCTTGCCAAGGCCTATCCTGCTCTTCTTCTAATGCGATGAGGCCACGTAGGGGAAAATATGTCGTACGGCCCTTCCTGCACAGGCTACTGTCTATTCGTATAAGGCTCCAATCGTGGCTTAGGCTAGTGTTGTAGATAGACACTGCAGTTGATAGAGGACAGAAGACCACTCTCTACTTCATTCGCAAAATCTTGTACATTCTACTGAGCAAACGACAGGACTGTGCTCTCGTTCTATGTGTGATATGATCCTCGCTTCAAAACTAGAAAATCGCGCCGACTCTGCAAAGCTATTCTTACTGGCATGCATAGGCTGCAGCACTGTTGTAAGTGCCACACATACAAATATATATACTTTGTAAAGGCCCTAAGCTGCGCTGACATTATCTGCTATTAAAATCTCTGGGCGTTCTAACCTAAACAGATCAAATAGCAGCACACTCTAAAGGCTCGCTCTGGAAACCAATGCTAGACTGATCGGAAACAGGCTAAAAGATCTGAAGTCTTAAAACAATTTCAAAAACAAGAAGCAGCATTTCACCTCATAAGAGAGAGAACTTGAGCAATATCCATTGTTACGTACCATTACATTGTGGTCCGATCTGACTGGAAACACACAATATGGCCACAAATCACACCGATTACACCTCAAGCAAGCCTGATCATCCTTTTGTTTCATCTAACAACTTAGTAACTTAGTTTTCCATCAAACAGCAAGCTTTGCATTGCTGCTTGGAATATGACACGGAGTCAAGAATGTCAGCTCATTTCTACCTGGTAAATTAGAGCCCTCACAAGCCTATGCAAGGCACCATTTCTAATAACGGTTTTTACCAGAAAAAAATGCCTACACAAGGCCTACATACATCGACTTGCCTTTAATGATCACAATTATGAAAGGCCTAACTGCACGGCACCACTTTTTCTTTTTTTAAATCCTGCTGAGATGCCCTCCCTATGGATTCCTTATTCAGCTGGAAAAATTTATGCTGGCCAGAAATGGACAGCACAAGGGGTCCTGCTCATGTACTAAAATGTATGACACCTCTGTCTTGTCTTTATCTACATCCAAGCTTACTGCACTCTACAAACTTTTTTTTGGCCATGGGTCTTGGTTTGACGTCACTAGAGTCGTCTTCTATCCCTTCCTCTCAGCTAAGGCAGTCTTTCAATTCTTCCGTGCGATAAGTCGACCAACTATAAGCTCTGATTCAAAATTTTCAAAAGTTGAACACATGTCAAAATGCAATCCGTCAAGCAGATTTCAAAGCAACCGACAAGTTGTCTTGGTGATGGTAGCTCAACAAAACACATACCCGCTCCCATACTCTTAACATTCACATTTCTTAGAGCACTGCAAATGAAAAGAAAGGAAGTGTTGGAAAAGGCAGTTTTAGGAGCAAAGAAAAAGGTTTTTGAAATTTAATAAGTAGCGGAATCTTAACCCTGTAACGCCCGGCGTATCATGTATGACACAGACTGTAAAAATATGAATAGTTTATGGCAGCAATGGCCTTTGCCAGCACATTTATCAAAGGTCAAAGTACCACCTGTCAGATACGCAGGAGGTCTCCCGGTATATCGCACTGGTATGTTGGTATGTGGGGTTTAACGCCCCGAAGAGACACGTGGCCTTTGAGGGACGTCACAGCAGAGGGCTGTGGATTGACTTTACTCCACCCGAGGTTCTTTAACATGTGCAGACATCAAGTAACGCACACATTGGTATTCTTGTATTTTACCTCCATCGAAATGCAGCTACAGTGACCAGAATTTGATCTCACAACGTTGGCATCAGCAGCCGAATGCCAAATCTACAGAGTAATCGTAACAGGTCGTCCTTATATATCACTTACCGAAAAAGCTAACTCTAATCACAAAACAGCCAAAAATCTTTATGGCCTTACTGACGCAATGGCAGATGATGGAACAGTTTTGGTATTGTGCATTGTTATATTGTTCTTACACACTCACAAACCATCATAATATGTCCATTGTACTTTAATGATTCAGTGATCATTATTTCCTTAAGCAACCGTTTTTTGTATTTCTGCTATGCTGAGGCAACTAGTGATGAAATACTGGATGTTTGTACCTTCTTAAAAATAATTTTGTTGCTCAGGCGTTACAGGGTTAAGTACATTTGAACCTCGTTACAGCGAAGTTAAAGGGCCCGGCGATTATTTATTATAGCCTGTGTTGACTGAGCTTACAAGGGGAATCATCATTCCATCGTTATATCCATTATTTCGTCATAAACAGGTTTGACTAAAGTATAATTGAATAAAGCAGGCTGAGAACGCAGGAAAAAAAGTTTATAAATAAGACGACAGCAGCAAGAGGGTTTATCTAACTCTCCAGACAATAATAAGAAATAATAATAAAAGAGTAAGCGCACTGTAAGTGCATTTGTCTCTATGAGGTATATCTGTGTGACACACTCGAAGCGAAATGACACGACAAAAATGGCGCTTCCGAAACATGGCAATTCAAAAGAATGCCGAGCGACATACGCTAAACTAAAATGCTTTCTAAAATAAGCAGGCCTCAATATTTCAGATAAAAATGCTTCTTTCACAGGCGGTAAAACTCTTAAGAAGTCTGATAACATTTCCCATAGATGTCGGTGTGCCAGCATAATTCATTGATAGAACATGACCTCTAAGCAGAGTTCACTTTGACCCATACATCATTTTCTTTTAGTGTAGTAAAACTTGCTCTGAATATCTGATGATTCAAATTGAACTGCTATATAAGAGAACACAAACTGCAAGCATGCAACAATTTCCAGCAATGCTCCAACAGAAAATGGCATCTTCTCAGACAGCATACACCATGGTACCTTGCTGGAAAATCAACTAAGAGCGAAATACTGACACACAATTACGACTAAATTATAATGGCATCTACATGAACATGACCCCCCCAAAGCCCACAGATGAATAGTGCGAAACTTCCTTGAATATTATGAAAAACAATGAAATATGGTGTAAGTATGAGATTCTAGCACTGTGGTGACTTCTTTGCAAACACTTCAATAACTAACTAGTATACATAAGCATTTTCAGTGGAAGATTAGTGACAAATGGTAGCTGCTATCAATGACATTGCCTTGTAGAGCAGAAAAATTGCTACTGATCAGTGCTGAACTGTTGAAGGTTATGAAAGGGCAAGTAATTGGATGTGACTAAGAAAATTAACATTTTTTTTTTTTTCTGAACAGCAACTTCTCTTGGTTGTATAGATGCAGTATTACACAGCATGTCATAAAAATGCCTTCTGCTGCTACAGTTCAGCAACTTCATTTACTCTTCTGAAACCAGACTAAGCACTACTGTTCCGTCTTGAGCAATAAGTCTATTCTACGTCGCCCTCTAAAGAAAGAGAAAACGGCATAATCGTTCTCAGCAAAAGGCTCCAAACAATAACGCCTGCCCATCAGTACTGTGTTCCACACACTATCTGTGCAGAAAGAAACGTAAGCATGATGAACATATGTCGCAGTGGCACGACAGAAAAGCTCAGCATGGCATCACAGCTAACTCACTAACTTCTAGCACTAAATGCTCATTGGTAAAGTTAAGGAGCAGCAAAGAGTAATGCCTATGGCAGACAGGCAAAACCGAGACACTGTGGAAGACGTTTGCACAAGCGATGCTGACTAGACCAATCTCTCATTCATTAAGTTTTTTTTTTTTTTTTCAAAGCTTTGCCAAAAAATGTAAAATACCAAAGCACAAAGGGAAGTGAAAGGCTCATCTACTTTCACTGTTCAAGTATAAATTGGTTACAGGGCACCTGGTTCATTACTGAAAGCCCAATACTGCGCCTAGAGATGTGCATCCAGGAAGTGAACTGCACAACGCTGCATTTGCATCTTCCTACATTCCCACCATCTCGCACAGAACTGCCTATACTGCTAGACAGCCCAGTTTGAAGCTGCTGCCCGTATTCTCACTGGCCTTGGAGCAATACTGCAATGAACACTTGTTCAAGCATGCACACATACCTCATTGTCTGCCCAGAGAAAAAGAAAAACATAAAAAGCAATTTAAAATTAATTCTGTTTTGCAATGACAATTACATTACTCTCCCTGGTGCTTCTCCTTTACACAGCAAGATGCCTACAATACTGTGAAATTTCGAAGTGTCAGAGAAGAAGAAAGAGATAAGTAAGCTCTACGTAAACTGTACATGCAGTGCTGAATCTAAATGCATGGCCCATAAGATTAATGGGACTGAGAAGTTGCAGAGCAAACATATCAGCTGGTATAACAGCAAGCAAATTTCTGCAGGCAGCAATTAGGCACGATGCATTACAGCAGTGAGCAACTATAACTATACTGCTGCTATAAGCTAATGGGGCTGATGAAAGACAAACTTCAGCTACTCGCAGGCTGAGGTGCGAGAAAAATGACGTCCGCTAGATGCCACTTCGAATCCATCGGCGGGCAGTGATATAGCAAGGTCCTGCTAAAAACTAAAAGAGCTACTCGCCTTGATTAGACCTGCATACTAATATGCTCTTCGTAATGGCACGTTCCTATCCGATAGCTGCTTATATTACTAGGGCAAAGCGGATTGTTTTCAAGCTGACATGAGAACAGGACAAGCCTCCTTGATGCTGTCACTGCTTCACTCCATCAAAAAACAATAAGACTTTGGGAAGTTTAGCTTTTCGATATTGGTTTTGTAATCCCCAATGGGTAAAAAGCAAATCGCAACAGGTGGGGAGCAAGAGAGACACCGCCACCTGCAAAATTTCATTCTACAGTTTTAAAAAAGGCCCGCACTTGAGTAAAAATAAAACAAAGTGCACCACAAAATAAATATGTCATGCTAACCATCACAAGACATAAACGACTATGAGCGAATAGTGCCCCGTAAATAGAAAACAAGGCAGAAAGAAACACCGGACAAAAAAGAGCAGTTCATTCACAAAGTCGTGACAATAAGCATAAATGGCTAAGCACCTAAAAAAAGTACTTCACAAAGCATACTGAAAACAAGTTTAGGTACAACAACCTTGTAGTGCTGTGAACTTTTTCGACGGAACATGGTTTTCAACATGCAGAAGACCTGGCAAATTCAAACATCATTCCACAACTATTGTACCGTGCTATATACAGAATGCAAGGAAATCAGATCTTTAGTCAACAAAATAAAATTAAACATACACTCGCTCAAGCAACAAACAATTCACTATACACAGGCATGCATAAACAGCCACACTTAACGTGCTGCTCGAGCTCCAGTCCGTGACCTTGATTTTTCCAAAGTGGGCTTACTCCTTCGCCGTGCTTCAAGGACACAGCAGAGCAGTGCGGACAAACACAAAATGCCCGCATGCCATGTAGTCCACGTCTTGCACAAATACATGCCGATGCACTTCCAAACTTCACACTGGAGATCTGAAAATTTGCGCCTGTTTGCGGAGCAGCACTTGTGGTCACAGAAAAGCGGTTGTGGCCTGGACGAACTAAGTCAACAGTGCGTGACATGAACTGTGCAACACAAAGTCTTCGGGCATTGGGAGAAGCCTTGATGACCGTGCCACAAGGCAGGAGCGCAGATGCACACACACGGTCGGTCGAACAGACCATCACTACGCGAAACCGGCTTCAATCTCAAATGTCTCGCTCAAAGAAAAAAAGAAAAAGAAACATGCACAAAGTTCGTGGTGCAGGCAGTGTGTGTAGGCTGTAGGCTCAGCCTTTTGCGATTCTACTGATGCTTGATGCTTTCAGACAGGACAAACGATAAGCATAATCTGAAAGAAACAAAAATGGAGATAGTCATACTCAAAGAACACTGTTGTACTGCAACGTTCCCACTAAGATCATTATAACATGTGGCACCACTGAGCAAAAAGTCCGCAAATCCCACCAAAAGATAGAAAAAGAAAGTTGGGCATTTATGTACACGCCTGGCAACTAATTCAACAAGCAAGCATTCATATTATCTGCTCTTCACCGCAAGGTTGGTTGGTTTATGGGGTTTAACGTCCCAAAGTGACTAAGGCTATGAGAGACGCTGTAGTGGAGGGCTCCGGAAATTTCGACCACCTGGGGTTCTTTAACGTGCACTGACATCGCACAGTACACGGGCCTCGAATTTCTCCGCAAGGGTCCGAGACCTGAACCTTCAGGTGACATGTGCAACTAACCACAGTTTCCAAACCTGCAACACACACTCTTTGACTCAAGAATAATTTTCAAGAATAATTTCAATGAATCAACAAGTCTCCTGTTAGAAAGGCATAGATACGAACTGCTTTGGGGGCACAACTTATCTCTGCTTCTGAGCATTCCAAGTGCAATTTCCAACATTGGAATTCAATCTGGCAGTCTACACTGAAACTGTGGTTTGGCACTGTTTGATTCAAGCTGAAATCTCACTACTTGCAGTTATCTTTAAGCATAGATTAATACTTCCTTGGCAGCATCCTCTGCAAGATAAGATCTGAGGTGTTAACAGGGTGCCTCATGGCATAAGTCTGCTTTTTCGGCCATCAGCAAGCCCTAAGCAAAATTGCAACTGCCAGACAGCACCGACTAACGCAGTGCCCCGCCTTTGCTAGCTCTTGGGTAAGAGACAGGTGTTGGCTGGCATGCTAATATACATACAAAAGGCAGCTTTCAAGCTTCTGGAGAACTGTTGTGTCAAACTCAGGCTAGCTGAACAAACAGCTTGCACAAACAGGCTACACTATCAAATGTGATGAAGCTAAACCAAACACTGATTTTAAGCCTACTCAATGAAAATGCTTTCCCTCCAGTTTTGAGAGAACTTTGAAGTTTTTGATGCACAGTTCAAGGAAAAATGTTCGAGACTATACTCGACGACAGCTTTCTTTGGCAGTGAAAGGAAGGATACAGGGGTGGAGTGTCCATACCTGTGTCATTCTGCCAGCTAGTTCGGCTGCACTACTGGCAGCATGGCACGCTGCTCTCCCTGCGGTAACTTTATTCCGTCAATGTAGCAGCTAGCGCCATCTATAGAAGCTTCTTGTAACTAGACGTGCGAGACAAATTTTTTGTTACCAAGAAAACTTTTTCCCTTGACGTTCGATGCTGAAATTGGGCAGCTGCGTTAAAAATAGGCCTTGAATAACAAATACTGACAATATAATAAGCTTTAAGGGAATACTAATAACTGCAAGCAAGGACTGTAATTCAATTGTATAGGAAAATAGGGCAGGATTCGGCTCCGTAGCCTCCACCCCACTGCCGAAAGACGTTGTTGCGGAGTACAATAGGGGATATTCAAAATTCCGCAAGTGCACTTTCCTGCATAACAGTGTTGCCCCCAACAAGATGGCGGACCATGCGTTTCCAGCTGAAACAAAGCAAGAAAGACTGGTTTTTTGTTTGATTCTTCCAAAATACGTTTCTTACATTCTATCCACACCTTTAGCGCCTGTCCTGAAGCCCATGTAGTTCCTTTATAGCGAAGTCGGCCATCTTGTTAGGGGCAACAATGTTATGCGGGAAAGCGCACTTGCGGAATTTTGAATATCCCCTCATTCCACACTTCGAGAAGATAACTTTCTGAGCTGACTCGACGCGTACTTCAGACCTCAGGAGAGAGACGCACCTCAGAACCAGCAGAGTCCAACCACATGTGAATGCGTGGCATGTGTGTGTGTGCAGTGCAGTCTCTTTCAGCCCCCTCAGTAGAGGAAGATCTTGCGGGTGATGGCCCTGCGGCACATGTGGCACTGACGCAGGGTGTGGGCGCAGACAGAGCACGCCCCGTGTCCGCACAGGAAGGCCACGTTGCGCCGCCGCTCCAGGCAGATACTGCAGCCCTGCCACTCCTCCATCTCCTGCAGCCGGGACTCCAGCTGCCTCAGGCGCTCCAGGCTGACGGCTCCCCCGCCGCCCAGCTGATGCTGCCGGCCGCCCGACACCACCACCTTGCCGGCTGACGGAAAGTCGGGAAGTATGGAACACGGTTCAGTTATACCTGAGCAGGGTGCGTTGCTGGGCAAGTTGGTTTGACACTCTGAACATTGTAGGACATTCATTGTAGGATGTTGTAGGACAATGTAGGGAACATTCAGCACACTGTGTCTCTCGTCCTTCCTTCGTCCCTCGTCTGCCAGCACTACAATGTTCAGTCATACTGGCTGCAGTTGCAGTAGCAGTTGGGGGTTAATAATGCAGTGACAACTCAGGCCAGTCGTTTGCTGTGATTAGTCATGATCAAATAATTGATAAGGACTAAATTTCATTGGTTTAAACGTAAGGTTGCATGATGACATGAGAAGTTAAAAGGCAGTACAGTTAAACCTGAGTATATAACAAAACCGAGAAAAGTGTGAAATTTTTTGTTGCACGCAGGTTTTCGTCACAAACAGTTTTCATGTGAAAACTCTAATGCCAATGCGGCTGCTTTGCCACTGTCCCTGCCACGCATCACACGAAACCGCTACATGCGGGGTGGGGAAGGCAGGGGAAGTCAGAAGCACCCGCCTCTTTCCACGTGCTCAGCTCCCGTAAAAGAAAAAAAAAAACAAGAAAAAACTGTCAGCGGCTGAATTGTATGAGCAACCAAGTGGCGGCAATGAGTGCACACTGTTCGTCCCGTGTGTTCTTTGCTACATCCTGTCGCTTTGTGCTGCTGCTGCTGCTGCTGATGATGATGATATTGTGGCATTGCCCTTTGTAGCGGGCGGGCACAGAATTTGTGTCCTAGCCGAAGAAAAAAAAGAAAGAAAAAAATAACGAAGAGAAAAAAAAAAGAACGAAGCACACGCAACCAGAAGTCACAACGTATGTGCACCGCGACTACGTCTGTGTCGGTTCAGTTCGCGGAATAGTACACCGCCGCGTCATCTGCCACCATCGTTGTAGCCGGGCCTTCGTGGTGGACACGGCTTTCGTTGGTGTGCGCCTATTAGCACCGTGCTCTCCCTCCTGTTCCCCTTCGCCTGCTTTAAATCCCAGCGCCCGTGGGAAGGTGGCGCCATCTGCCTGTGGAGGGGACAACCCGTCGCGGTGAAGCACCAAGTGCTCCGGGAGCTCCTCTTCCTTTCCGCAGGCCCTGCATATAGCGGCTTGCACGTCGGCGGAGAGGTCGAAGCGGCGGCGGTACACGAGTGTGCGCAGCGCACCAGCACGCGCCTCGAAGAGAAGAGCGCTGCTCCCGCTGTTGTCGTACAGCTGCTCCGGGGCGATTTCCTTTTTATGCGCGCGGTACAGCTGAAGCGTCATTTTCTTCTGCATGTCGGAGTGCCATCGGGCGGCTTCCGCAGCCTGCACCTGGGCCCTTACTTTGCGGCTCGGTTGGCGTTTGGTTTCTTCGGTGCTCTCGGTGGTCTGGGCAAGGAAACCGAATTTGCCGCGCAGCCGGTGGACGCGCGCACGCCATTGCATTCCGGTCCCTTTAAAGTATAGGTACCGGAACACTCGGCACGCCCAGCGGGTGTCGGGTAGCATGCGCAGCCGCTCTTCGAAGGCGATTTTGCTGCTGGCCTCTCGAGCTTCGAAGGACGACCAGCCGAGGTCGCCCTGTATTGCCTCAATGGCGACACAACCATGGCACCCCAGGGCCACTCGGCCAACTTCGTGCTGTCCGCGCTCTAGCCATGCACGTGTGGAGGCCGACATACACACGACGGCATTTGCAAAAGTTAGGCCCGGGACGTGCACGGCCTTCCACAGCTCACGCACCATCACATATCGACTACACCCCCACAGACAACGTCTGCGCAGAATGCAGCAGGCGCGCTGGGAGGCGAGCCGTACACGCTCCTCGTGTGCATCGTATAGGCCCCCTTGGGCACTAATGGTGACGCCGAGATAGCGGTAATCAGAGGTCTGCGGTATGGGCTCTCCGCTTGGCAGGTGCACCGTGGAGACGCTGGTCTTGTCGCCCGCGAATCGCAACACAGCTGATTTCTTCACGTTGAAGCACAGTCCCAGCTGCCCTAGATGGTCGGCGGACAGTGAGATCAGCTGCTGTAACTGCGCCTCATCTTCGGCCAAGAGCACGATGTCGTCCGCGAACACAAGGCCCGGGAGAGTCCAGACCTCCGGGATGCCGTCCTGTGTGTATGGGAGGGTAAAGCCGATGCCGGACCGAACCAAGAGGTGCTCCAGCTCTGCCGTGTAGAGCATGTAGAGGATCGGTTTGAGTTGCTGCAGTGCCCCCTGGTGTGAAGCTACAAAACCAAAAGATGGGGAGACTGCTGAGTTTGCCTCGTTTGCCACGAGAGAGGTACCCAATGTGCTGGTGCGTGGCGCGTCATGACAACTGCATTCGCTTGTTGTGATTGTAAACGTTCCTCTCAAGACGGTTCATGTTTTATTGTCATGAAACTCATGTGATCCAGCCATATTTCAAGCAACATAGCGCTAGTTAATAGATAGTTGGCGCCGTGAGTTTGTTATATCAAGGTCAACTACTAAAACATCTTCGTTGCATAAGAGTGCAAATACACACGCTTCAGTCGGGGGGAGGGGGGTTGGGGAACTTCGTAATATCGAAGAGTTCGCTGCAAGGAGGTTCGCTACATCCAGATTTAACTGTACTAAAAACTTTTAATAACTTCACTGTTTAAGAATGCTAATGTCTTCAAGGAACTTCAGTGTTTGCTCATATGGAATGGGGGGCTAACTATTGACCAATGCCTCCCACCCTCACAATGTGAGGAGAATCGAGAAGATGGAAGTGTGCACAGCATCTGATCAATCCTTTCCACACAGCATGCATGGCAAGGGCCATCAAAGCTGAAGTCCCCTTCAACTTCCCAAAATTTGGTCGCTCCCATATACACAGGCCTATTTTGCCCCTATTCAGAAGGCATATCATCTCAGGGAAGGACATTTCAGTGCCCTTCCCTCCCTGCCAAGCATTACGATAATAACTACTGCTGCACATACGGCTAAATAACCTTTCCTGCTTGCAATGTTCAGCGCAACTCACCGGCATCGACCTTGCGGGCGATGACCTCTTTGCAGGTGAGGCATTTCTTCATGCGCACGCTGCAGTCTTCGCAGGCCATCCGATGACCACAGGGCTCGAAGGTCACCGAAGCCGGTGACTCGAGGCAGATCTGGCACTCGGCGCCACGAGGAGGCAGCTCGCTGGGCAGAGTCCCGCCACCACTAGCTGGCTCCAGGGCAGGTGCCGTCAGGGCAGTCGCACTCCTGCACATCGAGAGACAACGGTGGTCAGCATTGCTTGCACACTTTTGACGGTGGGTCGAAAGTAGCCTCAGCAGTATTCTGGTTTGGTTTGGTTTATGGGGTTTAACGTCCCAAAGCGACTAAGGCTATGAGAGACGCCGTAGTGGAGGGCTCCGGAAATTTCGACCACCTGGGGTTCTTTAATGTGCACTGACATCGCACAGTACACGGGCCTCTAGAATTTCTCCTCCAAAGAAATTCCAGCCGCCGCGGCCGGGATCGAACCCGCGTCTTTCGGGTCAGCAGCCGAGCACCATAACCGCTGAGCCACCGCGGCGGCTTTACAGCTTTCAGTTCTGACAAACACAGCCCAATGCCAGCTCCTATAACTACGTATTTCTGGGCCACTAATGAGAAAACGGCATGTTGCTGAGGCCTCTACCTATTGCAGTCCAGATTCTGCAAGCTGGTTACGGCTCTCACCCATTTCAAAGCAGGAGCGAAAGAAATAGAACAAAACTAGGGGTGTGCGAACATTTAAATTCTCGAATACAAATCGAATATGAATATGAAGGAAAAATGGTTTCAAGTATTGAATCAAATATCTGTTCAGTACAAAAAAAATATTTTAGAAAATGATAAACAAGCAAATGCTGTTTCCTAGAAGAAAAAAAAAAAGAACTGTGGAAATTGCGAAACAGCGGTACAGCCATACGAGGCACAGGCATCCTATAAGATCATGACAAGCATCCATTTTCAGCGTGCTGAAAGAACAACACGGACGTAAGTGAGGGGAGCATGCACAATGGAGTCGGAACGGGAACACTGCTTCTAAAAAGGAAAAAAGAAATGACCAGAGGCGCACCAGTCGATGTCTGAAAGTGCCGCAGAGCTGGGTTTGGACTACTGGCGAATGTGTGGGCCGACAGCTTCCGTCGCCACGGCCAAGCGGTGAAGCTCGGTAATCCGAAACTGTGTGACCAAGCTATTTTTTTGGTCTAGCGGCAGGGGACGTCCAAACGTTGTCACGCTGGCCACTACGCCCAATTAAGCACTGTGCAGGTTACAATTGCGCCATGCAATAGGCAGGATTTTTGTACAATCTCTTGCCCTCCTGTGACACCTCAACTCGCACCTTCGAGAGCCTCTCGCTAAGTCCCGCAAGCGGGCTTTCCTGAATAACATAGTTGATCAAACCGAGATGGTGGAGCTCATGCTAGGAGAACTATGAAGGCGACAGCACGAATGCCATAGGTGTGGGCATTAAGTAGGTAACATATTCATCATCATCAGCCTGACTACGCCCACTGCAGGGCAAAGGCCTCTCCCATGTCTCTCCAATTTACCCTCTCCTTCGCCAGTTGCGGCCACCATATTGCCGCAAATTTCTTAATCTCATCCACCCACCTAACTTTCTGCCGCCCCCCGCTACACTTGCCTTCTCTTGGAATCCACTGCGTTACCCTTAAGGACCAGCAGTTATCTTGCCTTCGCATTACATGCCCTGCCCAAGCCCACTTCTTCCTCTTGATTTCAACTAGGATTTCAAACAAGCCACACTCTACACTATTGCAGAGACTAAGCAGTGTTTGTGATCCAGCTGAAGACCATAGTTCCCAATGTATGCTAGTGATTAAACTTCAGATTCAGAACTCATGCGCTCACTGAGGCAGGTTTCCGCGGCTAGCAGGCAGATTGCACTAACCTAGAACTTTCAAGCACTTTTTTGTTTGTCGCCACAGGTGCCATGAAAATCTGCAGGCCTGAAAACATTAGACACATCAGCATGCCAGGCCAGGAGAAGAGTACTGGTGCTGGTACGACACTGAGGAGCTCTGGTCGAAGCTTGAATGAGAAACCAACACATACTCCCGCAGGGTGCTCCAGTGCTGAAGCAGCTCTTGAATGGCTGGGCTGCCAGCGAGGTCGAGCGGTGTGCGCCCCGCCAGGTTGGCACGGTGGAGGTCGGCCCCTTCTTTGACGAGCAGGCAGGCGAGAGCCAGGCTGCTGCTGTTCTCTATCTCGGGAGGGGCTGACGAAGCCAGCTCACTGGAAATCTGTGCACAAACCGTGAACGAAAGGCAGCCATCAGGGTGTTGAATATTGCCTTGCAAAGAGCCAGTGTGACAAAAGATTTCGAGCAAATACCTTGCTTTGAGAAGAATACTATATACAGTGAAGCTCATTAATTCGAACTTCAAGAGACCGAATAAAATGTCTGAATTGTCCAAAAGTTAGAATTATCGAATAACCCCTAGAAAGCTATCAAGAACTGCTTGCTTCACAATAAATTTATTTGGTGAAAAACTGGGAAATGTATGCCGCCTTTCAAGATAAGAAAGACATGGCAATGACTATTGTTCACGTTTTCATCAATGCTTTATTGCGTGCATACTGTCGGGAGCATTGATGCAGAACTTCTAAACAAAGAGACCGGACCACCCTCGGAGACGAGGCCATCCGTTTGTCGTCAGGTGTGCCGTTGCATGTCAGAGTCAGAGGGACGTGGGTGGGAGTGATTCTACAGCATGGAATTCAGGTTTAGAGTAGGGCTGTTTTGACAATCTCGTGCTACGCGGGTTATACCTGGCATTCGGGAACCCGTTCGAATTAACCAGTGCAAAACCTGTAGCATTCGAATTAACGAGCATACGATGCAATAGACTTGCATGGGTGCTGGCCAGGACCAAGCCAGCAATTCGAATTATCCAGATTTATAATTATTATCCAGATTTTAATTATCGAATTATCCAGATTTTAATTATCGAATTAAAAACCTTTTACTGTGATGGAAATGAGGCAAGTAGGTGCAGTGTGAACAAAAGATGTTCTAGTCAGCCCCCCTTGAGCCTAGCATGCGGATAAATTTTTGGGACTGTTTATGGGGATTTATTATCCTAAAGCGACTCAGACTATGAGGGACGCCGTAGTGAAGGGCTCTGGAAATTTAGACTACCCAGGGTTCGTCAACGTGCACTGAAATTGCACAGTACATGGGTCTCTAGAATTTCGCCTCCATCGCAATTCGACCGCCGCAGCCGGGACTGAACCTGTGTCTTTCAGGTCGGCAGTCGAGCGCCATAACCACTCAGCCACCACGAAGTGTAGTAGAGTTAAACGTGTGCTCATCATCACTAGTATTAAGACCTGCCTAAAAGTATCACCAGCAAGGTGGTAAGGTATTTGTCTGGGCTAGCCGGTACAGGGTTCAAACTGAAGGCACAGCCTGCCTTAGTCCCATCCTTCGTGCGCCGTGCCTTCAATAAGGTGGTACCGCGCAATTTCCGCTTCCCGTTAAAGAGTGAAAGATGAACGTCCTACTCAGAATGAGCCCGCGTGACCAGGCAGTACGCCATCATACTGCATGCTTCATGGTTTGAACAAGCAGCCTCAGTACCTAGAGCCAACTCATTAACTCGAACTCTGAGGAGACCGAAGATTTGCTCAAACCAGGGCAGGGGTTCTCAAACTTTTTTGCTTGGAGGAACCCCAAAAGCCTTCAATAAGTTCCAAAGAAACCCCCCCCCCCCCCCCCCCCCACCCCCTCCGCTTTTACTTACCAGCAATGTTGTCGAGTGCATTTTTGCAAAGAGAGAGTTGCAAAAGTTAAATGTTTATTGCACAGATTAATACAAATACTAATGTGATGGGTGGTACTGCTTCCCTTTTGAGAGCAAGTCAAAGCGTGGCTCAGTAGCACTCAGAGCCAGTCTCATATCAGCTGCCGGGTCAGGGCCGGTGAGGGTTCTCGCGGAACACAAAAAGACAGCCCGCAGAACCCCTGTGTTCCGCGGAACCCAGTTTGAGAACCCCTGGCTTAAACTATGAGGAATTTGAATTAAGGGGAGATTTTTAATCTTTCATGCATGTTGACAGGACCAAAGTGCCAGTTCAAATCAACTGGATGCTCAAATCAAGTAAGCTCAATTCAACGAGAGTCCACTCTACCCACTCTATCAGCTCCGCTTCACACAAGTGAGAGAGACACAGAGGAACGAACCAAGGCCGTGGCAGGCGCCTCGCCAGTGTCGGCGGGCATCTGCAATGCCTGTCGCTTCAGCAGGGCCAGATGCAGCGCAGTGTCACCGTCCTCGTCCTGTGCGTCGAGGTTCGCCCCCATGCCGATGAGCAGCTCGACAATGCCACACTGTCCTTGGCTGACGGCCAGCAGCAGAGGCGTTTGCTTGCGGTTGTTGCGCACGTCCACATCGCACTGGCCCTGTCCAGAGAGGAGGAAAGCACAGGAATGGTTACAAGACTGGAGACTTGAAACTCTACAACTACGGCTCCTTGAAACGAATAACGTCAACGATAAACAGTTTCAAAACCAGTTAGTACATACTACTTTGAACTCTGCACTGGTACTTCAAATTACTGTTGGTAGTAAAACTCAGCGATATCTCCTTGAAAGCGACATTCAAAAATACAGGGGCGCTCAAGCAAGTTTAAGACAGCTAGAGGAACAGGTTGGAGGCCAGCAATGATGGTAAATGGGACTACCTGTGTAAGCAGGGTCTCCACCACCGAGAAGTGGCCATTCAGAGCAGCAAGGTGCAGCGCTGCGAAGCCATCGTCCTTCTTGATGTCAACAATCTGCCGTGTTCTCGATAACAGCTTCTCCGTTGCACTAGGAAACAAATGCAGGGGGCATTGCCATTGAAACAGGAAAAATTAAAAAGCAGATACAGCAGCAAATTAAGAAAGGAAGACAACTCATGCGCATCGTTCCTTCAGGTAAAGCCAGTTCTGCCTTAGAATGGAGCAACAAAAGTGTATAGGCAAGATGACAATAGAGAGAGCTAATTGAGGAAAAGTCAAAAGGCAAACCTGCTAAGAAAAATGAAAACGTTTTAAAGAAAAGGAGTAAGATATGAGCAATGTTCACGGACATCATGCTGATGCTCAATCTGTACTCCTATGCATATTGTGTGACAGCTGCAAAGAATCACAAAATACGATGATGTACACACAACTTGCTCAAACCCTCCACTCCAGCTAAACGATGGTTGGCAATAAGGTGCAAGTTGTCAGCTGGACAGAAAGGTGACAAACATGCCTTTTCATGCAAAGGCAACATATAAAGTAAAAACCACAATGCGGTGTAAAACTGTGCCTTTTATGCAAAATGAAGTTCAAAATGACATTGAGGTGCAAACGAAACATGAAAAGTGAAAGACATCCTTTTTCAATGGTCCCTGTAATGGTCAGTTTGGTTTTATGCGGTTTAACGTCCCAAAGCACTGTGAGTAGTACTAATGAGCTTGCGCTTACTATAAGCACACCACTGTAAAAAAGCCACACATAACTTTTGCTTTCACTACCCAGCTCAATATTGTACAAGAAGCAGACAAAAGCAGCAAGACATAATAGAAAGGAAAAGAAGCACAGCTCTGCACTGCAATATGTGGAGCAACACTCACAAATTGTTGCCCTTCAGCGCTGCATGGTGCAGAACGTTGAAACCTCGCTTGTTCTTCAAGGAGAAGTCGATTTCCGGCACGCTGATAAGCAGGTCAATAATCTCCACGCTATCTTTGCCAATCGCATCATGTAGTGCCGTATCTCCAAATGTGTCCTGCATTCAACAAAGCAATTTCCCTAAGTGAGGCTCAAGCCAGAAGGAAAGTCTGATGTTGCTGCACAAATGGACAAATTCACCTGGCTGATAAGCTTCAATCGTAGAGAAGCCCTCGAAGCTCTTAACCCTTTGAGGGTCGAATTATTTTGAAGAAAACTTTCCCAGGTGGTCAAATTACTTTATTGCGGATCTTGAATCTACAAAATGCATATAATCAAGAATAAATAGTAAAAAAAAAAAATTAGGAACAGTACTTTGGTGACAGCATCACTCACAACTGGAAAATGTTCAATAGAATAGAATAGCAATGGTGATAAGCAAGCTAAGAGCAGCACCAATAAAGAAAGAAATCAACTTTCGCCGCCTCTGCAAAACAGTGCCCACAAAGAGAAAACCCGTTTCGCGCGACTCCGTTGCGATCCCGCGGCGGAATCGAAACCGCGTAGGCGCGTTGCCACAGAGGGCGAGAATACCTCGCGAGCAATGGTGATAAGCAAGCTAAGAGCAGCGTCAATAAAGATAGAAATCAACTTCGGCAGCCCCTGCAAGATAGTGCTGACAAAAAGAAAACTCAAATTTCGCGCGACTCCGTTGCGATCCCGCGGCGGAATCAAAACCGCGTTGGCGCGTTCCCACAGAGGGCGAGAATACCTCGCGAGCAACGGTGATAAGCAAGCTAAGAGCAGTGCCAATAAAGATAGAAATCAACTTCGGCAGCCCCTGCAAGATAGTGCTGACAAAAAGAAAACTCAAATTTTGCGCGACTCCACTGCGATCACGCGGCGAAACCAAAACTACAAAAGGGGTGTTGCCGCAGTCTGTACCGGCGCGCTAAAGCTAGACATAAGTTCTGCTTATCTCCGTAAGAAGGCAGCACAAAATTCAAACACTTCTTGTAAGTCCTAAGAGGTGGCAGCACCCCCCAGTGAGAACGCATTGTTCTTTTGGCGCAAAATTTCAAACGGAAGATCGAAACCGTACCCGTACGGCAAAGACCTTGCAGGACAGAAAACCGCCGCCGTACATATACGGCAAAAACCTTCAAAGGGTTAAAAAATGGGCTGCCATACTGAATTTGCAAAGAAAGAGCAACAAAAAAAAAAGAAAATTGGAGGGGATACTTAGGCTCCACCTTAAGGATATGACGCGGTAGCGTAATAAGTTAATGCCCCATAGGAACCGGGTGGCCATCGCATGGCACCGAAGTTGCCTCAGCAGAACAGCGCCGCTTGTGGCAAAACGCTCGTGAGAGGAATGAGGGAGCTGCATAGCCGGTTGCACTTGGCAAGAATGGCTCTACTCATCGTTCTGCGGTGCGGCTTTCAAGGCTTAAATAATCGCATGCAGTTTTTTCGATCAGGCAATGCAGAAAAAGAGAAGAGCCTTTACGAGGCATGCCATGTGTATGGCATGCGTGAGTGTCAAGGTGTGGTCACTCACATATCCAGTAAGTGCATACCACAGACAAAGCTGAATGCACCAAGCTAGGATGTGGACCTGGTAAGTAAGTGCAACTTCATTCCTTCAGGTAACCGTTGTAATACATGCCGTATTACTGCCTGCATGCAGTTGGACGCATCGAGGAACATAATAGCAGCAAAATGCTTCTGCAAAGCCGGCATGGACGGCCGATGCAAGTTTGCTGTGGTGCTTGCATTCGCTGTTGATAAAGAAACGGTGTCATGCACGAGCACCAGTTGAAGCTGAGGGGCGCCTGCTAAGAATATTTACTCAAAAGGAAGTACGTCAAACCAAAACCATACAAAGCTAGAACTCCAGAACCGTTATTCGCTTGAGACGAATACTTCAATATTTCAAACAACAAACATTCGGATTGATTAGAATATTCAATATTTAGAATTTTAAAATATCTGCGCTAGCGTTATTGAGGTGTCACTAATTCGCATGTCAGGAAAATAACATATGCATTACCGTTCCATGTATTGCCCTCCTTGAGAGAATCCGCGCGGCCCAAATCTAGAAAATCCTTTTGTTTCACATTGATCTTTTGGTTTGGTTTGGTTTCATTTATGGGGGTTTAATGTCCCAAAGCGACTCAGGCTATGGGAAGCACTGTAGTGAAGGGCTCCAAAAGGCCTGACCACCTGGGGTTCTTTAAACACACTGATATCTCGCATTGATCTTGTTGGTTGGTTGGTTTATGGGGTTTAACGTCCCAAAGCGACTAAGGCTATGAGAGACGCCGTAGTGGAGGGCTCCGGAAATTTCGACCACCTGGGGTTCTTTAACGTGCACTGACATCGCACAGTACACGGGCCTCGAATTTCTCCTCCAAAGAAATTGTGAATGCCAAGTTTGTTTCTAGTTATTTCAAGCTTTACTAGATGTACAATGCATCAATTGTATTGCATTTTTTCAGCCCATCTTTACTGTAATATGCATCATTTGTGCTGCAGTAACCAGTTCCTGCTTCCTGAGTTTTCCTGAGTTTTCAGTTCTCTGCTAGCACTTGGCTTGTCCCTTCTTCTCTTGTTTTACTGCAAAGTTTCTATCTCAAATTTAGGGGATATTCAAAATTCCGCAAGCGCGCTTTCACGCATAACAATGTTGTCCCAAACAAGATGGCTGACCATGCGTTTCCAGCTGAAACAAAGCAAGAAACACTGGTTTTTTGTTTGATTCTTCCAAAATACGTTTCTTACATTCTGCCAACACCTTTAGCGCCTGTCCTGTAGCCTACGTAGTTCTTGTATAGCGAAGTCGGCCATCTTGTTTGGGGCAGCATAGTTATGTGAGAAAGCGCACTTAAGGAATTTTGAATATCCCCTATTAACCGCTCATCTTGGAAAACTATTTATGGTTTAACCATCTGGGCCCCACTGCCATCCGTGGCATACATGCCAGGGCAGGGACACAAGGAGGCTGAGCTGCTGACCTGTATGTTGATGTTGAGGATGCTTCGGAACTTGAGGAGGACCCGTATGCAGTTGGTGTGTTGCTTGTTGACTGCCACATGCAGCGCGGTGCACTTCGCCCGGTTGACAGCGTTGATGTTGGCCCCCGCCTTCAGCAGGATCTCCATAATTGCAGGCTGGTTGCTGCAGTGTGTAGAACGGAGACATTTGAGCGCAATTACTAGAAAAGGAACCACAGCAGGAGGACTTTCAATTTCTAATGCAAACAAAAGCTAGCAGGAATTGTGCATATGGAATCAGCGGTACCACCAGTTCGGAAACGCAAAACATCCCACCAATTCCAGGCCCTGCCACCTGTGGTGCAGGTCTGTCACCTCAAAAGTCAGCTCACCACTACATACATCACATGCAACATATACTCCACCTCAGTAGTTCCGCCGCCGCGGTGGCTCAGTGGTTATGGTGCTCGGCTGCTGACCCAAAAGACACGGGTTCGATCCCGGCCGTGGCGGCTAGAATTTCTTTGGAGGAGAAATTCTAGAGGCCCGTGTACTGTGCGACGTCAGTGCACATTAAAGAACCCCAGCTGGTCGAAATTTCCGGAGCCCTCCACTACGGCGTCTCTCATAGCCTTAGTCGCTTTGGGACGTTAAACCCCATAAACCAAACCAAACCTCAGTAGTTCCTTGCAGCACTACCAAAGCTGCAATGAGTGCAGAGGCGGCGTTCTGACGCTGCAGAATGTAGTGCCAGTGTAAAAGGGGCATAATAGATAGTATACACTAAAAAAAAATTTCATGGTTTGTAGTGTACATGCGCCAAACACTATTTCAAATCAAGCTTTACCGTAAGCTCACGTTACATACGCTATTTCTCGAGTTTAACTTGCGTGGCACTTGTGTATGCTGAAATATTATTTCCGAAATGGCACTGCCCTTTGAAGCAGGACCCCTCGCTTCAGACTGAATTCGTAGTCGTTACTGCCATTTCAAGTGCACTCAGTCGCCATAAATGAGGCACCAGGCTTTCATCTTGCCTATAACAAAACGTGTGAGCGATAAATTTGCCTTATTTGCTTCACCCGGCCTATGCAAGGTTCGGCACATCTGTGACGCATGTCACGGGAGAGTGCAGCTGCTTCTGTGCACCAAAGGCACTCAGTGGCAGAGCAGGAGGACACTACAATGTCTTCGACACTCCGGAGGTGCACAGGGCACAAGGGCTTTAGTTCGGTGTCTGGGTGGCAGCAAGAGGGGTGTCATCAGTGGGTAATGGGTACATGTGGACAATGGCCATGGCACAGGCTGAAATGGACTGACTCGGGACAGGGTCTGGCAATGACATTGTCATTGGATGCACACTTTCCCCAAGAACGCTTTGAACCACACTAAGCGATGCTGTAGTGACTATGAGGCTGTTATACCAGAATAAGCCAGCATTATGCTGCACCTTTGCGTGTGGTGTGTTCCTCATAGGGCAAGTCCAGGCTCGCAATCTCCCGCCTGGAAGGCGTAGCCTTCATGCCGCATCCTCAAAAATAACACATCCCCAATGACCTAATAATGTTTGTCAGGACTGCAGTCAAGAGCGCGTCATGCTAGAAGCAGATGAAAGAGAAACAGCACGATGGCATATGGCCAATCAAACACTGAGAGTGGTACAGCGTGCTGTCAATTCTGAAGAGGATGGCCAATCAAACACTGAGAGCGATACAGCATGCTGTCAGTTCCGAACTGGAGGGCTCACGCAGCTTCGATGACAGGCGTTATGCGCCTTTTCAAGTCACTGACAAGGCCTAAGGGAGCTCACCCAAACGCAGCATAGTGCAACGCCGTGTCACCGTCGTCGTCCTGGGCATCAACCGCAGCACCACACTGGAGCAGCAACTCCACGATTTCTCGATGACCCTGGTGGCTGGATACCTGCAGGGCTGTCTTGCCAGAGCTTTTCTGGTTGACCTGTGGGTGGAGACAGCCGACATTTGTCCCGCCTGTCCAACATTCACTACAAGAAAGCACATTTTATTCAATATATAGAAACCTGCAACTGCTATGGATAACACAACCTCTGCTGCATTGCTTAAAGGAGCACTTAAGCACTTTTCTGAGTGCAAAAAGATGCACTGAAATCAGCATGGGTACATTACAAATGATGCCATCCCAGCATAATTTTTTCTCCCACACGACAAACAATCTGAGGAACGTTACCAAGGAATGAATTTGAAGAACAATACTACTCCCCATTTCCCTCAAACCAAATTTTCTTCTCCCTTCTCTCTTGATGTACCAGATAACCTTGCTCCCACCACTATCTTCATGCACACACTTTTATATTGCATTGGTCGTTTTGTACTAGTACTTCGCATATACTACCCATCACTTAGCTTGGAGCGCATGCAAAACCTACAAGTGACATTGGGAAGTGAAAAAATAGCTCCTCAGCACACCTGCTAGTAAGTGCTGAGGAACCACTGGCAACAAGTGAAACTAACATGGACAAGGAGCATAGGCAACTTCGAGCAGGCTGTTAAAAATCACTCTTGTTTCAAAGTGTGTCACCTAGGAATTGAGAGGACTGCTGGCACTAATTGCAACAAATTCTGTTGATATCTGTACAGTGCTAAATTATTACATAGTTTGGAACATTTTTACGGGACTTATTCTGGCACTTTGGCTCATGATGAGCAGATTCTGGTACTCGGTATCCTCAAACACTCACTTAGCCCTCTGGGCATGACATGACATCATTATCCGGTCCAAAGCTGCCACCTTCTCTTGCCGCAGCTTGCCACCTACACGCATTGACAATGTAATAAGGGAGTAATTACTCATTGGCAACCACCCAAGCGCAGCCATACGGCTACAAAGGAAAGCTATACAGCTTTCTCAGAAACTTCGTAGTTAAAGAAAAATTCGTCCTGGTCCGGGGTTCGAACCCAGGACCACCGCTACACCGGACCAACCCCGGACCAGGACGAATTTTTCTTTAACTACGAAGTTTCTGAGAAAGCTGTATAGCTTTCCTTTGTAGCTGTATGGCTGCGCTTGGGTGGATGCCAATGAGTAATTACTCCCTTATTACAAATCTACTCCACCATGGGGGATTCCCCTAAAACATTTGACCAACACAGTTCCCACTTTGAGTTATTGATCAATTCGCTCTCGTCCTACCATAAGCTTGCCGTCCTGGTTAGCTCAATTGGTAGAGCGACTGCTCCGGTGTAGCGGTGGTCCTGGGTTCGAACCCCGGACCAGGACGAATTTTTCTTTAACTACGAAGTTTCTCAGAAAGCTGTATAGCTTTCCTTTGTAGCCGTATGGCTGCGCTTGGGTGGATGCCAATGAGTAATTACTCCCTTATTACAAATCTACTCCACCTTGGGGGATTCCCCTAAAACATTTGACCAGCATTGACAATGTGTTGTGCAGTGCATACCCTGTCTGGATGCTTTGCAAGGTGGTCGCGAACCACTTCCAGGTGTCCCTGGGCTGCATCCCGCACCAATCGATCCATGCTGCCAGCATCACTCTGCTGTTCGGCTAGCAGGTGACCCAACAACGGATCTGCAGCGAGAGAACAGGCAGATGCGTCACCAGGCATTTCACAGGCAACAGAGTTCACATGATGCTGCGCTCCAAGTAGGCTGAGCTTTATTGAAAACACTGAAACAGGAGAGAACGTAAACTGATTTCATGGGCTCACAGCTACAACAATACGACAGGTGTGGATTGAGCACACTTGAGATCCCTACTGAGGAAACCACTTCACACTGCTGGAAAACAGGTAAAGCAGGTAAGGAGGGCACTGGTTTTTGGGGCCAAAAAAATGACCCAAAATGAAATTTCCTGAAAATGGCATTTCTGAATTCTATGGCTGCCAGTTTTTTTCCTTCCAGAAACCAGTATTCGAATACTAATAATATCGAAGTTAGATCGCAGTGTGGGCTGAATATGCACACGAGAAGACAATAGAACAGCATGCAAACTTTGGATACCTGACTGTTTTGGTACATCAATATCTGTGCATCTATAATAGACAGAGATGTAATTTTAAGGTGCAGTGCTGGCAATGTTCGAAGCGCAATTGTTCAATTAGGCTTAAAAAAATTCTTATTTTGCAAAACATATAGATGCTTGAGAGGCAGACATTGAACGCTGGTATTCCAAGCATTGTAAAATTACTAATAAGGATAAAACAAAAACACTGCTTTGAAAACTGCACTCTTTACTTGTCAGGCTATGTAGACATGCACTAAAAATTATTTTTGAGCCATTCTTTTTTTTTTTTCGCCGAGGTAATAAGGAATGCCTAAAAAATAGGAGTGTGCGAATATTCGAAATTTCGAATACAAATGTGATTATGTTTGATATTCGGTTGATGCTCAATTCGAGAAATTGATATTCGAGAATTTCCGAATATTAAAAAATTTTCAAATATCCGCCAGTGGTACTACCGCAGCGACCTTCGTAATCCGACCAAGGCAAAACCACACTACCTGGGCAAATTATCTGAAGATCAAGTTTAAAGTCGCAGGAAAACAGTACAAAGGCATCATCCTCGCTTTCTTCTCAGTCGTTTATCGCATGGGCTGACCAAATTTCGATGCAGCTAGGCTTGGACCTCATATGAAATCCTGTAAGTGCACTTTCCCACACATGACAATTGATGAAAACAAGATGGCTGACCACCCGCTTCGAACAATAACACTGCGAAAGCGCGTTTTTCAGCTGGTTCGTTTGATCTTTCCGTAAAGTGTTCCTTCCTTAAGGAATCCTTAAGGAAGGAGCACTTTACCTTTTCGTTAAGGATGTATTCCTTAAGGAAGGAATACATCCTTCCATAAGAAATCTTAGTTTGGTATCTAGAACTGCATTTTTCCCAAGACGCTAACTGTGACAGAAAGAAATGTGTTTTGTACAATACTTCATGAAATACCATGAATTTGGTCACAAACAATTTATAACGCCAAATCCCGCCGTAAAAAAAGCCTGTTTTGATGAAATCTCAGCAGCAGCGAAGTATTTTCAAGACTTCCTTAGTCCTCAAAAAACGTTCGCACCTGAAACTTAATTACAGCAAGTGAGGACATATTTTTTTTAATCTCTTGATTCAAACATACTGCAGCCCTCAGACTAGAGGCAAATCAGTGACATACTGGCGTGCTCTTCGCGAGTGTTGGCAGTCATGGTGTTGCTGATCTCAGTGGCCGATCCAGGCACAGGAACCACGCAGAGTGGGTTGAACGTCCACGTCCGGCCATCCACGTTCACCCGCAGGTCACCGTCCGAATACAACTTCATCACCTTGCCCAACTTGCCCAGGCACTGCATGGAAGACAACAGCGTTTGTTGAGCAGCACAGCCCACGACTGCCAGCCAAAGAGTCAGATGTGCTCACGGCAATCCAGACATCTTTACATGATCACCGCACGGACCCAGAGAAGCCATAGATAAGCTCTGCCAGCCATAGCACTAACTCCTTGAGCGAGTTCTTATCCTCAGATCATGAAACGCTGGCTTGACCTGCTTCCACTGTCGTGCACATCATCATCATCATCAGCCTGACTACACCCACTGCAGGGCAAAGGCCTCTCCCATGTCTCTCCAATTAACCCTGTCCTTCGCCAGTTGAGGCCATCGTATTCCTGCAAACTTCTTAATCTCATCCGCCCACCTAACTTTCTGCCGTCCCCTGCTACGTTTGCTTTCTCTTGGAATCCACTCCGTTACCCTTAAGGACCAGCGGTTATCTTGCCTTCGCATTACATGCCCTGCCCAAGCCCACTTCTTCCTCTTGATTTCAACTAGGATGTCATTAACCCGCGTTTGTTCCCTCACCCACTCCGCCCTCTTCCGATCTCTTAACGTTACACCTATCATTTTCCTTTCCATAGCTCGCTGCGTTGTTCTTAACTTAAGCTGAACCCTCTTTGTTAGCCTCCACGTTTCTGCCCCATAGGTGAGTACCGGTAGAATACAGCTGTTGTATACTTTTCTCTTCATGGATATTGGTAAGCTACCATTCATGATCTGAGAGAACCTGCCATATGCGCTCCACCCCATTCTTATTCTTCTAGTTATTTCCCTCTCATGATCCGGATCTGCGGTCACTATGCAAAATGGAGAGACAGGAAAAAGAAAAGGAAGCAAGGGGGAATATGAAAGAAGAGAGAGGAGCGAAGTCCACAAGAGAAGCAACTATGGCTGTGGTAAAGCAGCATTCGACTGAATTTGCACTTTTGATGCCACAGGAAAGTCATTTCCATTTCCCTGGCAGCCAGCCAAACAGATGGTAATGCACGCAGCGCCCATTTCTAGCCACACATTTTCCTCTACCAACAGCACGAAGGACGATTCCCCACGTACAGAGCCGGCAGTGGCACTTCCTCCAGTGCACAGAATGACACCAGTGCCACATTTATGGCAAAATGGTCCTCTACAAACAACAGCAAGCCTCTGAAATTACAATGAAATCTCTGTCCTTTAAACCAGCTTTGCCGAGTGACAACAGATTAAACCATATCGAATGCTGGAAAGAGAAACATCAAGTTATCTTTACTGAAAATGATGCCCCCTATGTCCAACTGTGGCAGATAACGCCGTCAAATGAAACCATACAACAAAAATGCTCATACAAAGCACTTGCATTTTTTCTCTGAGAAAGAAAATAAAACCAACCCAAGCTGCCAAAGCAAATGCCAGCCATCAACTTTCTTACATCACTAACCTGTGCATAATGCCATCCTAGCTTTATTCCATGTGTATTCTTGTGTATTCTGAGTGCATTCTTGAAATCTCAAAGGACGCACAGAAAGAGCACCGAGCGCTCCTCCCGACTCACCCCTTTCATGTCGTCGATGTACTCGCCATGCCCGACTTGCCACTCCTCCAGCTTCTGCAGGTCGTCGCAAATCCTCACCATGTCCCCCACAGAGAACATGACCACCTGGTGACCAGAGCGGGACATGGGACAAAGGTGCACCCAGACTAACTCCTACACAGGTGGGCAACATCGCACTCAGAAACATAATTTGAACCCAAAATACTTAGAGGGAGCATTTCACAATTTCTTGAGAACAAACACGCAGCTAGGACTAAAGCGAACTGTGCAGAAAAACTTGCAGGACCCATACTTCAGAGGGCCCTACAAAACTGTGCTAAAAGGAGAGATGTGCAAATATTTGCAATTACAAATATGAATCAAATGTGTTTGTTATTCGGTTCATATTCGACTTGAGAAACAGACATTTGAGAATGCCTGAATAACCAAAAATGTCCGCATATTCAGCAACATTCAAATACTATGCTGACTTTCACAAATCCGATCGTATCAAAGCCACAATATCTGGGCAAATTATTTAAAGACTGAGTTTAACATGTCGGAAAGACAGTATAAAGGTGTCCTTCAGCATGTGGACCGGTCACATTCGGACACTGCTAGACCTCGACATCTCGCAAAATGCTGTGAGTGGGCTTTCCCACATACCATATGTGACAAAAACAAGATGGCCAAACATACGCTTCGAACAATCGGAACATGCAAGCACGTGGTTTTCTGTTCGTAATGTGTTATGTGATTAATGTCCGCACTCACGGCAGCACTAATCCTGTCACCACTACAACTCTTCCAGTGTGCGCTCCACCATCTCGTCTTGGTCAACTACCCTATTTACTTGCACAATTTTCACACTTCTTTTTTTCTGAAGTTAAGGTTTCAAAAAGAGGGTGCGCAAATTACATGGAGATTTCTCAAACACGTCCCAAAAAACTCTACAGAGGTCATAATGTATACGGTATATTGCCGCGCATAAGTCGACCCCACAACTCTCGCCCCTTGCTGTCCAAAAAAAAAGCCGACGCCATATATAAATCAATGCATACCCCGATTTGTATTCGTATTCGAAAATGTCAATATTCAAGTAACCCTCGTTAAAAGCTATGAGTAGTGGCATCGAACTGGCAGCTGGTACAGCAGATACATTAAGACGCATCCACAGAAGGCATCGAATACAACTGCCGCAGCTGTAATAACAGGTATGATGAGGACGTTAAACATGACAGGGGCTCTCCATTTAGCACCTGATAGAAGAACAGCCCCTACAATGAACATCTCATGTTTTCATCCACTTCCACTACTAAGATTAAGACAGAGAAGCACTTGCTTAATGCACTCTCATGGCCCTGCACTGAGTGTGAAGCATTTCTCGCAATTCAATGTAGCAGCTTTTATTTCAGTGCAGGCAAAGGAAAGGGGCGTAAACAAATCTCTATACCACCATAAAAACATAAAGCATGGGAAACAAGAGGTTTCAGCCCGCACAACAATCCACAAAAGCAATTTACCAATCGCAAATGCACATCGTTGCTACATGTGATGGATCTCCAACTATGCAGACAAGGCTCAACCAACTTTACACTTGAACTCACATGCCCAAACACATGGCAAGGCTCGCATGAACTCACACTCTGACTTCCTGATATGGACACACAAATCTGACCACACTCAGGTTCAAACTGAAGAGCACTTAACCCTTCAAGGGTCGAATTATTTTGAAGAAAACTTTCCCAGGTGGTCAAATTACTTTATTGCGGATCTTGAATCTACAAAATGTATATAATCGAGAATAAATAGTAAAAAAAAATTAGGAACAGTACTTTGGTGACAGCATCACTCACAACTGGAAAATGTTCAATAGAATAGAATAGCAACGGTGATAATGAAGCTAAGAGCAGCACCAATAAAGATAGAAATCAAGTTTCGCCGCCTCTGCAACACAGTGCCCACAAAGAGAAAACACGTTTCGCGCGACTCCGTTGCGATCCCGCGGCGGAATCAAAACCGCGTTGGCGCGTTCCCACAGAGGGCGAGAATACCTCGCGAGCAACGGTGATAAGCAAGCTAAGAGCAGTGCCAATAAAGATAGAAATCAACTTCGGCAGCCCCTGCAAGATAGTGCTGACAAAAAGAAAACTCAAATTTTGCGCGACTCCACTGCGATCACGCGGCGAAACCAAAACTACAAAAGGGGTGTTGCCGCAGTCTGTACCGGCGCGCTAAAGCTAGACATAAGTTCTGCTTATCTCCGTAAGAAGGCAGCACAAAATTCAAACACTTCTTGTAAGTCCTAAGAGGTGGCAGCACCCCCCAGTGAGCACGCATCGTTCTTTTGGCGCAAAATTTCAAACGCAAGATCGAAACCGTACCCGTACGGCAAAGACCTTGCGGGACAGAAAACCGCCGCCGTACATATATGGCAAAAACCTTCAAAGGGTTAAATGGTGATTTGGAGAGGCATGGACTCAAATTCACTCACAATTCCCATTTGCATAGACTCAGACTCAAGTCCATGTTAACACTAGAGTTAATATGAACCGAGAGAGTGGGCTCGGAGACTTGAAAAGGCGCGCATAAGAGCACTCACCTTTGTCAGGGCATCTGGGTGAAAGGTCCACCGGTTGTTGGAACCCTCGTACTGGACCCTTATGTCCCCTCGATCCGTCACACGGTGAACAGTGCCTATCTTTCCGATCACCTGAAAGGCACACCGCAGGCTTCATTTGCATCCCTGTCTCTACCCAGAAATTCTTTCTTTCATCAGTCAAGCCATTACCAAAGCCATGCAGTTAACATTACTACAATTAATGATACTGCATGTCAGCATAGCAGATAACGCTCTTTTAATTTCACAGCTCCGGCGAACACTGAGAATCTGTTGGCTGGAGTGTTTTCAGCTCAGTACATTTTCCTCTTCCTTTTCTTTTTTCAATATGGGAACGCTGAGTTATTACTGCCTTGTCAGGGACTCTTACAGATTAACAAATTTATTAACTGCAATGATTTCACAAGAGTGTTTTTACAAGAATACAAGCTTCTTTTTTCATTACATTATAATCTGTGCATTTTCCATACCGTGTGCAAACTGTGCCAATGGCACTTAAGACCCTAGGATGTAGAACAAATTCAAGCTTTGTTTATTTATTTATTTATTTATTTATTTATTTATTTATCATCATACCCACAGCGCCATTGGCTGGCATTACAGTGGGGGGGGGGGGGGGGGGGGGGGTTGAAGAAAAAGTACACAAATGCCACCGCGTGCAGGTGGTTACAAAAAAAAGATAACAATGAGATAGAAAGAACACGGAATTATTATACACAAAAAATGTCACAGCATGGAAGAAAATGAATCATTTGATAATATGGACACTACTTCCTCAGGCAGCTTGTTCCATTCCGAAACCGTTTTGGGGAAAAAAGACATTTTAAAAAGGTCAGTCCGGCACCTGTATTCTTTAACTTTAAGTGAATGATCTCTACGTAAAGACACGTAATCAGGGTTGGCTATATATTTGGTTCTGTCTATTCCAGTTCTAGAATGAAATATATTATGAAATAATTTTAAACGCAGTACTTTCCTACGTTTTTGAAGTGAGTCCCAACCCAAAAATTTTTTCGGATTTGTAAAGGATTTGTAAAGTGAAAGTACGCTTCCATGTCCTTTAACCAGTTAAAATGAGTCGAGACGAAAAAGAGCAACCTCTCACATAAAACACACACAACAGGACAGCACATCTGAAGAGCAGCACAGACCTCGGACATCTTGGGATGCCAGCCTCCGTGCCCATCCTGCATGATCTTCAGCGACTCAATGTCAAGGAGCACTTCCACCCTGTCTCCTACGCTGAAGGGTGAACGCTGCTGCAGCTGGGCTGAAGAGGCACCTCGCAGTGTCACAGCTGCCCTGTCCGACGAGGAACCCATGCCTGCATCGGCGCAATGCATATCAGGACCTGACCATGGCTTTATGCCTACTTCGAAAAGGTCAATCGTCCCTGCAGCATTCAAGCCATGAGGCATGCATGCATCGCTTCCTGGCACCTAAATCTTGATAGCGGCCTGTTATCACTGACTGGGCTGGCACGTCAGAGTTATTACAGACCGACGCACAATCTTTGTTATCCCATTCAGTTGCAGCTTGAGAAGCTTGCCGCTGATAAGCCGTGCATCACATACCTGTAGCCCATATTGAGAGTGTTTGTGCCTCTCCATGCCAAGTCAAACAGTTTCTACAGATTAAACATTTCTATTACGAAAGATCAGCGCCTCGCCACAGGTGTTGCATGCCTTTGTGCGATATAGAACGTACAATTCTTTATCACCGCCAACGCACATCGATGGAAGAAATTGGAAGAAAAACCAACGCACAAGAGTCTCACTAGCTGCTAAAATTATCCCAAATCCCCCAACTAATGCTCCCTCTTGCAGTTGAAGTGCTTCTCTGGGACCAAAAGGAAACTTTCAGATGTTTAATCTAAAGACACTTCAGAAGTTAAGTCTCTTGACTTCAAAGCAAGAAGCATTCAACAGATCACAAAGACAAGAAAGAGGCAAGAAGCCATGATATTGTACTCCTCGTTTGAGTCTTTGCTGCTCAAAAATAAGAAACAGTGACAAGGGAAACTACGCGCTGCACCAAGGTATTTCACTGCTTCCAGGAAAGCAACAGAGACAGTAGTGAGTACACTCTCTACGCACCTAAAACAGGCAAGTGGTCCCGGTAGTAGGTGGGTCCTGGTATGTCCTGGATGCACCTCAGATCCACCTTGCCCAGGTGCCCCAGCCGGTAGACATTCGTGGAGCCGGACGACCAGCGCACACTGGCCACACTCCGCCCGGACTCAGTCTCCCAGCCCCGCACGTCTGTCACCGTGCCTGTCTTGCCTTCACCCCCTGCACAGTCACCTCGCTTTGTCAACCGAGGTCTCGATAAAATGCTCTGGCTGCCACCACGTCCATGCCAGCCTGCACATGGCCGGCAGGCATGAAAAGCCTTACCACGCCAGCTGTGAACCAAAAAGGTTTGCCACCAGCTACTTGCTTAAAGGGAGACTGAGGAGAAATTGAAGTTGGCTAGTACCAACAGAATACCAGCTTATGATTACAAAAACGCCACTCATACTGACAACAAAGCTCTTGTAACATAGAAAAAAGCAAGAACTAAAATACAGGTATCGCTGCCACAGGCCAAACTCGCAAGTACAAGCGTGATGACGTCCTAGGACAAAACAGTGTTGCTAGAACCAATGATTCTAGCAACACTAAGACACGAGAAGCCACGAATCACTGAGGTGCAGCCAATGCATGCGCAAATCTCCTTGACGTCGCCAGATGGCGCCACATACCTGGTAGCTTTGCACGCGCCTGCAGCATTGGGACCAATCAGCGCCTGCTCACTGGCGGTAGGTGGGCTCCTGGTATTCCGCTAACGGTAACAAGGTACACGGTATGCTAAAGGTGCCTATTTGAGAGAACTTTGTTGACGACTTTGACAACGGGATCCATCGTAACGCTCGCAAAACGCCGGTGCAAACATAAATGAAGTGACGGTAGCGACGGCCGCAATAGCCGACAGATGCCTTCAATGTGCGGCCGGCAGTAGCTTTCTTTTCGGCTGCCGCTAGGCCGCACTGCTGGCACCAGAAATCACGGAGTCTGCGTTACGTCATGTTCACGTCATGTTTCACGTCACTGAGTCCTGTGTCGTAATAAGAGAGTCCCAAGTTTGAATCATAGCGGTGGGAAAAACTTTTTCAACTTCGAATCCAAATTTCTCAGAAATAAATGCATCTTTCGCTGCCGGCCAAGTGGCAACAAAGCCATGAAACGCCGAACTATCGGATTTTTCTTTTAAAAAAATATTAACAGAGCTCTCCTCACTGTCCCTTTAAAGGAAGACTCAGGACAACTAAATCCAATTTTTGTTCTCAGTAAAAATCAACTGTACGGCTATGTGGATTTTGAATTGGCAGAAAAGGACATATTTATAGTCGTGAACACTGCATTCAAGAATGAAACATTTTTACTCCCACCATTCGATTCAAAGTCATGGCGCCAATACAGAGAAGGACTCAGTGATCACTGACTGGAAGCGAAAAGCATGGCAGCCTAGCCTCAGGAATCCGAATAAAAATTTTCTTCACGTCACTGCAGTTGGCTTGCAAAAATGGCCTGTGACAGCAATGCCTATATATATTTCATTTTTTAACCTTTTCTAGCTTAAGACGGCTCCGTTTTCAGTGAACACAGCTCTTTGTCATAAGAATGTGCTATTCTACAGCTACAGCACAGCTGCAATTTACCCTCAGTGTTCCTTTGATATGAAGCTTGCGACCACTCTTCTCGCAACAAGCTGAACAGTGGAACGTGTTGAGACAGTGGTGGCAGTCGCAACATGCTACTCCCTTCGCTTAGAGAAAATTCCGTCGGCACACATTTCGAACACGACTCTGATGATCTCCCAAAAGGTTATGAACAATGTGGGAGATAATAATAATAAATAATAATAATAATAATAATAATAATAATACTTTCTTTCCACCAAATCAAATACAATTTGATGGAGGAGGGAAGAAAAAAAGCGGCTATCCGCTTGACGGAGTTCTCCTCTCCTGTTCAGACGGCAGTGACAAAAAACAAGGAACTAAATTGAACATCAAGTTATAGATGAATAAAAACATCAATATAAGCAATGTCTATAACCGAACAGAATACGCAGAAATCAACAAGGGGTGTCAGCAACGAAAAAGGGGTATCAGCACAGTAGACGGCCAGTCATCAAATAACAACAAGGGTGGAGAGCAATTCATAAAACAGGAGTTGACGTATTAGCATTTAACCAAATGAACAATCATACTACGCAGAGAGGAGATGGTGATTTCACGGATGTTTACGCCTGCTTCAATTAACTGGTTTTGTAAGTACGGTAGTTGGTAATTAATTCTTTGACGACCGTAGCTAGTTCTTGTAAATGGTAAAACCCATTGTGGTTTGTGGCGATGAGGATATGGTGAATCGAACTGATGCAAAAGAGCCAGAGAGGAAATGGTGTCAACATGGCACTTTTGCTCAACTGTATACACGCGCAGCAGTCTGTAAGCATAGAGGTTTAATATGGTAATAATGTTGAGGTTAGTTATCAAAGCCCGAGTTGTGTGTCTATTGGGCAAGTCATAAACTATATGAAGGATTTTTTTCTAAAGCACGAATATCTTTTGCAGGTTACTATGTGTTGTTGTTGCCCACACTAATGTGCAGTAATTTAGGTGTGAACAGAATAGGGAATTACATAAGACAAGTTTGACTGTCTGTGGTAAAATATGTCTGTGGTGTGATAGAAAACCTATAACCTTGGATGTCTTCAACATGACATGACTGACATGGTCATCCCACAGCATATTTTCGTGAAAGTAAACACCAAGTGATCTGAATAATTTTAATATTTCAATGTCTTGTGATTTATAAGAGAGAGCTATTTCTGCACTACAAGTTTTATTCTTCGGACGGAAAATTACAGCCTTGGATTTTGACACATTTATTGAAAGAAAATTTGAGTCTGACCATTGCTCTAGATTGTTTAATATGCAATTAGCATATTAAACACTTTGACCTCTAATGTCACTGCAGCATATTATGATAAAATTACACCAGCACACTTGCTTCATATGCTGGCTCATATTTTGAATGGAAAAAAAAATGGTTTTTGGAAAACTGGTTTTTGAGGAAATGAAATGAAATGAAATGAACTGTCTCACATCTCGGTGGACACCTGAACCGCGCCATAAGGGAAGGAATAAAGGAGGGAGTGAAAGAAGAAAGAAAGACTTCGACCACCTGGGGATCTTTAACACGAAATGACAATGCACAGCCCACGCGTACCTTGTGTGTTTCGCCTGCCGCGACCGGGTTCGAACCCGGGAACTTTGGCTCAGCAGCCGAGCGCCCTTACCGCTGAGCCACTGCGGCGGGTAATTTAATGAAAACTCCAAATGATAAATCCCAGGCATCCTTAATGTAATTGCTGCAGTTCACGAATTCCAAAAATTGTATAGGCAACAAATCTTTCAAGCTTCTGATTTTGATACTACAAACTATGACACCTTCTAAATTTTGTCTAAAAGGCCTCTATGACAACAATGAATTCATTGCTAGCATGCCTCGCATATAACTCAGGTCTGTATTGCCTTGTGAGACAAAAAATATTCATTAAATCATAAGGCCACTTCACCTGATGTGAATGGCAGTAACACTTTCACCCCAAGCAGGTACAGTATCAGACCACTGCGGAGTCCCTCAAGTTTCAAATGACAACAGGGAGAAAGGCCAAAGCACTCACCGTCCTGGTTGCCCCAGTCCCAGTCGTGTCCTCGGACAACCTTGGCACCCGCGAAAATCCCACGCGCTTGAACTTTCACCGCACCCTGCCTCCTGGGCATTTCTATCCTGCAGAGACCAAAAGTTGACACTACTCTCCAGTGAGATCCGCCCACTGAGGCAAGCCTCATTACAAGAACACGAATAAAGAAACATTTTTCTGCCTAAAAGATCCTCTGCCATAATTTTAGAAAGGCAGGCAACAAACAGTGCAACTACAGAAAATAATACCAATTTAAAAATACCTTTATTTTAATGCAAAGCACTGCAACTGGCAAGTTCAACTTTTTAATGAGGCGCATGATCAGTACAAGAGAAAAAAATAAGAGAGTCAGCAAAAGGTTCCCCGCAGCACGCATTTTGCGACATTTTCCTTGATCTCAGCCATGCCTCACGACCCAGAAAAAGGAGAGCAGCTCAAACCTCACAATTCATGATGAACAAGACTTGGTTAATAGGCCAACTTGAAACTAGGAGCCAAGGCTGTCCAGCATGATTCATAAGATTCGATAGCAGGAAGCTAGATACAAAGAAATCTAGGCAACACACTTACAGTTACTGAATGCATAAGATGTGTGAAACAAAAGCAAATGGCTAGGCAGTCAAGGCTTTGGCTTAAATCACTTCATGTTCCATCCACACACCCAGACAGGTAGCCCCTCTCACTGTCACAACCTCCACTTAATCACGCAGAAGAAAGAAAATGCAAGGGACACACTTTACGTGAACAGGTTGTCCAGGTTCTACTGTAATGCACAGTTATACTAAAACAAAACTCCACTGCCATCTGACCAGCAGAGAACTCCTATTCTTCAAGAAAAGACTACGGCATGAGGAAGGCTGGAAACAAACCAAATTCAGCTAAAAATCAAACAAACTCAAACCAAACAACTGCAACTAAGCTAACAGAAAAATTCTATCAGCCTCATGGAAAAAAAAAAGAAAGGGCCAAAAGAACATTGAAATCAGAGAGTGAACTGCAGTTACCCCGCACACATGGTAGTCCAGGAAGATTCCAACTCTATGTGCATCTGGAAACCAAGTGGCCAGCCCTCGAGGAGCAAAGCGGCATTGATAGGTGCGACAACTTGGTGAGAGATCGAGAGATTGAAGAGGGGAGCAGCAGCGCACAGCAGGCAGTGATAACAGACGAGGAACAGGCGCGGGTGGGGGCAGGATAATTAGATGCGCGAGAGTGGCTGTGCCTCTCCTTCTTTCTCACAGTTGCAGCCACTTGTGCAATCGACCGAACCTTCTCTGGCTTTCGTTCCTCTGCCGATCAAAACAAAGGGATTTCCTTGTCGGACGTGTAACTGATCTCCAACAGATGTGCACAGGGAAGTAAGCGGGTATAAATCAAAATTCAGAAAGAAAAAAAAGGGGGGGGTAAAATCAGATAGCAAGGGGTCACGGTCAAACAAAACATGTGCACAAAAAAATGGGGGGGGGGGGGGGGGGGGAGAAATGTGCACTTGCACAGGCTAGCATTTTGAAGGTGACTTTCAAAAAAAAAACAACCAAAAAGTCATTTGAGTGCTTGCTTATTGCAAGTTTTGAAAGAATATAATAAATAAATGACCCACAACTACAGGTTGAGCGCTTGCTTATTGCAAGCTTTGATAGAATAAATGAATAAATAAATGAATGAATGAATGAATGAATGAATGAATGAATGAATGAATGAATGAATGAATGAATGAATGAATGAATGACCCACAACTACAGGCACCAACAGATTTAGTAGCTGCCAACAAAAAGACTGGTTCTCGAAATGGCACTGCTTAATATGTCAGGTGACTTGAATGCACATGTCTAACACCAAAACCTGTACAATGATGGTGTCAACTGGCCATTTTTACAACCCTAGAGGGGGCGCCTCAGCTGCTCCAATAAGGCGGCGTTATGGAGGACTGCTACCAGGCTCAGCCTATGTGGTATCGTGCTTGTTTTAAAACTTCACAATGTACTCGCGCTTGTCTGACGATGGAAGCAACCTGATAAGATACAAACAGCCTCTTTTCTCAAGGGTGTAAAGGAATAAAATGACAAACAATGAAAGGATCGCTGTCAGGGATTTGAAAACAGCCCGTGTGAACATGGAACGTTAGCCCACTGAAGCAGACTTTGGAGAGAATTTAAAACAAATAACATCAACGATGAGACTTGTACAGTGGGTGAATGACAAAACCAGAACCCAATAAGCAGACAAAACCAATAAGCAAGACCCAGCGATCGTCAGTATGCCATGCTCCTTCGCATAAACAATCTTTAAAATGCCACAGCTGAACAGGAAAGTTGGTGATACATTACAAGGACAACAGCACAAAAGGCGTTCTGTGTTTCCTCCCTTTATGCCCATGTCTTTCTTGATGGTGCCCTAATAAGCTATAAAAGTTTGACAGTCACTGTCATCATCATCGTCAGCAGCAGCAGCCTGACTACGCCCACTGCAGGGCAAAGGCCTCTCCCATGTCTCCCCAATTAACCCTGTCCTTTGCCAGCTGCGGCCACCGTATCCCCACAAACTTCTTAATCTCATCCGCCCACTTAACATTCTGCCGCCCCCTGCTGTGCTTGCTTTCTCTTGGAATCCACTCCATCACCCTTAAAGGTGCGCTAAAGAGGAGTCTGAACTCGTCTTTTTACTGCAGGAACTCGATCTACACGTTCCGAGCATTCTTAGAAACTTTCAATTATTGTCCTGTGCGGCCAATTTCCCATAATTTAAAGTGGATTAAACGTCCCGGCTCCCGCATTTTTTTAGCTCACCAATGACGGTAGGAGGAGTCAACCAACCTTTCAGCAAGTCCCATGGCAGCTTGCCGCTCTGCTATCGGCGGAGAGATACGTAGTGATCGGCGAAAGAAAAGAGCCCACACTCATTTTTATTTCCATGGGCCTAATTTGCAGCTATGTAGTCCCTGACTAGATCTATTTATTCATGGAAACCTAGAAAACAAAATCAAAGCGAAAGCGAAGCCGCCACGTGACTGTCTGAAAAGCACTCCACGCGTTGGTTGACTCCTCCTAACATCAGCGGCGAGTTCAAAAGAGGCAGCCGGGACATTTAACCAGATTTAAATTGGGGAAATCGGCCGCACAGGACAATAATTCAAATTTTTTAAGAATGCTTGGAACGTGTAGATCGAGTTCCTGCAGTAAAAAGACAATTCAGATTCCTCTTTAGTGCACCTTTAAGGACCAGCAGTTATCTTGCCTTCACATTACATGCTCTGCCCAAGCCCATTTCTTCTTCTTGATTTCAACTAGGATGTCATTAATTCATGTTTGTTTTCTCACCCCCTCCGCATGCTTCCGATCTCTTAATGCTACACCTATCATTTTCCTTTCCATAGCTCGCTGTGTTGTTCTTAACTTAAGCTGAACCCTCTTTGCTAGCCTCCACGTTTCTGCCACATAGATGAGTACCAGTAGGATGCAGCTGTTGTATACTTTTCTCATCAGGGATACTGGTAAACTGCCACACATGACCTGAGAGAACTTGCCATGTGCCCTCCACCCCAGTCTTATTCTTCTAGTTATTTCCCTCTCATGATCCGGATGAGCAGTCACTACCTGCCCTAAGTAGACATATTCCCTTACTACTTCCAGCTCCTCGCTACCAATTGCGAACTGCTGTCCTCTTGTTTATTTGCATATGAAGAACTAAATGTGTGAATGTGACAAATGGCGCGATATCCTGCAAAATGCTTTTGTTTTCCGTACGTAAGCGTTCATATACTTATGGCACGTAGACAGCACTAATTTATTGATTTTTACGTACTCTTTTCTAACCATACCTGTGTATACCACAAGCAGACGATACACAGACGACGATACGCAGACGACGAGGCACAGAGGAACTCATTAAACAAGCTTTCCTGATTGGCTGAGGATATTCCAGATTCAAAAAGAAAAAAAAAAGAACGTTTACCACACATGTATGGCATGGTTGCACTGAGCAGTGGCTGTCTGGCCAAATGACAATAGCTGCACAATAGCACCAGGTTACTATGGCTATGAGATAGTTCCGTGAATATTTTTGCTTCTGCCGCCAAAGTTTTACCACTTAGCTGATACAGACGCTGCGATCACAAGCCCCATATGGAGCTGTGTTAAGCGGTTTTTTGTCTTACTGCTGGCATCCACAGTACGTTCGCGTATTGTGCCCTCACCTATATATCTTACACCGTGCTCCAGACCCAACACATCGCTCTCATCAGTGAAGTCAACGATCACTGCACTGGAACTGTAAGATAGGCGCCGTTTTCGAGCACGACCTATGTGGAATCCAGGGTCGATCAAAAGTTCCCACGCCACAGGGTCTGCTTTCAAGCGCGACAGTCAGGTAGTTACGACACCCCCAAAGCCCAAAGTCTCTGTAGAGGGTATGAGAAGTATCATTCTCACCTCTGAGAAACTTGATATCTTTATTGCTTTCATAAATGGCAAGATATGCCACAGAATAGTAGACTCTGTAGCCTGAGAACTTTTGACCACCCCTCTACCTTGCTTGGTACCATCCCACAGCCCTGAGAGCTGCCATAGAGAGGTTAAAAGAAGAAAACCTCTCCAGCGCAAGATAAGGAGACAATTCAAAACTGCAGCACTGTTTTCAGCTGTACACAAGACGGCATTTTCACATCTAGAAATGGTAGCAAGCATGTTGCATGGGCTGTTTCATGCCATCGATCAAGTGACTTTGGATAGATGCAGTAAGGTAAGTGTCAAAAAAGCCCATAATTACTGCTGCATGCTTATTTACTTTACACTTAGTGTGTACACAAATTACTGATCAGTTGCACAAGTATGCGACCTACTTCTGCACTGGATTCATTGGTATTGCAAATTATCTTATGAATTAAGTTGTCCCGGCTTTGATTTATGAGGATGGTGGTGGTAATAACTTTATTAGGCGAGGGTGGGATAAGGGGGAGGGGTGTTGAACAGGATGGCGACGGGCCCTCGGGCCGCTCTAGATGACCGGGCACTGTTGGGCCGCGGTGACCTTCAAGGCCCAGCCCATGATGCGAAGCTGTAGCAGAAGGTATGACATGAGAATGGCCTTATTAGATCCGCGGGGGATAACCTCAGATATCCGGATCGGATGTCCGTAGGAGATAGTTGCAATTACACATGTACCTCCGTCGGACATCCATGGGAGATCCATCAGAGATTTCCCACGGATATCCGTGGGAGAACATATATTCGAAAAGGGCTGTACATTGTACATCCTATGGACATACAGTGGTTGATTGAGTTACAGCATAACACCCAGGTGTATTGGTTTATACCACTGTGGAAAGTGTAAGCTTGAAACACCTTCGCGCATCATATCTAGCACTGCACAAACACATTTGGCATCAGGCAGATGCATAATAATCTGGTGCTGCCCCACACTCCCTACCACACCGCTGCTACACTTCATTTGCAAGTTCTGTGTACAAGCTACTCCACCATTCAACTATCGACCACACGGAGTTCTTACTCTACGTGCCACCAGCATTCAAAGCCCTAGAGAACTTTTCATTGCACAATAGTAACGGCACCACAAACAAGCGGGGTAACTTTACTGTGCAGTAAAATCTTAAAACCTTCAGAATGCTGCCAACAAGCATTTCTTGCTCAAAGTCAATGCAACAAGACAGGGCAACGAATGGCATATGAATGACCAACTCACCCCGCTGAGCCAGCCGTGTCATAGCGCACAAAGGTGTGAGCCAGGTCATGCTTGTCAGCCATGTAGCACTCGTTGCACAGGTCAAAATCATAACACCGCATGCACTTCCACCTAGTGCCACTGATGCCTCGCTTGCAGCACGCGTCGCAGATGATGTTGGGATGCTTGATGCCTGCAAGATTGGCAACAAGACGAATGAAATGAATATGAATGAAAACAAAAAGAAAATGTGCACGTAAGATATATACTGTTAGTTTCCCATTAATACTGCAAACCCTACAGGGTGGTAGCCACAGCTTCAGGTCGGCTCTGCAAAGAGCAAAAATGAAGTGCAGCAAACCGATTTGGTGCAGGACGAGCTACAACCCGATTACAGTTTAAAATCACTTGAAAAGTATGTAAATAAGAATGAAAAGACCAGGCCAAGATACAAGAGGAGTCGGAGAGGGAAGATGGAACAAGTGGCAACCCTTCTGATTCTCCAAAAAGATACAAGGGAAAAACATTCGACCCTGCATGTAACCTTGCATGCAAAAACAGCCATGAGAACATAAAAAAAAAGGACTATACACAAACACTGAAATAAATGAAGGCCAAATCTGCTTTACAAGAACATGCAATCTAATGCCGAACTTCTGCTCAAACAAACTGCGACCATGACTCAGAATCAGAGTAAATTCTGCTCAAAATGCAGCAGCACGTCTCCTACACCACAGAGGAAAAGATGGAAGAGTAGCATACAACACAAGTCAGAAAATTCCCCTTGAGTACGGACAGCCATGCACTGTTGAGGAGTTGCTAATCTTGTCACTGCACACAGATATAGGCTCTCTTCACAACAAATCGTAGACAGACACGGCGCACAAAATGCCAAAGGAGTGTGGCGAAAAAAAGAAAACAAATAAGTGCTGCCCATGAACACCAACCAAGGATAACAACATTTTGAGCTGCAAGAAATAAACTGCCAAGCAAAGGCTTCTCAGCAGGCCAGTGAAGACAGTCATCAATGGAGCAAAACAGCAAGATGAAGCGAGTGATGTCAACGACCTCACGGCAACAGTACAAGGGAGGACTACAGAAGAAAGGAAAGCATAACCTCCATCATCCAAGAGTTCTATTATATAAGCAAACAAAGACCTGAACAGAGCCAAGACGCAGAACGAACCTCTCCCTCTCTCTGTCTTCAAATTCACAAAAACTGCGGCAGTCTGAGACCTCTGTTTCCAGTCACTCTGCAGGCAAGAATGACGTGAAGAGGAACACGGTGGTGTGTGGTGGGAGAATAAGGAAGTATTGCCAGTTGGCCACGCGCTTGCGAAGGAGGCGGGGAGAGGCGGGGGGGGCTTGGCCTATCACGGCCACACTTCCTATCTGGGCATCCCCGGTTGCAGTGATAAGCGCGCTTGGGAAAACCCCGCTAAGAGCACTAAGGTACTTCTTCTTCCTCCCTCAAGTCGCACTGTGTCGCCGCACAGTGCGAGGTAACATGCACGTACCACGAGGCACTTTGCAAACTCCACATACAATTTGCTTGGCGTATGGAACAAAACAACGTAAATACAGAAGTAAGCAATCTTCAAGAATCAATATTCATCTAGTTATCGCAAACAGAGCAACACAAACATAGATAAACTTCAATGCCTGATGCTATGGCAATGTGAAAACCATTTCGGCAAAGTGACAAAGCATAGTTGGCAGCTCTTATGAGAGTTCTTAAGCTCTCAGTCACATTCAGTGGCATCACATCCCTCTGTAAATCTCTAAAAAAAAAAAAATATGGATGCACTCTTCACTCTTAATTATGCTAGCCTGATATTCCACCTTGGGCCTCAAACAAAATATCATGGTGAGGCAATTACTGTAAGCCTCATTAAATTACAATATTAATGTGATTACAACACACACCTTCTGCAAGGACATAAAACTTAAGAACAGTACTCATGTCACAGTAAGACACATTGAAACTGAAGTTTAAAGCTAATAAAATACATTTTTTTGTGTGAACCTGAAAAACAGCCGTTACGGTTATGGAAGGTTGCAAGGTCCATGTCACGGTCGAGCCAAAAAAAAAAAAAAAAACGTTCAGCAACCAGTGCAAGCTCACATTTTTGCACCTTAACAGAAACCAAACAGAAAACCCTATGCAAACAGATAACACGCACTCATTCACACAGGATAACGAGCCCCCGCAGATATTTTCCGCCGGGATAGATGGCTGCCTGAAAACAGCTGCACGTGGTGAAGACAAGGGAAAGCCCTCAGTTTTGACGCACACCTGTGTGACCTATGGAAACCCCCGCAGAAAGACTGATTGGCAGGCACCTTTTGCCCGAAGTTTATGCGCAGCACTGTACTGGCCTGAATTTTAAGGGGCACTTAGGACAAATTGAAGTTGGCCTGTAGTGACAGAATACGGCATTCTAATGGAAACGGTACCACCCTCACCCAGAACAGAGCTTTCATAACCTAGAAATGATCAACAAACGAAATAGGTGTCGCCACCACTGGCAGATTTCGCAAGTAAAATGCACGTGTCAACACCGAATTTTATGCATGGACCCACCCCGCATTTCGCCGGGCACCCACCAGTGACACAACGGGCCCAAGCTTTCCCCTGGCCTGGTGCATAGCTTCACTGGGATGGAATGCATGGAAAACGGGAGTCTGACCCCACCTTGTGTGGCTTCAAAGATGCTGCCATCCACCTCAAGATGATAGCAACCTGTCCTGATGTCACTAGTTTGAATCAGTGAGAGAAAAATTTTTGAAATAAATTTTCTCAGCCGTATATGGGTTTTTGGCTCTTTGACAAACGCTAGCCTAACCAGAAAGAGCCAGAGAATCAACTTTTACTGAGAAGAACGAATGGATGAAGTTGTCTGCAGCATCCCCTTCAGGGCTCTGAAATTCAAAGCAGGTTCTCCATTCTCTTCAACTAAAAGGGGATAGGGAGCATTATTATGTATAAAATTATGTATAAAAAATTATGTTACACGTGCAATACGCCACCATTTCAAGTAACTCCCTGCCTCTTAATCTAGTGGTCTTCAATGCGGAAGTTGATGCTAATAATGTAACATAAGAACTGCTGAACAAAAAATGCATTGTGTGTGTCTAAGGTGTGTTGTGTGTTGTCTAATGTTGTGTGTGTGTCTAAGGTGTTACAGTCACACCGGCTTGCAAATGAGTGACTTTTCGCTCACAGTGCCAATGCTGACACCAGATTTTTTGCTAAAGGAGGCCTTTAAAATTATCGCGTTAAAATAGAACAAGAATCATTTACTTACTACGATGAAAATGTACCCCAGTGCACCACCTAGGTTCAGAGTACTGACTTACTTGGAAGAGCTGACATTACAATTTAATGGCATAAATCCTGCTTGTCTCACACTAAAAGGTCAGACACCTTGAAAACAATGATAAGAAACACTCACATCTACACATCATCTTCGTTCTTTTTCCTTATACCTTTACCCACAGCCATTTTCAATATGGGGTATCACATGCACCTCACACCAGCTTGGTGATTTCATGCCTTGCAATGAACCAAGTTATGCTACTTCAGTAACAGTATTTATAACGGAATGCACCGTCAAATTTTCAGCCGTAACCCAAAACACAAATCTGTTGTACAAACTCACCAGCAGGTGCATTGTCAAAGACACGCAGGTCGTATGCCCCTTGGTACCCAACGCGGTAGTTGGTACGTGAGCCGGAGTCCCACTGGACGACCACAGTGCGGTCCGGTGACGAGGTGCTGCCAGGCTCGCCAATCTCCACCAGGGTGCCCACATGGCCCTCACCACCGTCCTGGTTGGCCCACTTCCAGTCGGGCCCACGGACCACCCGCACGCCCAGTTCCACAGCCATCGATGGCACAGCACAACCACTCACACACCACGCACAGCACTCACTGCCCACACCACTATCTTCGGCAGAAGGCACGGACGGCACATGGTACCATCCTGCAAGTGAGCAAGCAGAGAGGAGAGGTACGTAGCTCAGGTTAAATAAAAACTCCACAGCAATTATTGCACAACGCGACAAAAGGCAAAGCGCCACGCCGCGGTGGCTCAGTGGTTACGGCGCTCGGCTACTGACCCGAAAGACGCGGGTTCGATCCCGGCCGCGGCGGCCGAATCTTGATGAAGGCGAAATTCTAGAGGCCCGTGTGCTGTGCGATGTCAGTGCACGTTAAAGAACTCCAGGTGGTCGAAATTTCCGGAGCCCTTCACTACGGCGTCTCTCATAGCCTCAGTCGCTTTGGGACGTTAAACCCCAATAAACCAAACCAAACCAAAAGGCAAAGTGTATCAGCATTACAACTGATTCACTCAAGATAAATAGATAAAACCACATTTATGTCACGGTGGTTGCAGCAGAAAGGCTATAACGAGGTCACAGTAAGAAACGAACAGACATGGATGAAGCTGCTTGTTCCTTTCTTCTTCCTTTCTGTGTCCATGTTACAAACTTTCTACTACAACCATCGCGAAGTATGAACCAACAAGCTGAGTTGAACACCCTTTAAACCCACTTTGCAGCTTGCCTCAAAAGTCTTCAGTATACAGGCTTCACTTGCAAACTTTAAAGTGGGGTGTTTACAATATCCTTGAAGCTCGAAATCGCCAGAGGGATGAAAAGAGACTACCTCCCCCTGTAAAGATATGTAACTACTGGTGTGCCATAAGTACCAAATTGTGTGGCTCAAAAAAAGACCCTGTAGCCTGAAGAGTTCTGGCCAAGGATGTACATATTCTAAAGATTAAAACTAGCTGTACTTAACAGTAAAGTAAGTATGATGCATACAACCACCACGTATAAGTAGAGAGATGTTTCATTTCTTTCAACCATAATGTAAAAGGTTTTAACTGTTCACTGCACTACTCACAGTAACACAAAAAACCTGTGTCAGGTTGGTTTAGCTCATGTTGGTTCTTGGGCTGAAGATTTCATGCTGAAGACTTCCCATGTGATGAAGCAGCAAGCCACCGACTCATGAACGGTCCCAAATGAACACTTTCGTCCCTATGGACTGCGAATGGCTCATAATATGCATGGGGAAAGCTAACACAGCGAGAACATAATTCCAGAACAGAGTGAAAACCGCGGTTTTACAGCAGTCTGCCAGCACCGCAACTCACGTGGGGCAACATAGTCATGACCACACTTTACCACTATAAGCTGCACACCTATTTGACTACGATCTCAAAAACATGCCATAATTTTTAGAAACGTAACTCGCAAAAGTGTAAAAAAAAAAACATGTCTTGAGACGAACGATGTGCAGCCAAACAGCAAAGTTCACTACAGCAGCTTGATGTTTTTGAGGAAGAAATTGTTTTAACACAGCTGTAATGTGTTACACACATCTGAGTGTGCTTAATGAGCTAAGTAGCTTTGGCATGCGCTGCTCGGATAGAATTAAACCCATACATCTGCATACCCTCTGGCAAAGCACTACAACAGTTTCTAGCGGTGAAGAAATATAGCCGCTTGGGGGTCCTATGACGAGTACATTTTCAGCGCACCCGCCCAAAAGGAGTATGACCTTGAGGTGCAGCCTAAAGTACTTTGCTGCCATAGCGTACCATTACAGCTCTATATTGTTAAATGTAAGTTAAATGGAAAAGCAACACATTTCTACCGACACGAATGCTAACTGCTTTCAGAAAAAAAGAGATGCATGCACCGGTTTGCCGCTACCCGAAAACCATGGCATCTAAAGTAGACAAAAGCTTACCTCCTGACATTTGATTGAAAATTCGAAGGTGAACAAATAACCGACGTGACTTTTACAACTTGAGCTATGTAAGGCGCCGGGTGCTTCCGATGATCAAGGGGCGGCAACACAGCGCTCATCTCAAATTACAGAAGCACTTGAGGCGCACGATACAAAATTTCGCAAACTTAACACGTACTACAACCGTAACTTGTGAACGCATCCGCAAACGTCACTTGCTTCCCTTCCAATGAGTCGATCGCGTTGGGGGTGACCAATCGTTGGTCACCATGTCAACAAAAAACCCAAACTAACTGCCGGAGAAAAAAAAGAGAGAGTTCAACGCAGCCGCCCACACAGGAGCCTACTCGTGCAATCGCTACAGGTAACATTCGCAAGAGTGCAACAGTTTCCTACCCTGCAGGTAGACATTTTCAAATATGACTCGACCGCTGTTGCCTCAGGCTATGACCACTGACCGCAAGCAACCGAACCATGACGCGACCGAAGGGAACGAGCCAACGAAATTATCTTTCAGAAGCTAAAGGCACAGCATCCAACTCATTCTTCAACGCTACCTACTTCAGCAGGAGCTGAGAGAGGATCGAACTTGAACGCAAAACTACGCTGCGGTTCAGTTTGCGCAAACGATGAGAATGTAAACAGGTTGCATGGGGAAACTACTACGCGACACCAACTTCGGCCACTGAGCCGACCGCTCTGCGGCGCCTGCGTTGAGAAACTAGACAGAGTAAACTCGGAAAATGGTGGTAAGAGGTTACCCACCTTCTGGCTCTACGAGTGAAAGCCAACAGGGCCGGCATGCTAGCACTCAGCCACCGCTAACTGGAAAGCCGAACCCCTACCTGCATTTCGCTCGCTGAGCTCGCAGACAACAACAGGAAGCCATGTTGTTTGGCACGCCGCATTACAATAGAGCACGCTCAACCAACCACCGCGAGCTTCCGTTCGCGAGAGCGGGACAATGGCACAGGAAACTTTGCTTGCTGAGGCTTCTGGAAAGCCGGCTTACCAGGGTAAATAGCTGCCGTGATGAATGGGAATAAAACTGCGTCCCTCGGCCCATGCTAGAGGCGGAAAAACGAGGAACATCGGAGACCGGCGAAAGGAAAACCATGGTTACTCTGTTGCAGCAGGCGGGGAAGTACGCGTCGCGCCACTGGTTTCGGTTTCAGATTTCACGTCTCGGTTTGCGCAAGCTGCGAAACACTAGCGGTACTCGCCGTTCTGTCGCCGCACACCTCTGCGTCATAACGGCGTGTGTAGAGGAGAAAATATAATAACTCTTCGCTGTTTCTTTCCTCTTCTCTGGCTCAAACCGCCAGTTTACACAAGCGGAGTTTAGATACTGAACAGATTTGTCCCAATTTCTACTTTTCACGAGCTCGTAAGATATTGGTTATTTCTTCTGTCCCTAAATTTCTGTCGTCACTGCCGAATTGCAAGAAAAGGCAGCCAAGTATCTCACAATATCCACAGCATTACTCCATCGTTCAAAACAGTTACGTACAGAGTTGACGTCCACATGACATTTAGAAACTTTAGAAAGAAATATATATTTAACATCCTTTCATTTCGCACGCTAATGACGAAATGATAATTCTGCATGCATATCGAAGCGAGTACAAATGTTTCCTCCACCGCCTGTTGTGCTGAGTGGAGGCAATCGTATAACTGCTTTAAACTATAGCTGATGATGGTGGCGCCTACGCGCGCAGGCATCGAGCAGACATCTTGTTTCGGAAACCCCGCTCTTGGATCGTTAGCAGCCGATCTATCTTTCCATTACGGTCCATTATAGAGGCAAAGTACATAAAGCAAACAGACCGGAGTCGTTCGTTTATGACGCGCCAAGGTGTACCACTTATAAAGAGCGCGTGAACCTGGCAGGCAGGTAGACCTTTTCGTACTAGCGAGAGGAGAGAATTGCTATGACGATGCCGTATTCGCCGGGTGCGTATTCAGTTCAAGGCACATTAGAGGAGCCAGTAACATTCGCGCAGTCCCTTGCCCTGTATGGGCACTTTTTGGGGACCTGTCGCGTCGTCAACGGTGCCGTATGATGTCATAACGGAAGACTCCATACGTTCACCTACCGCCTTCTGTGGCCATTTAGCTGAGCAAGAATTGACTACACTTAAAAGCTCGATAATATCAGTGCCCACAGACGGAACTTCTTGAATTTCTTCCTTACCGTAGAAAACCAGGATTTTATTTTTGTGCACATTACTTTTACTTTTGAGAGAAATTATATAATAGCTAGAGTAACGTGAAAGCAGCTAGCGCAAGAAACGTGAGCACATCAAATTTAAGCGTAATTTTCATGCATTCATTAATGATACGCAGTTCGTATACGACCATTAAGTAGTAGTCTTATCTGCAAAATACAGTTTCGTGCAAGTTACGACAAATACTCACAACTTCGTAAAAGACACGTTTTTCCAGCTGGTAGAAACTGCCTATTTCTTGGGTGATTACAAAAGCTTCGTTCAAAAAAGGATAAACAAGAAAAACTGTGACATAGAAAGCTTATCAAAACGACGGCAAAACCTCAATATAATATGCGTATATTATGAAAACAAAAAAAACTGACCAAATAATACAGACGCGCATCAAATAACATCCACAATATTGCAAACATTCCTATGGCATCTTGCTCGGCACAAAAAACTCAGTAAACCGGCAAAGACAGAACATGACCGTTCCGGTGTACAGCAGTTGATGTTGAGGGCTGGCTTTTCTGAGGGAACTTCGTCATCCCGAATATGATCTCATTATCTGATATCACCTTTAGGCTCACTGCTACCAATTATATTCAAACAAATTTATATGAGGACGCAGCAAAAAGACGGCACCGAATTCGTTTCCAAGAGGATCCGTCAATCATCGCGTCTGCCACGCTATCAGAAGAACGTTGCTCACCGCGCTCTTCAGACTCGCTTCAAAGTGGTTCGCCGCGGTGTTAACGTTGAGGCTTCCATGAATCGGGTTTACTCCCAATTCACTGAACATTTCAACCAGAAAGCCCGAAAAGGTCGTCATGAGGCCCCGGAAGGCAACGTTCGCCAGAAGCCGGCGGTGCCTAAATTGGCACTCTCACGCGCAAAATGCGCTGGCAGAGCAAATGGCCACGCCGCGGCAAAGTGTCATCTTGGGTGCGACTCAAGAACGCCCCATGTGCTTTGCCCTGCAACCAATCGCTTCTACCTATCGTTACGATGTCGCGGACAATCGCCTTGCCACCTGCATTGCCATGCACACCAGAAGGTGCAAGGCAGTTGACCACGACGTCATTCCATTTTCATTTTATTTACCCTTAATGCCACAATTATAGGACGTCGCCAACGGTTGGAGGGCCTCTTTAAGTGTAATTTACCGCTGAGCTCTTGAGTTGTATGCGATTATGACAGCACACTATAGGTGCCGCAAAACTTAACGCTTGAGTGCGGTCATCGAACCCAGGCTTATCAGTGAAACAATAGATACAGAATGTATAGGCGTCATGTGAGCCAGTACTTCTTCATTTTTAATTTCAGGTGAGAAAACTGCTTCCGTGTATTGTGTTTCGTTCCTGCCTGGGTTGACTCTGCTTTTGCAACGATCCTGGTTTTAAAGTTTCCATAGTTCCGTGTTGTTGTTTTTTTTTTCGTTTTTGCGGTGTTCGCAGTGTTCTTTTTTTAGCCGTTACCTAACAAAACATTACACGTAAACCGGCTGACGGGGGAGGAGGGGGGGGGGGGGGGCTAGTGAAAGTCTTCAAAAGCAAATATCTTGCTCAGACAGGCACGGTGGCTAAAAAGATAGGCTCCTAGTGGTTACAGTCCAGCTCTGGCAAAAGCAGCTCAACCTTGTTCAAGATCCCTACCTTTTATGGCACTCCTATTAAAAATTTCACCTCAGCAGCAAAGGGGTCAAGTGAAAGCAACAAAACACCGTACATGGTCCTCACTAACAGCGCCTCCTCTACTCACCTTAACCTCCTTTTGCCTTTTGCAAGCCCGGACGTTTTACATCGCCACCATCGACACCTTTGGCGTCGTCATCAGCCAAGGAGCTTCTAAAGAGAAGAAAGGAAAACTAGCTCCTAATTCCTAAATAATGAGGAAGGATGTGTGGATATGTCAAGCAGCTTCCTAACCTCATGTAGACCCACTTCTAAATCAGCTAGGACGCCTTGAAGACTTTTTCAACTTGAAAAAGTTTTTTGTCATTATTATGAAATCCTCAACTGCAGCAAAGAGGAAATGTAACATAGCATCTGCGCTCCTGATTAAATTGTCTCGTATCGCTTTCTTGGTTCACTCGGCAGCACACATTTAATTTCATAAATTATAGAGACAACAGCACTTTTTTAACGTCCATCGTTAGTGGACACATCTCCGCAGACAATGGGCCTGGCAGGGTTTTCCCTTTGACAGCAGTGAAGCATGAAGTGAAACACACGTCCTATGCACAGCCCATGCACATACCTAATCGTTCCCAAGGGTGTCCGCAGGTCATCGATAAAGCTCTGCCCCTAGAAGGAACGACTGAAACGCCTCCGTCTCTGGCGCGCAGTCACAATAAGGAAGGTACAGGAGTCAATGAGCAAATCGAGCGCAATCTTGTGTATTCTCTGGAGGGTCATAAAAATGAGTATAGAGATACTGAGGCGTAATCTAGGCGTGGTGATAAACGTTGTCGCTGGGAGCGCCTCGCGCTTTCTTTCTAGTGAAGGGTCTTCTGCATACGTGGCTCGATAGGGCGCTCGGCGATACGTACTGTTCCTTCTAATACGCATTGTGTGCACACACACATAGCGCAGAACATAAGCGTCATGTAATTGCACAAAGAGAAAAAAAGAAAAGATGGATACGTAAATCGCGAGGACAATAAGCATCGTGATAGCAGAAATGCAGAACGTCGAAGGCCGTACACAAGAAGCTCGGGAGCGCCAGCACTCACGAGCCTTGTGTATCTTGGTCAGTTTCAGTCACGGTTCTGCCCCTATCGGCTCTTTGGAGCACAGCGGCGCAGTTCGAGATAAGGGGACGCTGATTTGCAGAGGACTTTATCCTGCGTACCATAGGTGTGTACGCAGCACTTTCATGAGAGCCCGAGCAGGGAACTTACGTCGGTCCTCGACTCATGTTTCTCGGAAGCGGTTCCCCGAACCAGGAACTGAAGACAACTCTTTCTTTTAAATAAAGGAAGCATGAACAGAGATAGCAAGCGGTCAACGCGCTGTTTCGCGACGGAGTGAAACACCGTTCTGGGGTGCGAGAGGAAAGGGGCGGGGATCTCAGACACTGGATTCGCAATGCCGCGGTTGTCCAAACGGAGCATCGATTTGTGATTGGCTGCCCGCTGAGTGACGCTCGTTAGAGATGGAAGGAAGAGAAGGAGGTAGAAGAGGCAAGGCAAGGAGGTTAACCAGAGGAATAATCGGTTTGCTACCCTGGAAAAACATGCATAAAAGACTCGTCTGTGCCGGCGACTCGTTTAAGGCAGACAGTTAAGAAAGATACAGTCTTGTTCACGCATGAAATAAACAAAAAGAAAAAGAACATTCCTGTGAGTGAGTCACTGGAAGCGCATCCGACGTTTTTTGGACTTTGTTCGCAGATGAAAAGGCAATCGAAGTTGTTTATTATTAATATATATATACCGGGTGTCCCAGGTAAATGTAACCAACCTTTTAAAAAAGATGAAGTGTCCTAGTCCAGTGAAACCAACTGAAGGTTGTTCAGAGTCGCATGGCCTAGTCTCGAGTATTTTTTTCATTCTTCAAAGTTAATTAATTAGTTAAGCTTAATTGGCTAACTTTTCAATTATATATATATATATATATATATATATATATATATATATATATATATATATATACACCTTACTATTAGCCCGCAAAGATCACCAACACAGTGTTAGGCCAGCAGTCGGATACAACTCAGAAATGCAGTGGCGAATGCCACTCAATGCCCCTCCAGCCAATGGCGACGACCGGTTCTCGTGACGTCGCGGCTAGCCCTTCTGCGTGACATCGCTGGTGACTGGAGGGAGCCTTCGTGAAATGGGATTAACCGCGACGTCGTGCCACTCGGTCGACGCCATTGGCTAGAGGGACGACTCCTTTGAGGGAAATCTACAGCTGCTTTCTTGAGTTGTATCCGACTACAGCTCACACGGGCCACACGAAGAGATACGCAAGCGCAAGCCATAACCCCGCGCCAAGAAAACCGACCGAAAGAGATGTGAACAGGGCGTGTACGCATTCATAAAACTGAGAAAAGGTGACGTCACCCGAGCACGTGCAACTCGCTGACAACTCGACGAACACTCCGCTGCAGTTGGACTCGAGCTCATGCAAAGATTCCCGGAAGCAACCCAAAGAGTTGAAATGCCCAGCACTGCGGAGGACAGTCCCCTGCTAAAAGGGCGCTCGGCGCAGACGAGGGAACTGCAGGGTCCCAAATGAGGTACCATATCGTATTCAAAGGCAACGCGACCGAACGCAAGAACAAAACCATGTTGCTATACGTACTCAACTAATCGTGCAGGCTCTTGGGCTGTTGAAACATAACAATTTGTTGAAGACAAAATGCATTCCAACTCTTAGTGGATGTCGACGTGCACAGGAGGCGGAGGAAGTGTAGGATTAGAGTGTCTGGAAGTAATATATAGAATTAATATAGATACCATGACGGGGCTTGATACTGACTCAGCGCCAACATGGCGGCCCCATTCGCGTGCGCACTTTGTCCATATTATTACTAACCACGATGGCAGCCATCGCGCCTCTTGATAGCCAGCCATTACTCTGTGCACAAGCTACACTAAAAAGCTCGCGCTTAACTTCACGCTTACGCCCAGTTTTAGGCAGGATGTGCAGGCTACTGAGGCATGGATAAAGTTTAGCCACGTCGATAGCGACAGGAGTTTTTTTTTTTTTTCGCAATTCAAAAGGGAACTGAATCCGTCGCGCTGTCTTGTGTCCCTCATACGACCAGATAAACGGCGACCCTGCATAGTTTAGTATTCGGATATGTATCTGCGTGACGGGGACTTCATTTTTTCTCTTCCTGTTAGTTCCTCCTCAGCAAAAAGCACTGGCTGCCTTTACGCAGAAAAGCCCTTTTAGAAGCTAGGAATCGCGCCGACCGTTGGGCGTGCTTTGTTGTAGCTATTGACGGCGCGTAACATAGCATTGACCTTTGTGACAACTTCGCAGCGGTGGTGAGCGTCAGTTGCTCAAATGCGGTTCACGTAACTGAAGTGCATTAGGCGCCTTCTGCAAGCACGACAGTGCGCCTGACCAAGTCAAGCATTCCTGGACAAAAATTTTGGTTATTGGAATACTGTAAGGTACTGTAATAGAACTTTTAAAGGTATAAAGGTCGATTCTTCCGATGCTTAGCAAAATCCTTCTTTTAAGGTTTTTCTATCGCTCGTATAGTATAGTTAAGACTGACATAGAGAACCAACGGAGGACGTTTTTTACGATTGCAAAAACGTTAATATGAAAAAAAAAAATGCCAGCCTGGCGATCTGCGGATACATTGATTGTTACAGTGAAATCTTCCAATATATTAAAAAACTGCGTTAATACACTCTTTTTACTTGAAAAATGCTTTTGTCCGGAATTTCTGGGTATGTTTGTGCATACGCCTGGAGGACTTCTTCAGCACAATGGCGCCCCGCGTCAGCCCGGACAATGCTTCCCGCCTGGATGGCGTGGCTAGTCCCAAGACTTACATGACCTAATGGGGTAGCAAGTTAAGAAGAGCGCTTTTGTTTCTAGTTAACTGCCAAGGTTAATCTGTGAACTAATCCTGGCCTATACAGCTCCATGATCATTAGTCGCTAAGTTAGTCGCTGAGGCGGTAACCGCCTGAAGCGATGTTCCTACCGACGCGACCCACGACAGCGCGACGACCGTCGGTTACCACTGCCGCTGGAAAACCCGCACGAAGCGAAAAGAGGTGGTAGTAGAGTGGCTCGTTTTCAGTGTTGCTCTGCTTCCGCCGCCTCACCGTTTAGTGACTTCTCGTCATTATGGCAGTATAGTACCACGTTCTTAGTACTAAACAGGCTAATCATCAGGCTATCATCAACCAGGCTATCATCAACCCACTAGAATTCAAGCGGAGCATCGCCAACCTTTCATCTTAACATTTTTTACCATTGTTTGCCAGATACCGTCCACTCCCTCATGTAATGTCTCAACCGAGACCTTTGAGGAAATAAATAAATAAAAAAGTATGATAAAAACACTGAGGAAAACTCTTCTGGTAATAGACTGCATTTCTAAGGGACGCAGCGTATAGTGGTGCCAGACTACCTTCTGCGGGGCTGATACTTTCGCAAAGTGACGTTTCTCTCCCACACTTTTTAATAATCATTAACGATATATACGACACGGCAGCCTTTCTGTTCTATTATTCCTACCAAGCTTTCACTGAACTATTTCGAAGCATGGCTCACACGTAGCGATCGTCGGCTGCTTCTTCGCTTAAACCGCGCTGGAAAAACAAACTTCACTGCCATAATAGCTAGATTGGAAGTTACGTACTCCCAAACAATACCTACTGAACTACAGACCTGCACAAATGGCACTGCTCCAGCGCGCATGCTCTAGTTCAAGCCTTTTGCCGCTAGGGTAGTAAAATTACTGGCGGTGTGGCGCTAATATATACCCTTGGAGGAATACTTGTTGAGAAAATGGCTTCCTCTATAATTTTATTTTGGCTATTTTCATTGCAGGTGTTAAAATATCAGAGAAAGACAAAATAAATGTATGAAATAGTGTGCACAAAGTGGCAGATAAGACGACCCGCTATGATGGCTCAATGGTATGGCGCACGCCATACCATTGGCGCACGCAGCTCCATAGGACCCCGCTATCTGTACAGGCTCCCAAAGCCTTCCGCTATTGGTTAGACTCGACAGTTGCTACTGGCAATGAGCGGAATTTTCTGCGAAGCTAAAAACTGAGCGACGCAATGAGCGACAGTGGTTCCTCGGCCCTCAGCTCTTCGCGCGATGCCATCACCGTGAATTATCGCCAGATGCTGTTAGCTTTAAGTGTTTGTCTCAAATTGTGCATCCTTGGCAGTACCATATTATGGCGCTGTAGACGATTGTCACTCCCTTCGTGCTTTACCGCCCTGCACGGCAACTTCTCATCGTTTTGCGGAAACAAAAGCTACAATAACGCCTGTTCCGCAGACTTCAGTGAGTTTTCATTCACTGTGCACTCTGTTCTAATTCTTGTCGTCCGCCGCTCCGACTGGCAGATGCCTGCGACAGCGGTGGCGTGGCGTCGCTCGAGCGCCGTTGGTACCAATTATCCCGGCCCTGGACAACCAAGCGGAAAGGGTAGGGCTCGCGAGGCTTGCAGTGCACTGAACAGGAACGAGGAGAAGAGCCATTTCAGCGATAACCGAAGGCGCCGATAGCGCCACCAACATCACATGATGAAAAAAACAAAACAAAAACAAAACAAAAAACTCGAAGGTCGAAGAGGGATAGGAAAAGTATGTGTTACATCGCCCTTCGCAGCGTAGCTTTCGATGTACAAGCGATAACACCCGGCAGTTTCACCACCGGAATGCAGTATAATTCCGCTCCGCGCACGTAGAATTTTACGCAAATCCGCATTTGCCTAACATTCTTGTCCCACTGCCTTTCGATTCTTGCTTCTTGGATTTGCGATCTCTTGCCTCAAAAGAGACACCCAGCACACACGCGTCGACAGTGCACTATTATTGGTAGAGCGACTGCTCTGGTGAAACGGTGGTCTCGGGTTCGAACCCCGGATGAGGGCAAATTTTTGCTTTAACTAGGAAGTTTCTGCGAAAGCTGTATAGCTTTCCTTTGTAGCCGTATGGCGGCGCTCGGGTGGACGTCAAGGCGTAAATACTCCCTGATTACAAAATCTACTCCACCTTGGGAGATTCCCCTAAACATTTGACCAACTATTATTCCCTGATGAATGCGCACTTGAGCTCCTCTGCATCAGCGGCGACAAGCAGGGGCGCATGCGTAAGTTCTCGAACCAGAGTATTCACTCCCAACTCACAGCCCGAAAATGAGGGTTGTACTTAAATCTCAGAATATTCATGGTGTTCCATGAATATTCCACGAAAGAAAAGAAAAACACGAGAAAGAACTCGGACTGCATGTCGCAAACTGCGAATCAAGATGTTCGTCTCGTTGTGAAGTTGGCTTTCTCGCGTTGTCCAGCTGTTATGAGTGAAAGAGAAACGTGGGGAAGCCAGCATGCTTGGCAAGTTATGACGTTTCCAAACAGTTCTCATTCGAACGAGGACGTTGCGGTGACAACATCGACGTTTAGGACGTTGTAGAATACACGAATTGTACGCTCATTTAAACTTTTTGATCCCGAGTGTTCTGCGGTTGCAACGGCATGCAAAAAAAAAAAGTATTTCAAGAGAATGTTTCAAGAGAAGAGCAAGAACAACAGTGGTCGTCGCTCTTCGTGGGTACCTGGACCACGCCTTGGGGGAAGAGATAAAATCGAGATTGAAAGAATGAATAGAAAAGGAGGAGCCGTGGCGGAGGACATCGAATTTATTTCGTGAGGAAAACAGCGCAGCAACAGGGACAAGAGAAAAGAAGACGACAGGACAGGCGCTGGCTAGCAACTGAAGGTTCATTGCACGGAACAGAAAAAATATACTCTCCAAACAACCAGGAGCACGCATGATCTACGCCAATAACACTGATAAGATGTCACAATCAGTCATGAACGAGGACGGATGGGGTGCTTACACATGTGTCGCGGTTTTTCTGAATATGAAATGCTTCGCTGATTTCCCTAGTTAATCTATCTTTGTGATTGTACAAGACCTTTGTGTCGTTAAAAAGTGGAATACATGGTTGGGCAGCAGGCGCGGAGGTGTTACTACCACATTCTTTGTAGTGCAAGGCTAGGTTCGAAAAAGGGGCCCCTTTCAAAGAGGTGGTGTGTTCACGCAGGCGGGAATTCAGGCATCTTCCCATCTGGCCTATATAGTTCTTGCTGCACGTGAAGGGAACCCTATACACCACACCCTTGACACAAGGGACGAACTTTAAATCATGATTTATTTCACACTCTTTTATGCGAAGCATATTACTAGAGCTACACTACAGCCCGTCGAGCGCGGCGGTGGAGCTACCTATGACCTTTAGCGTGACCACGTGACACCACGTGACAACATGACGTCACAGCAGAGGAGAGATGGGCTGCCGGCTCGCGCGGTCGGCAGCGGCGGTGGAGGCTCCAAATCAGAGGCGCGGTGGCTGACCACGTGACAACATGACGTCACAGCAGAGGAGAGATGGGCTGCCGGCTCGCGCGGTCGGCCGCGGCGGTGGAGGCTCCACATCAGAGGCGCTGCAGCTGACCACGTGACGCTACAGCAGCGGTATAAAGCTGAGCTTGCCTCGCTCTCCGGGCACTTACGAGGCGGCCAGGTGTTGGGATGCCGCCTAGAAGCAGGGCTGATTTGAACGAGAAGCGAAAGCTTCAGCGTGCCACAGAGACCGATGAAGAGCGGGATGAACGTCAACCAAGGAAAGCCATGTATTACCAAGCCTAGCCATCAATATGCTTCGCATCTGACTAGGCTTAACCTTAGCTAAGTCTCAGCCATTTTTTTTTTGTTTTTCTTCTCTGCTTTGCCTATCAACCCTGGCGAAAATTTTGCCCAGCTTATTAGGTGCTGAAAAAAGCACATTTACTCCATATCTGCGGCCTACCTGCTTTCAACGGTGGGACAACTGGTGAACGTAGGGCACGACAGTGAATTTCTATTTTACCTGACCTGAAGGCTCCGGTGTCTCGTGTCTACAAGAGGACTTGATTTTTTTAAAGTATTTTATTGCATGCCAGTATTATAGCATCATCCGGAAAGCCTGCTTACCTCAGCCTGTGAACTTGTTGACTAAAACCCTCACTGATAGCATGCACGCATGACTTGTTAATCGCAGAACCTAAACAAGAGACGGCTATACCACATTTGACTATCTTAGATTGGCCAGAACGGTAACTGAGCAAGGGCTTCACTGACCTCTGAAAGAAAGACCAGCACACATGGTCTGGCTTTAAAACCAATCTAATATCAAGGAATTGTAGCTCATTCTTTTGCGGTGTTTCAAAGGTGAATTTTAAGCCTTGTCCGCAATCGTCAAAAACCTTTAAAATGCTTTCTATCTGTCACTGGAAGGGACAACTCGCTCAACTCGCCGTTTTACTGAATTTATTTTGAATATATTGGTCCGACATCACACAGCGCACGTGCAATTTGGCATTTTGATTCCGTGGAAATGCGACCATCGAGGCGAGGATTGTATTCGCATAAGACCACGACATCAATTTCGAGAGACGATTTGGGCACGAGACCACAAGAAAAGTTTATTTTTACGTCAATTTAGAAAAGCAGTAGGTTCAGTTACGAGCGTCATTGGCATATGATTTATTGCAATGGCATAGGAAACGAACAGAGCAAATGGCTGTCAGTAAGCCGGTATTGAAGAACCTTTAACCGGTTATGGACCTTTCAAATAATCAACAGCAGATTTTGGGTCGCCCCTGGAGGAAACGGTTGAGAGGGAGTGGAGCCATGTCACCTAGCCAATTGGAGCCATTTGTATCATGTATTTATTGGTATTTTTTCGCCTAAAGAATGCTGTTCAGCATGGTTTTTCTATATAAAATTTTTCGCCTGTGAGGCGGCAAGGGGGGGGGGGGGGGACCTAAATCTGTCCCTATCACTGCGTAGATCGGGCCGTTATGATAGTCTCTGCAGAATATTAGAGCACACGTGCCCCAAAGAGCGATGAAAATTCAAATCAAAGCCAGTTCGGGCTATCTTTGGACACAGCCAATTTAGTCGACCACGCTACTGGCGCCCGTGGCACGGATGTGCCGACACTGAGACTGAAAATTTCGTTGGTCTTTCGCCCTTAGTCACGGGCGAATGGCGGATGACGTATTGTCGTCCGCCATTAAGGCGAAAGCCCTGAGTGGCTCATTCTCCCATCCGTCCGGCATTACATTCAGCGCCTGGAGTGGCTCATCGACGAGCGCAGCTGCCAAAAGGTGACGTCATCTATGACAGGCGTCCACCGAGATATGTGAGACAGTTACTGCCTCATTTCCTTTCCTCAAATACAATTATCATTTTCTTCACTACGGCACTTCTTTCTCTTTCTTCTTTCGATCACCCCCACTACCTCCCTTCCTCTACGACGCTGTTCGGGTGTCCACCTAGAGGACAGAGAATTACTGCGCTATTTCCTTTCCTCAAAAATGCGTTGCGTTCAAAGGTGTTTCCAACGGGCAAGGCATCGCGCCGAACGGACGGTGGCATTCCGTGGACTCCGTGGCAGCGTTGCAACATGCTGGCGCGTTCCACTCCTAAAAGCGAAGCTTGAGCGTCATTGATAGTGATTAGTCATTACTTAGTAATGAGTCAATAATCAGGTGTGACGTCATCCAGCGGGGACGTCACCACTGCCACTACTAGACTGCCACAGAGGCAGTCAAAGTGGTGCGGAAAACGCTTTCGCCTCTACGCACTTAGACAGTCAAAGTGCCCCTGAATTTTTTAATGGATTCCTCTCTTTTTCGTTGCGCCATTCGTTTTTGTAAATAAATAAAAACATACAATTAAGTTTTTTGCCTTGCTACGTTTATGTCTGTGCGTGTATGTATTCTGACGTTCGTGTATCGTTCGCGTCATTCATTTCTTCCTACTTCACCGCTCTCGCAGGAGCACCATCTGCTCGCCATGTCCGTGGCCCCGTCCCCCAGTATGAATGTTTCACGCATTGCCGTATAAAGTGACGTGATTTAATTTAAAGCACTTTCTCGAGACAGCAGACGCGCGTAAGTCTGAAAGCAAAAAGCAAGAAAAAGATACCTCCCGAAGAGGAGGGGGGGGGGGGGGGGGGGGAGACTATAACGCAGACATCTGACGTACTCTCCACTAAAAGCAGAGGAGAAAGGATAATATCGCGTGCGAAGGCTTAGTGCGGCGCAATACCTTGGTTTGACAGTTGTGACGGTTGCTGTTAATGAATACAAAAAAAAGTGAGACCACGCCTCCAGGAGTTGATATCTGACAAGAGTAGAGCAAATTTTCCACCACAGAGTGGTCGGGGGCCTTTAACAAACTGAAGCAGCTGGGCAGCAATGCTTGAAATGACAATTTGCAGTGACAACGAGTACTCGAGCACGTCTTTTGCGTGGTCACGTGATTGAGAAGGGCACAGCCTATTTGAGCCTGGGTGGCAAGATGCCTTCGGAAAGGGTGGAGGGGGGGGGGGGGGGCACAGGTGGTGCAGTTCTTCCCTCGCCTTTCAGAATTGCGAGGAGTCTATTACAACGCAAGCTGCACAAGAGCCATTGGCTGGTTTCGCGACGTTCAGTGTTCGATTTCTTGCGACGTCATAGGGTCACGTGATTCGAGAGGCAGAGGTGCACATCATGGAAAGGCTGACCTTTGGCCCACAGCTCCCGTGATCCTGCGTTCTAGCGCCACGAAATAGCCCCCTATAACACCACAGCTCCGCCAGTGCTGCCGTTCAGCCGCTTAGTTCATGAGCGGCGTCATAGTGAGGCAGGGCAAGGCGATCAGATAGAGCTGAAGTGCGCTGCTTCTCTGAAAGTCGACAAGTAGTATCCTTCTAAAGTGGCGCATGATGATATACAGTGATAGTGAGCGGAACTAGCGAAAAGTTTATCGTCGCCTCTGAAGTAGAGGCAGTCTGCAGATTGTTAGGGTTCCAAGAAAAGCGAAATGCCACTCCATTTGGAGTGCGATAAATGGTTTCGTAATATCTGCTGGATACGCGGCTGGAGTGTGTCGGGACATTTCGCAGGAAATATAAACTGGCGAATGTAAAGCGTGCTGGTAAGAGGAGAAAAAGTGTCCACAGATGCCTGCTATACGAGGGTGAGCACGCTATCGGAATACCACAGTAGTGATAACATGCCTTTGTTAAGAGTAGGCTAAACATCGCACGAGGTTTTTGCGTAACAGCCTATCGGGTCATGCTATACACGACGTCCAACGTAACGTTTTAGCCAAGGCTTTAAAAAAAGGGATATGATGCTCACAGGAAACGAAACTGAAGCAGCATATTGCTCGAGGTCACGCCCATTAAGCAGAAGTGGCCTCTACCTCATTAATTGGATTTGTTAGTCGAAGTAATTCAAATTATTTTACAGACACACTAACGAGTCTGTGGATCTTCGCGTGCGAGTACTGGTTAGTAGTAGTAGTAGTAGTAGTAGTAGTAGTAGTAGTAGTAGTAGTAGTAGTAGTAGTAGTAGTAGTAGTAGTAGTAGTAGTAGTATTTGGGACAAGCATTTACAAAATTTGGCTTTGGTGAGTAGGCTAAAGGCAGTTTCCCGCCTGACGAGGCCATACCAACCTTAACAGCAGTGGCAACTACTTACAGAATTTCAATGACAACAAATGAGAGAGAGAAAGTAATTTAATGAAAGGAAAGGAGGTGAAGTCGGCCGGCGGTAAGTTGACCTTCGCTGGCTACTGCACACAATGCATCCAAATCATAAGAGCGAAATTGTAGATTCAATACATATTCAACATGTATGAAATAACATATTTGCAACAGAACATAAAATCACATTACGATGAAAAATGAAGGAAGATACCTGCTTACGCACATCATGAAACCAAAAAATCAGTCAGATGAAAAATAAATGAGAATATACTTCTAAATGCATTTTACAAAAATCAAAGTATCAATTTTATTTGTGCAAAATGAAATAGGTTACGTATGGCATATGAAAGCTCCACCATTACCTCCGTAAAGTGCACATGTTGATGCTTTCTTGATTTTGTGTTGTGACGAATTGGCCGCTAGTATTTCAGAAATGGCAATGCGTAAAAAACTGTCTACGAAAGCCTTAAAATAAGGATGTATTATGTGAAAAAGTTTAACTACAACGCTTTTTAGCGTCAAAACTAATCCGTTTTCCCTGGATTCGGCGTGCTGCCGCGATCACTATGACAACATGTGAGCGGTTGTCTTAAGCTAAGAACAACGCAGCGAGCTATGGAAAGGAAAATGATAGGTGTAACGTTAAGAGATCGGAAGAGGGCGGAGTGGGTGGGAGAACAAACGCGGGTTAATGACATCCTGGTCGAAATCGGTCAGAAGAAATGCGCTTGGGCAGGGCATGTAATGCGAAGGCAAGATAACCGCTGGTCCTTAAGGGTAACGGAGTGGATTCCAAGAGAAAGCGAAACGTAGCAGGGGACGGCAGAAAGTTAGGGGGGCGGATGAGATTAAGAAGCTTGCGGGGATACAGTGGCGGCAACTGACAAAGGACAGGGTTAATTGGAGAGACATGGGAGAGGCCTTTACCCTGCAGTGGGTGTAGTCAGGCTGATGATGATGATGATGAGTGGTTGTAATGTTGCGCTACCCTGAGGCTTCACGCACTATTTTCAGGGCACGGAAAAAAACGTCCGGAATGAACCTATATCACAATGACATCATTTATGTTTTCTTTCGACGCTCCAGCCCTTTCTAATTTAAACCTTTCATGCGCCTCCAACAATTTTAGCCCAAGTAGTTTCATCTTAAATCGTTGTTAAAATGCCTGAAGATGTAGTAAAAAACGGCGCGACGAACGAGGGCAAAAGTAGAACAAGCACGACAGAACCACCACCACTCGGACTTGAGTATTTTGCGTACAATGGCTCCAAAACGCCGAAGATAGACTGTACTCCCAATGGCACTAGTTTTTTTTTCTCAAGCAATACGACACCACTCGAGACTGACAGGTTGAGACGGCGATCAGGCTAACACACAGCATCTTCATCTTCAGCCATCTTCAGGACACGTCAGCGCGTATGCAAAATACTCAAATCTTAGTTGCGCTTCTCTTGCCGTTTGTGTTCTACTGCTGTCCTCGCATGACATCTTCCGCATGAACCAATTAGCCCAAGCTTGTTATTAAAATGAATTCGGAATAAAAAAAATATATTTCGCTTCCTCCCCGGCAGTCACTTACAATATTACATTTTAGCCCGGTTCCCGAGCATCGTATCTTTTTTTCGAATTCCTAAGGTCAAGTTACGTGGGACATAGTGCGTAATCATTCGTTTAGTTCCTACATTCAAACCGAAGAATACAGTAGGGTCCATGCGACATGGCCACAGGAGTTCAGCACAGTTCAAGCAATGTTCATTTCTTGCTCTATAAACGAAGCTCGACTGCTGTACGTGTCTTTTTCTGCACTATTTGAACTGCAACACAAAATAAATAACGACAGGATGAAAGCGATGCAGGGCGAGTGCTGTCCTGAGTCGCTTTCTTGGTAACCGGGTTGACACCATATTCGTAGATGTATGAAAAGCATTTATACAGTTTCTCATCCTAATCGCATGCAAAACCTCAACCCTATATTAAACAATCCCTTCGTTGTTAATTGAATTTCTAGTTTTCTTGTTTTTCGATCACGGTACGTAAATTTCAACTCGACCCTTTCTTGTATTGTGGATATGTCATCAGGCGTTCACCAAGGGTCTGTTCTAGGATCAATTCTTTTCGTGTTGTACAGCTGCACCTAAAAGTAAAACGAAGCACTCGAGCTGTGGCCAAACTGGGAGAAACTGCATGTCAGCACGCTCTGTTAGCAGATGCCGCGCCGTTACCAGCACTGCTCGCCAAGAGCGCTTTCAGTGCTTCGTCAGGAGTAACACAGTTTTCAATAAGCATGACAGCCGTGGTTAGCGCTTCACTTGGCAGGAGTTGGTTGCGCTATTCAGCGTAAACTCCTCTGCATCGGTTTCAAAGTGCGCTCAAAATTTTGCATGCCTAAAGGGAACGCACGAAAAAAAGAATCGCATGCATATATTGGCTCCATTGTCTTTATGATACAAATAGATTATCAACGGCATAGCAAACGAGGTAACTGAAGACCACTTGCTTCCACACTAATTAGCTTTCTTACAGAGGAGAAAATTAAGTTAAACAAATTTTCATAGAAAATAATGTTGTCTCTGCTTGAGTGATCCTCGATCGGTTGTATTTTATTTATATGATGAAGACAACGCAGCAAATACATGCATACTGTTCTTTTTTTGGTTTGGTTTAGTTTATGGGGTTTAACGTCCCAAAGCGACTCAGGCTATGAGAGACGCTGTAGTGGAGGGCTCCGGACATTTCGACCACCTGGGGTTCCTTAACGTGCACTGACACCGCACAGTACACGGGCCTCTAGAATTTCTCCTTTTTTCATTTGTTCCCTTGAGCTAAGCAAATTTTTGGCCCCACTTGTAAAACCGATGCACTAGCTTTTATACTTCATAGCTCAACAAACTCGCCGCCAAGTGAAGCGAAAACCACTGCGGTCACGCGGAACTGAAAATGTTTCCATTACTGACGAAGAAGAAACCGCACGTAGCCGAAGGCCAGCTTTTCTGCACGATGCGGGGAAGCAGTAAAGCCTTGCTTGAAGCTCTGCAAGCGCTTCTGGCGAGCAGCGCGGCTTCGCTGGTGCCGGCGATGAGGCGAGCATCAGATCATCGAGATGGGTCAGCCGGATGTGCCGACACCCTTTCGCTCTGTGCTGCACATCTGCTGATAGATCGCGCTGGCATGCAGTCTTTCCTAGTTTGGCCACCGCTCGCGTGCTCTGTTTTACTTTTGGTGACTCGACTCGCATTATGACCTGCCTTCCAACATTTCTACGAAAATTCGCCTATATGCTGGCGATTGCGTGCTCTACGATACCGTCACCTCTTCTCGGGACCGCAACTTTCTGATTCTTTTGCAAGCTTTTATCGTTGCTGTAACAAGTTCAAATTAAAAATAACTTCGATATAGACGTCTTAATATCCTTTAGTAAATCCTCATCTACTTCCCTATTCACAAATTTGTTTGATTGTTCGTTCTCGAACAGAGTAACGGAATATAAGTACCTCGGACAGCTTCTCACTTACATGGTGCAAAAACAGCGCAAACTAAGACAGAGAACACAGAACAAGAGGGGAGACACTACAAGCGCTGACTCGCAACTAAGGTTTATTAGAAAAACGGAACAGAATATATACAGTAACCATCTAAGACTCCTTACGTCATAACCTCGGGGAAACAGATTACGTGCATGGCGTGAAAGAGAATCTAAACAGGAGCGGCGCCGGCGCGCGTGTGCACCCGGTTATTCAAGTATCTGAGTTCCATATCTGACAAGGCCACTGAAAGTTCGCTGACGCCCCGTTTGCGACGTTATGACGCAAGCAGTCTTAGGTGGTTACTGTATATATTCTGTTCCCTTTTTCTAATAAACCTTAGTTGCGAGTCAGCGCTTGTAGTGTCTCCCCTCTTGTTCTGTGTTCTCTGTCTTAGTTTGCGCTGTTTTTGCACCATGAATTCACACTAACTAGCCCAAATGTCTGCTTTGCTTTTCACTTACATTACTTCTTGATCGAAACACATCAATCTGACACGTAACAAAGCACTCCAGAGACATGAGTACCTGCAGCATGCATTCCCTGTAGATTACAAAACACTCATCCGATCGCGTAATGTTTACGGCTCAATTGTATGGCATCCCTATACACAGCCAGCATCCAGAAAAATGAATCTTTCCAGAAGAAAGCAATTCGTTTTATCTGCTGTCGTTAAAACAGATATTTCTTGCCCTCCTGCAATCTCGCATTATCTCTAACCCCATTTTCGACACGCCGGCACCCAGAATGCCCCAAGAACGTAGACACGCTAAATAACCCGACTCGCATCATGACACTGAGCCCCTATGTCAGTTATTTTGATGAGCATTATCAACAAGGCGCAACCAAAGAGGAAATATCTCTCCCATTTACGCTCGCACTGACACATATAGAGTTTACCCTTATGTGTGATCGAAAGCTGCAACTCCTTGTCCGCTGCAACTCGTGCACTTTCATTTCAACAGTTTTTAGAAGAAATCTAAAGTCGTTGATGCCTGTGCCGTGTGCATTTTATAATGTGCCGAGTAGGTACTTTTGCATGTATGTATGTATGTATGTATGTATGTATGTATGTATGTATGTATGTATGTATGTATGTATGTATGTATGTATGTATGTATGTATGTATGTATGTATGTATGTATGTATGTATGTATGTATGTATGTATGTATGTATGTATGTATGTATGTATGTATGTATGTATGTATGTATGTATGTATGTATGTATGTATGTATGTATGCATGCATGCATCCATGCATGTATGCATGTATGTATGTATGTATGTATGTATGTATGTATGTATGTATGTATGTATGTATGTATGTATGTATGTATGTATGTATGTATGTATGTATGTATGTATGTATGTATGTATGTATGTATGTATGTACGTATGCATGTATGTACGTATGTATGTATGTATGTACCTCTTTCTATGACATGTATACTTCCTCAAAAAAAGTTATATGTATAGCGCTTAAGTGCTAAAAACCTTGCACGCAAATGCGGAAATACATTGAGCTTCAAAAACTTCAAAAATGCTTTTAATCGTAGTTAGAACCACTGTCCTCCCTGCGTTGCTCCTTGTTTCGGAGATGACGTCCTCAGGTGCGCGACAGCTGCTGTCACGTTCACACCTCCACCAGTCGTCTCCGCGTGATGCCGCTCCCTGATTTCAACCGCATGCGCTACAGGGCGCTTGGTGTTGTACCTTCATCCGGCACTACTCAGTCTGTTCGCACTTGACTTATTCGAAGATGAGCGAAGAGAAGATCGAAGCAAAGAGCGCAAGTGGAGCGGCAGTGCGTTCAAGATATAGCACATTGTCGGTTATATTTTAGGTTCAAATGCACAGCTAAACGGCAACTGGTGGTTAAAGGGACAGCAAAGATGATTTCATGTTCCATGCACCTGCAATGAGCACGCGAAGTTGAGCATCACCAGGCTATTTTCAGTGAATTTTGGGCAACTTTTAGCGCAGTATTTCCTCCTCAAAAGCGTCTTCAAATCTGGGGCTTGAAAATCGTGACGTCGTTAGTGACATCATCATCGCATCAAGAAGCTTAACCAATGGCACCTGAAAAAGGTGGCTTCGCGACTCCTTTTTCAGAATAAAAAGAATTTAGAAGGGTTTTTAATAAGTTTGGACCGTATTAGACGTCCGAAAGCACGGCTTGGCGTTGTTTGTCTGCTGGTTTTTCTTTTGTTTGCGCTAAGTTTCACTTTGGATGTGCTCTAGGTTGCACGTACACTAGGCCACATGTTAAAGGGCCACTGACCACCTTCAGGTCGAAAATATTTTCTACCTCTCTTGTAGCGAGGCATCGTTCCAGGAAGGTGCGGCTGCAAACATTTTTTGAAAAGACTCACAATAGAGTAGTTATAGCCATCGCAATCAAGCTACTTCGCCATGCTCCTCTTCTGTCCCCTCCCCGAGATTTTTCTCTCTCTCACCTCGTCGAGTAGGCTCCGCAAGGGAAATTCGCCCTTCCTCCACCGATGTTAGGGGAGGCATGGTGTCTGGTGGAGTACGTCACATGTCTACGTCATGGCCCCGTTTCGACATCAGAAGTGCCTTGTCAGGTGGCGCCTCTACGCAGAGTGGCACGGGCTGGAACTTGCAGGGGAGTTGGGAGAGGTCTGTTACTTTTGCCTCCGATGGTACGTGCTTGCGATGGCTAGAGGCTGGAGGTAGTGGTTGCAAGTAGGTCGTAGGTGGAGAAAACGGGGCAAGGCAATCACTGTGAATATCGGTGTTGTCGATGAAGCATAGCTTTAATCTATTGATTGACGCGACTGTCTGCTTGTCACCGACAAGGGTGAAGTGTTCGGGCGTGCGGTCTAAAACCAAGTCCAAAGGTGCGGAGAGAGAGAAAGAGAGCGGCTGGACGAGCTAGGCCAGAAATCGGACGGTTGTTCCCTAAAGTGATTGAGCATGGGACGCATTCTAAATCCTCCTTGAATGCAGAACATAGCCAGGACAAGCGGAAGGAAATGAACACAGTGTGCCATGTCGCTACAAAAACTGAAATTATGTTTTTGAGGAAATGAAATGGCGCAGTAATTGTCTCACTTCGCAGTGGACACCTCGACCACGCCGTGAGGAAAGGGATGAAGGAGGGAGTAAAAGCGCAAAGACAGAGAGAGGTGCCGTGCTTAGGGGTTCCGGGAAAATGTTTACCATCTGGAAATCTTGAACGTGCACTGACAACGCACAGCACATGGGCGCCTTTTGCGCATCGCCTTCATCGAAACGCGGCCACCGCGGCCTGGTTCGAACCCAGGTTCTCCGGGTCAATAGAAGAGCGCCCTAACCCCTGAACCACCGCTGCGGGTTGCCGCCACGAGTCATGATTGCTGCCTTGCACTGCGCGTGGAAATGCTCGACAAGTCCGTTCCCTTTGGGTCGATAAGCAGTCATTGTGATGAGCAGTGGACCAAGTCGAGTGGAAAGTTGTCGGAAAAGTGTGCTCTCGAACTGCAGGCATCGGCCGGTGATAACTTCAGTTTTTCCAGAACGTGATATCCAGCTGCTCACAAAGGCGCCTGCCGCAGTTTATGACGTGATGTCTTGCACTGACGCATCTTCAGGCCATCCGGTACAATGGCCGACCATTCTTGGAACGTATAGATATTGCTTTTCGCGTAGCAATGGGGCCGATGATGTCAATGTGAACTTTTTGGAAGAGTTCTCTTGGCGGGAGGAACGGCTGCAGGGGACTTCGGCCGTGGCGATACACTCCGGCTCTCTGACAAGAAAGACAAGAGCGTGCCGTCGGACGCACGCAGGCATTCATACCTGGCTAAACGTAGCGTTCTGCCGCAAGCTACTGCGGAGCCTTGATGCCAGGATCCTTGATGCCGGAGCCTTGATTGTCGGAATCATCATCATCATCATCAGCCTGACTACGCCCACTGCAGGGCAAAGGCCTCTCCGATGTCTCTCCAATTAACCCTGTCCTGCGCCAGCCGCGGCCACCATATTCCCGCAAATTTCTTAATCTCATCCGCCCACCTAATTTTCTGCCGCCCCCTGCTACGTTTGCCTTCTCTTGAAATCCACTCCGTTACCCTTAAGGACCAGCGGTTATCTTGCATTCGCATTACATGCCCTGCCCAAGCCCACTTCTTCCTCTTGATTTCAACTAGGATATCATCAACGCGCGTTTGTTCTCTCACCCACTCCGCTCGCTTCCGATCTCTTAACATTACACCTATCATTTTTCTTTCCATAGCTCGCTGAGTTGTCCTTAACTTAAGCTGAACCCTCTTTGGTAGCCTCCACGTTTCTGCCCCATAGGTGAGTACCGGTAAGATACACCTGTTGCATACTTTTCTCTTGAGGGATATTGCTAAACTGCCATTCATGATCTGAGATAACCTGCCATATGCGCTCCATCCCATTCTTATTCTTCTAGTTATTTTCCCCTCATGATCTGGATCAGCTGTCACTACCTGCCCTAAATATACATATTCTCCTACTACTTCCAGCACCTGGCTACCAACTGCGAACTGCTGTTCCCTTGCTAGGCTGTTGAACATTACTTTGGTTTTCTGCATGTTAATTTTTAGCCCCACCGTTCTGCTCTGCCTGTCCAATTCATTGACCATGCTTTGCAGTTCATGTCCTGAGTGACTTAGCAAGGCAATGTCATCAGCGAATCCAATGCTCAAAAATGCGGCATCTTAGAGGGGTCAGGAAAGGACGAAGACACTAGTAACCATCTAACCCTAGTTACTCGAGTCCTTGACGCTTCGTAGGGAATATGCTAGCGTTGTATTGCTCTGCAAGTGAGCTTGCTGGAGGTTAGTCGCCTTGGAAGCACAGCTTTTCTTTTTATGTCCCGGACATAATCCAAGAAAGACGACACTGTAAACATGATCCGGCCATAAAAAGTGCGGCCTCTCTGAAAATATGTGTAGGCTGGCCGTGGAAAACATGCCTTATTATCACGACAGTCACGGTAACCGTAAACCTAGAAGACAACCTAAGCCTATTACAAGGTGCTGATATATTTTTCTCTATGGACTGCCGCTCTTCTTTTAATAGTGAATAAACCACCAAAAGACTAGCGCCGTTCAAAGCGATCACTTTGTGCGCTGTAAAGTAATTGTTCAAAAGGTGTGACATTGAGGCCCATCACTCATCGTATGATTGTATTAGACAACCTTAAGTCTATCTTTGGGGCTGCAGGGGTGTTAGTTGCAGCCACATCAAAATATCGTAAAGATTATTATTGCAGCGTACTCACCGGCCTCCTCAATCGACAACAGGTAAAAACGGGAGTTTTTTTTGCGACGACATAATACGACGTAACACTAAAGCGATTGTGCTCCAGAGAAACTCGTTTACACACAGAAACTATTACAAAGTGAACGCTCCGATCTAACCGTGTTCCGCTTCCTCCCACGTAACGGGAGCGGAACTTTCGCCCTGATCCAAATGCCCCGTATGCTGCAACGTACAAATGTGAAATATCAGGCAACGGAAGCGCCGGTGCCATGCAATTGTGCGCACTGAAAAGTCAACGCTGTCAACAAAGCTAAACAACAAGCACAGAGTGAAAGATGCGATTGTTTCAGCCACGCTTTGTTTGGAAAATGACGCACATGCCGCGGGCACGACTAATGTCGCCGCACGTACGGTACGGTACGTCGCTCAGACGAATTGCATCCGGCGTCCTCACTGTTGTCGGCGACGTGTGCACCGGTTGCGCGCGTGCTGAGTGGAGAGGGCGCAAGTGAGCAGCCCTTGATCCACTTCGTGGGGTGAAAGTGGCGCGCGTGAACGCATCCGTCTATTGCTCTGTAGCCGCTAGTTTCTCCTCACGATGTGCCCTCCATTTCCCTGGGTTATTTGTTTGCTCGCTGCTTCGATTTATGTTTGTTATTCGTTGTTTCCTTCTTCCTTCTTTGTTTTCTCTTTGTCGTTCGTTCGTGACGACAAGTTAGCTGCGCACACGAGTCGGTGTACTGCGTCGTTTACGTCGTCCTGCTCTGAACAACCCCAATTGCACATTGCACTAAACAAATTCTTTCTTTCTTTCTTTCTTTCTTTCTTTCTTTCTTTCTTTCTTTCTTTCTTTCTTTCTTTCTTTCTTTCTTTCTTTCTTTCTTTCTTTCCTTCTTTCTTTCTTTCTTTCTTTCTTTCTTTCTTTCTTTCTTTCTTTCTTTTCCTTTCCTCTTTTTTCTTTTCTCTTTCTCTCTTTATTTCTTTCTCTTACCTCTTCCTTTTATTTCTTTCTTCCTTCCTTTACCTCTATCTTTTATTTCTTTTTTCTTTGTTATTCTCATTAAACTTTTTTCTTCTTGCTTTCTCTTCCTTCCTTCCTTCCTTCCTTCCTTCCTTCCTTCCTTCCTTCCTTCCTTCCTTCCTTCCTTCCTTCCTTCCTCCTTTCTTTCTTTCTTTCTTTCTTTCTTTTCTCTGTTCTTTCTTTCTGTCTTTCTTCCTTTCTTTATTTTTTCTTTATTTCGTTCTTTCTTTCTTTTTTCTACCTTCATTTCCTTCTTCCTTCCTTTCTTTCTTCCTTTCTTTCTTTCCTTCTTTCTTTTACTTTCCTTCTTTTCCTCTTTCATTCTTAATTGCTTCTATTTATTTTCCTTTTTTTTCTTTGTGGCAGGTCATTAGTCGTCATTCTGATCTCATCTGTTACTTCTGCGACAAAAAAGAGTGAGCTGTGATGAAGAATTAATAAGGTGCTATGAAAAGTGACAGAAAAACCACCTTGTTCATGGACACTTGCACAACTATAATGTTGTGTCTCCAGGGTGTGTTTTCGGAAGTGCTGAATTCTATGAGCTGCCTCTCATCGATCCCAAGCACAAGTTGCTTGGACCCGCCCGCGTTACCCGTAGACACAACTGCCCTTCTTTCCCTTTACAATGATGTTCCATTCGGGGCATTTTTGCTTTCTTTTCGGGCAATTTTAGGAGTAAAAGTTTGCAAAAATGTCATTTTCATGGGTTTTCAGATAATTTTTGTAACCGAAATTTTCTCGTTTTTCCACCTGCTGCAGGTAAAAAGGGCAAGAAAAGGGATTTTTGAGGTAATTAAGGAATATTGTTACTATATGGAACATCACTGTTCCCTCCCATATTTCACCCCCTTCATCCATTTTTTTACAGCGTGGTTCAAGTGTCCGCTCAGAGTGAGGCTGTAGCACGCCTATTCCCTTTATTCGAAACTGTGCCATCTTCATTTCCTGTATTCAGTGCCCGAGTGCGAAAAGCGTCGTTCCCTTTTCGCGTAGCTAGAAGTGTTGAAGTGGTTTTGATACTGAGGTTTATTTCTTTTAGAGTTGAACGAGGGGAAGGTGACAAAAGGCAGTTGAGCCTGGCGAATTCACAGTTCTTCAAAACAGTGCATACAACAGTGCGCAACACAAAAATTCCAAATATTAACACAGCATGATAGGTAACAATATATTTGCAACAAGCGACAGTATTAGAGCATAATTATTAGATCTATTCACAAGCAGTACACTATAAAGTCAAGGCAGCAGTTATAAGGATGACACGAAATCAGTGAAGAAAAGACTCGCACTTGACGCGAAACGAAAGGATGCTTGGCATAAAAGAAAAAGTCGTTATTTTAGGTCAGCATTGATGAGTTGCTTTTTTAATGTTTTTTAATTTTTTTCTAGAGAGACCAAACATGACCCTTAAAGATGGGTTATTGAGAATAATTAGAATCTGGTAATCGAGCGGCTGTTTTCCGCACTTAGTCCTTGTTTTAGGGACTAAGTTTCTTCGTTGCCGGAGGGGGTACTTCGGACGAGGCCGGTTAGGACCGATGGCATACAAGCGATTGCTATGGATGTATAGTAACAAGCGAAATATGTAGACATGGTTTGCTTCGAGCAGACTATGCTTATGGTTAGTGATGACGTTGGTAAGTTTTCTGGTCTGCCATGGTAACCCTCAACCGCTCACAGTGCCTTTTTTTGCAAAAGCAACAATTTTTAGCAATTACTCAGCGTTGTGATGCTCCGGACTAGTCCACAAAAAAATATTTGGAAAAAATAGCGTGCAGTGTAGTGTAATCAAGAGCTATTTGGATGTCTAAGAACAATATGGACGTGCCGATAAAGCTCTCTAGCCGCATACGCAGAGTGAGGAGCCGGAAAAAATGGAAAAGAAGAGAGAGAGAAACAAGAGAGAGGGAAACAGGAGAGAGAGGAGAAAGTGGTGCACACGTTGTAAGCTCGCGCGAATTTGTACTGTGACAAATAAAGCAAAAAGAAAAGATTTATTTCCGAAGTAATCGCTATTCATTAGCCTTCAAGTGTTCCCACATATGCTAAGGAATGTAATGTCTTTAAGTGCGGGCAAACATTATCTGGACATGAGCAGGATGTGTAACACCCAGATTTACAACTGCTGGTCTAATATAGTGCGACAGAATAAAGTGTAGCGGCTGACCCATAACAGGAACAATTAGAGGTTACTGAGATAGGTTTTCTCGCGTAGTAGACAGCTGGGTTGATTATCGTGATAACGAAGAAATATGTTACATGCACAGCGTTTCGAAATCAGAAACAAAGTCTGGAGGTTGCACCTTTCTGAGTCCAAACGTGGAGACGGATGACACTGAGCATCCTCCTGAGGCTGGCTCAATTTTTATGTACTTTTAGTGTCCCGTAACATTCGGAATCTAAGAAAGGAACCCTGACAACCCGTTTCCACTATCACTGCGCAGATAGTTAAAACAGAAAAACTAATAAGCGGTGAAGGGAGCTAGGACGCCTCACCGAAGGCTGCCTGCCCCAATGACGCCAGGGAAGAATGGATGTGCTTTCTGTTGAGACCAGCGGCGCTTATTTGGTTGCTTAGTGAATTATTGGATGTACAATTTTTTGCAGAAGGGTTGAAATGCGGGCCAGTTGGTACATTGTAAATTGAAAAAAAAACAGTCACAAAAGACAAGGGACAAGAGAAGGAGTGTTGGCGCCACAATGACTGGTCTATCAACTGAAATTTATTATAAAAGGCATAGTATTTTCAATTAACTTTCTGCATGGATTGAATGGTTGTCAAGAGAGCCGGTATTAAACATTCCGCTAAAATGCGGGCCTGAATTTGAGATGTTAATGTGCTAATTGAACTGTTTAAAATAGAGGGTTTTGTTAGATAACCGTTTTCTTATGCGTGTGCACCCCTCGGGCACGCCACCACGCACAAGATATGGGAACGAAGTTATTGAACCACTGTAGCTTTAGAGTTAATGTGTTGATATCAGTGCAGCTTTCGTCAAAAGTTTGCAGAGATGCAGGGTAGTCTCTTTTGCGCAGTATAGTGGGGCACTCGCGATGTCCGCAAAGCTTCAAGTTGCGGGGGTTGAAGATATCTGCCAACCGAAACCTTCTGAGCTTCAGGTATTTACAACTGCCATAAGTTGCCTAGTATAAGGCTTAAATTTGATTCATTTACCCCTTAAATTTTGAGTCAGGCTGTGCATTTTTTTTGTAATGTAAAGTGCTTTGCAACACGTACCACGGGCTGCTGACAGCAGAGGTAGTATTTAAAGTATAGGAATAACGGTTGTAGGGATCTTGCTGGTCGCATTTGTATATTCTGTTCTCACCACGCCACAGCCGTAATGCCGTCAAAAAACAACAATGAAGAAGAAACCAGGGCTTGCTGCTTTAGTGCTATACTTTTTCGCCCCCTCACATGCGTAGGGAAACTAATTAACCGGGCACATGTCCTGTTCGCGTCCCCGCCTTCTACCTCTACTTAAGGCATTTCCAGCCGATTACCAGCGAGGAAGCTCATTTTCAAACCATGTTTTCGCGACGGAAGAAGGCGTCCATTGTGATGGCACCACAATTGAGTGCGCTAGGAGCGCTGCGGTACTACTTTCTGATCACGTTAATTACGCGTTACACCGAAGGCTGTACGTGAAAAGACGAGAGAGAGAGAGTGAAACAAAGGGTAGTTCAGACACCAAACAATGATTACCACGACGGGTGACACGCGGAAACCAGCACGCTTACAGTCCCGGCCTCTCCACACCAACATACTCGCACAAAGGAACACAGAGGCGCAGTCAGTCAGACAGACACGCGCGCACTGCCGTGTCCCAATTGTATTCCAATCGCCTCAGCGGGTCCCATCCGATGGAGGGTGCGCTAACATTCCCTCCCCCGCTATAGCCTCCCGGGGAGCGTCGAGGCAAGGCCAGAGGCGCGGGTTCCGGACCGCAGCGCTCTGAGGGACGCGCCGTTTAGTTTTTCCCCCGTCGGTTTCAGCGCAGTGCTGACGAGGCTTTGTAGCAGCCAGCGAACGGTTTTTCAGCTAGAGCATCGGTTCTTCGGAAAGCGCTGCCGGCGCTCTGAGGCGGAGCGCGAGAGATGTCCGACAGTGCTCAGGATGCGGTTCTCGTCAGGCTTCTCGTCATCTTCTCAGTGATCGCCGCAGGTGAGACCCCGTTCAGCAGTTAGCCTTTAGGAAAACAGAGTATTCCGAACACATTTACTGCAACGTCGATGCCTTCCAAGAGGATGGAGGAACAACGACTGACAAGCAATGATGGAAATGAAGTGAAAGGAGGGATTCAGATGACGCAATAGCGAATGGAAGTTAGGAGAGGGCTGAGTCGGGCTGGTTGGTTCATGTTGAATGGTACGGCAAAACAGCGCTGACGGACGGGACGGAAGAAGGCGAGACAGACACATGCGCTGAACTAACAACCAAATGGTTTATTGCGAAAGAGGGGGCAATATAAAACACAGAAGGGAAGAAGAAATGCGGTGCAAACATGACATGGCATACATTCGGGATATCATCATTGATTAAGAAAAGCGATCTCCTGTGGGAATAGAGCCACCGATGGTTGGCTTACACATGAGTTGCCTAATGCGTGAATGTGAAAGGCCTCCGATATCAGGCGCGAGGTATGATCTCTGTATTTGGCGATGATAGTGGTTTGGTTCAAAAACGCCTCACATTCTTCGCAATCTGCGAAATAAATGACCATATTATTTTGGCGTGACTTGTTTTCAATGTTTTTCGTGTGTACGCGTAGCCGAGTTAGAGCTTATTCGCTAGCCAGAAGTAGAAGTGATATTCCCTGAAGATAAGGACGCGGAGCTCCATTAACCATGCTTGTCTCCACATTCGCCCCCTCTCTCGTTGCCATGTCCGGGATTTTCCTTGCAGATGCATCGCACTCTATGCCACCAAAATGATTAGTTCCTCATTTTGGATGGCTGTGATGGACTACAGTTGGATCGGTGCAACGCCGTTTTTAAAGCTTAGAAATCGAAGGGTCACTTCCGATCTCGATCGGGTCATCTCAGAGGTCGATTTGTGGCACACTGTTATTTTTTTTTTTTTTTGACGCCTTGCCTAACTACCGATTCAGGGCCGTTATTGAGCGAACAATAGAGAAACGTACGTCTGCACGGAAGCGACAAAGTGCAAGCAAGACCCACCACATTGGCGTCGGACATAGAAGGCTCGTCTGTCGTGCCACTGTAAAACTATTTATGGCAATGTCAAGAGTGACAGACACTTAAATAATTACAAGAACCCAACGTTGCTGTCTAAACAAGACGGCGGTGGAGGTGGAAAGGTGGGTCTAAATCCGGCGGTGAGGCTTGAATTGCGGCTGTTAACGCGTGGGGAGAAAATGCCCGCGAACGACTTCGATTTCTCATTATGAATTGAAGGATATGATTGATATGATTGATATGGTTGATATGATTGATATGATCGATATGATCGATATGATTGATATGATTGGTACGATTGATATGACTGATATGATTGATATGATTGATATGAAGGACATGAAGTAGGGCTTTGAATAGGATTGTTCTTACTCGGCCAGGGAAGTGCGCTGTCTCAGCGACGTATCCGTGGATTGGTAAGATAGAAGGAAGTGACATTTGGTGCCGTAAGTCTGATGAAAAAACGCTAAATTTCAGAAATGATTTCTTTATTTTGAAGGAACTTTAAACGAGAATGAGAAATTTCGACAAGTCCAGTCTTTACAATTGAAAGCCCTCGGTGCATGACGTGAACAGGAAACCTATATTTTTTTTCCATCAAATGTCACATGGTGTCGTATACTGCAGTTGTGTGTCCTTCTCGTCGGTGTCAGTCGTCCACCAGCGCTACACATTCCATAATGACAGTCTCCCATTTCGATTCGAAAATGACGGCTCGGGCTTGTTAAGAAAGCTTAGAATAAGGTATGTCGATAGTTCAACGACAGCTGTTTAAATTCAATGCTTGCATTATTAGGCGACATATCTCATCTGTTATTTTTATTTTTTTCAGGTAAAAATTTGTCAACTTGAAGGAAATCATTCACCCAAGCCGCACCTAAAATAATACGGAGCATCATTTCAGCATTATACTCTTACCGCGTGTTTCTTAAAGGAAATAGGAAGGTTTGGTGCTTTTATGTGCAAGTGCACGAGCGTATTAAACATTACTAAATGTTTGCTAAGTATTGCTTAGTTTTATGGTGTTTAAAATTCCAGAGCAACTCAGGCTATGAGGGACGCTGTAGTGGAGGGCTCCGGATAGTTTCGACCACTTGGGGTTCTTCTTTAACGTGCACTGCCATCGCACCGTATTAGAAGCCTCTAGCATTTCGCCTCCATAGAAATACGAGCGCCGCGGCCGGCATCGAGCCCCCGTCTTTCGGGTCAGCAGCCGAGCACCATAACCACTGAGCCACCGTGGCGGCTTGCAGGTAATGCATGAAAGCAGTAATTGCCAAAGCGTGCTGCGTATTATCATGGCCGCAGTTGTAGCCTTGTCTGTATTGCTGTTTCATCTACAGCCGAGTGTTTTCGCCTATCCCGTTCCAAATAAGCGTACAATAAATGAGCGCCACGCTTTGAACGCTTACAGAAAAGCTCAGCGTCCTTCGATGTTTGCGTTGGCCTTGCAACGGTGTAGCTTCCGCCGCTCACTTCCGTCGGCATTTTCCGCCGGCCTGTCTGGTACACGTTCCGTACACTTGACACAACGCCACGGTCCCTATCTGCTAAAGAGTCACGGGCAAAACTGCCATGCAGAAAAAAAAAAAAAGAGGAATGTACGTCCCCAATACATTTTGCTCTGCCGATTTTTACTACGCCACCGCGAGGAGAAGAGGTGACAGCCATTATTGTGTATATAGCTATATTATGGTGCAAACAGAGCAAAACAACGAAATCTGGCAGAAGTGAAGGTGACAACTCAGGCGTCGAATCGCCACTGGCTTATTAGCATACAAGTGCTGTTGTGCTCGGTGTAAGAAATACACCCCGGTACCAAAAACTCACGTCCCTTACATAAAGGCGGAATGCTTTTCTTTAATAAACCAGTTGCGATGCAGCGCGTGCAGTATTCTCTTCCGCCGAACATCGCCGTTTTAGCGCTGTTTTAGCATAACGTTTAGGAAGCCACACCTCGTTATTGGGTGTAGCTGATCCAGGGCTGGGCGAAATCATTATTTATTCCGTTTTAAAACGCTCACACTAATGATAGTAGCGCTCCGCTCTATAGTAGCCTCGTTCACCCTCATAGCTATTCTAACTAAACTGTGTAGCTATATATACCCCCCACCCGCACTCTGTCTGTGCCACATGGCTTAGGCCGCAAAACACTCGACACACCCTCGGTACATTTCCGCTTACGTCGGGATGCAAATAGAGTACTGCGAACAGCATCGACCCTCCAGTTCAGCTGCACATCGTCTCGTTACCGTTTAAAGCCAAAACCTTAGTCGTCTAACGAGTGCGGAGGACAGACCCGCCTGCCCCAGTGCAATATTCCAGGCGAGGCAAACGCTTCCGGTTTTCAGTAAACGACAACACCTTTTGTTCGAGGTTCTACGACGGCGACGCAGAGCAGCCCGGAGTATAAATACGCTGCAGGAACAAAAGCGCGGACAGTCGTTACTCCGACATGACTCATCGAGTACAAAAGCGCGCCGCACAGTGCACGGCCGCAACGTTTTCCTGCATGCATGCGAAGCTCACGCATATCCGCGGCTAAACGCGGGGCGGCTTTCAGCAGAACACGCGCCAACCACCCAGTAAGGCCAGCCACACGTGAGGCTTGTCGATTGTCTAAAGCCTTCGCGAGCGTTTAAAAATAACCGCCGCACGAGACAGCACGGCCTCTCCTAAAGGGTTGCGCATGCGTAGAGCACACACAGGTATATCCTCTCCAAATTACGAAGAAAAGGAAGAAAAAGAACGCCGAGGCCCCCGCATTGTGCCGAAGGGAAGGCGGCGGAATCGCAGGAAGGCCGCACGTAGGCAGCACGTAGTAGAATCTCCGCCACTTCGCGGTGTAGCACGGCGCAGTCGAGAAAGTGTTACGAGAGGCCATGGAAGTCAAAGCGGAAGAAGCGGTGAAGCACCTCCGGCGGGACTTTTCTGGTTTCCTTCCGTTTCTCCCTCCCTTCCGGTGCGGCTTCCTCTGTGCGTGGCATTAAGAGGCGATATACATGCAGGCCGCGAAGGCTCCAAGTTTCGAGATTGCACGCGTAGGTATACCTGCACAGCTAGGGGCCGACCACGAAGGACCCCGACCACTCACGCGACCTGCATCGGCAGCGGAGATGATGCCGCGGTATAGTCTCGGGGCTACTTCTATATCTATCGGCCACGATCTCTCGCACTGGCCATATGCCGTGCGGCGGCTACACACTAACGAATCGATTGCAGGTGCTCTGTCGACAAGCGTAAGTTTTTAAACTCCGCGCCGTGTGAGAGAATGCCAGCTAAAGTGCTGGGTCACCAAACGGGGTCATCCCACGAACGATGTGAGCCCTATAATGCAGCTGCATATGCGAGTGTAGTATTCGAAGTGGCTTTGGGTTCAGTTTAGAAGCGATCAAAGGTTGAGGAGGTAAGTTTTAACAAGCGTTGCGTCTCTCGTAACCGTGCGAGGACTTCGTGCGATGAAGTGGGCGGTCCAAACGATGCTGTCTGTATGCAACGCACTGCGACGATAGCGCAAAGAAAAAAAAAGTTGAATTCTGGACTGGTTTGCGTTCTGCTTTGTTCAACTGACTTCGCATTATTTTTAACCTCATGCTGGTTCTCCCACTCCTTTATTTGAAGCAGGAAGTGGCGGCGTTGCGTCCAGATTGGAATCTCCGCTCTGTGTTATAGCTTTCTGTTCGTAACGTTACCTCTCGAAGGGTCCGTCGGTCGTGTTAGTGCGGCGCGGAAATACGTTATGACAGCCAACACGAATGCTGCTGTTTTAAATGTTTGGTTTGGTTTTGTGGGGTTTAACGTCCCAAAGCGACCGAGGCTATGAGAGACGCCGTAGTGAAGGGTTCCGGAAATTTCGACCACCTGGGGTTCTTTAACGTGCACTGACATCGCACAGCACACGGGCCTCTAGAATTTCTCTGTTTTAAATGTGATCATGCACGTGGCATGCATACGTACAAGGAAAGTTACGTTTGCTATAGCGTGCACTCCAAACAGAAAGGAGTAAAATGGAGTAAGCTGTCCTCTAGCGCACATTCTTTTATAAAAGAAGGAATGCTAGAGGAAATTTTACTCCTATATAAGCGTATTCGTGTGTGTGGGGTCAGCAAACTTACACTAACACAATATAGCATGAAACGGTTATATCCATCAACTTTGCCCTCCCAGAACGTTCACCCTGATGTGTGCGAAACAGTACAGTGGTTGTCGCCCTTAGAGGGGAAACGTAATGAAGAGAGAACAACATACCCGTCTAAGCTCTTTCACGGGGAACGCTTTTGCTGTCGAGTAAACCCATCAGATTTCTCGCGCCAAGTACTCCGCTCGTGTGGTCTCGCGATTCACATCCGGGACCTCTTCTACTATTTACTCTTCCTATTCTTAATCTACTGCTACACTTATGGTAACAGCTCTTATTAACACAAGAATCTGAGGATGAACAATATATACCACGAGCAGTGCGTTGTAGGAATGCGAGCTTTGTATAGTTGTATAGTATAAAGAGACGTTGTATAGTAGATTTTTTTGTTTGGTTTTTATATTGTTTAACGTCCGAAAGCGATTCAGGCTTTGAGGGACATCGTAGTAGAGGGCTCCGGATGATTTCGACCACCTTGGATTCTTTAACGTGCACTGACATCACACAGTACACGGGCGTCTGGCATATCGCCTCCATTGAAATGCGACCGCCGCGGCCGGGATCGAACCCACGTACGTCTTTCGGGTCAGCAGCCTAGATCTATAGACACCGAGCCACAGTGGCGGCTTGTATTGTGGATGGCTCCGCGTTGATTTAGATCAACCGGGGTTCTTTACAATAAAATGCACTGACACTGCACGGTACACGCGAGTTCTGCCATTATTTACAACTGAAGGACAGCCGTCGTGGCTGAGATTAGAATCTGTGCCCATGGGCTCAGCAGCCGAACGCTTTAGCCGCTAAGCCACGAAGGTGGTTTGGATTAGTAAAGTGCTTCAACGGTAGTCATGAAGTAATTTTGGCTAATTTCTTCTGACTTGCAAATTAATCGGAAGCAGAAGAAAATTACACCATGTGAAACGGTCCGGCCTTTTTGAGGAGAGCGGGGGGCGGGGGGGGGGGGGGGGGGGGGGGGGGGGGGGGGGCGCATTCTATGGTGCTCTCGCCTCAATAGCCGCTCCATCGGCTGTCCTCCCGTTCATTTCCGCCGGTGTTCCTTAATGTGTACATAAACTATACCCTGACACTACGCTGGATGTAATAATGGTGAGTTTGATTCCTACCGGTGGCATTTTGTACTATCCCGTACTTCGGTTCATTTTACCACCGATGAGCAAAAAGCAAAGCTTAATTTGCTGCTGCAGTAAAGCCCCTACAGTTCCCATGTGTTCTTTTGACTTCCATGACTGTTAGCTTCTTTGTTTTTATCCCTGATCCGACATCCACTGAGCACACAGGTCTACACAGGCAGCACGTTCTCTTTTATGCTGCTAGAGATCAATTTACCGGAAATCTAAACAATGCATGTATGCATAGTGAAGATCACTTTATCACTGCACTGACCTCTGTGTATATTTCGCTTTAACAGCTGTTCGCTGCTTTACGTCATTGACCTTAAGAGAAGTTTATTTGGACCCAGGAGCATAAAAGGGACAGCCGTCCCTCTACAAAACAGAAAAACACATTAGGGCGACAGATGTACGATGCTTTCAAAGCGTGCATGTTATTCTGAGGCATCTCACAGCAGGACGAACTGCAACTCTTAGCGCGGAACGCAAGGACGTGGGGAAGGCAAGAGACGACGCCCCCTCTTTTCACGGATCGCCAAAAAAAAAAAGGTTTTATAGCTTGCGAGAAATAACAAAGTTGCGTGTCCTGATCGGCGCGTAGGTTTTACAACCCAAGCTTCTTGTGTAAGGCCAGAATGGAGCCGAGAATATTTTCTGTCAACCGAGACCATCGAAGCCTTTCGCCATTATATGGACGCAAGAATCCCAGCATTGTCGCTATCTCGGTTTGGTTGGCGACGAAAGGTTTTATTTCGCCAAGTGGCTGTATAAGTACGATTCTGAGTAAGGCGATTTCGGCCGACGCCGCCGGTTTTGGCCTTGAGAACTAAACATGCCGTCACGCACATCTTCGTCTTTGCAAGAGGACGTTATTGCAACGACTGTCACGTGCTCTCTTTGGGTTACGCAGTTTCTTCGTCAGGTACTGTACTTTCATTATCACAACCAGAGAGGGTCAAGTGTTGTAAGCTAGCATCGGCATGCTAGCTTTTTATTGGCGAAACAATGGCGCATGATAACAGGAGGAGAGCTACACGCTCGAGGGTGCAAATTGCGTATATTACCAAATTACGTTTATTTTTTGCTTTCGTATTTACTCTTAGGAGTCGTTGTCTTCATTTAATTATGGGCTAATTTTCTATTCCTTTCAGCATCGAAATGAAACAATAAAGTCGTCTAAAGAAACGCCCAATTCGAGAGTTGACATGTGCGTACCAGTTTAATATCTCTGAAAGTTCTCCTTCTAGGCAGTGAGCTGAAATGCTAGATCGACAGTCGCACGATATATGGCAGGAGCTGCTGGAAGTTGATCCCAATGAATAAAAGAAAAAAAAACATAGAAAAGCAATGTCGGCCCACACGAATAGCGACTATAAATGACCTTGCAAGCTCCCTTTGTATACGCATGTTGCAACCAATGTACATAAACTCCTGAAGCCCCAGCCTCTGTCCGTAAAGCTATAAAACGCTTCCGAAGAACACTGTTGAATGTGAACGCCTTTATCTTTATTTAGCCATAATCCCAGATGCTGAGGGGTGGCCGGTAGGGGAGCGAGCTATGATTCTAACTGAGCGCACAACTGAAGCTGAAAAGTGTTCAAGAAGATGGAGATGAGGGCATGCATGAACAAAAAAGATACAGCGGTATGATAGAGGAGGCCTTTTGGGGTCGCATTCTTATTAAAATATTGAAAGTAATGGTCCATTCTTCTAGTACGCAGCAAAATCCTTCTATTCATGTGTTTCCATTGATCGCATTGAACAGTCAGGACTGCATAAAAAAACAGAGAACGTTTTTGACGATAGCAAAAAGGTTAATAGAAAAGAAAATACAAGATTTTCGCCGGGTGATCTGCGGATATATTGATTGTTATATTGATATATTGATCTTATGCTATATGAAAAAAATTGCGTTCATCAACGGTTTACCGCTCAAAACTATTTCGTCCAGAATTGTTGGGTATGATTGCGAAGGATGAAGAGGACCACTAATGGAAACTAGGGTGCCTCGATGCGCGCGCCCTCTCTTCTGTGGAGCGTCCACGGAGCGGTGGGAGGAGAGGACGCACTGAGACACCCTAATGGGAACGTGATCGAAGCTGTCTGCTCTTCAGAGGGGGAGGTAAAGGAGCAAGGAGATAAAGGATAGAGTGAAGGCGTGACATGGTGACGTCAAAATACAACGACCCGAGGTATAGACAGCGATGGAAGTGGCGGATCCGTAGCCGAGGAAATGGAATGAAAACGTCTTTACTGAAACATCAGGTACACAGTTACGACGGCAAGACAGCTGTGGTGTGCCTATGCAGAGGTTCATGGTACGTGCTGAGAAGCTGCACCGGGATAGTGTGCCAGTTCGCCAAAGAGTGTGGTTTTGGCGGGCGAACAGCTGGCGGAACGAAGGCTTACAGCTAGTAGACGCACAGCTTCTTTAGTAAGACAACGCGGGAATGTTGCGACCGCATAATGTTTTTGGTACAAATTTAAATGAGGCAATTTACATTTTTTGTTTCTTTTTTACGTGCGCTGCATGAAAAAGCAAAGCGGGAAATTATTCCCTACGAGCTAGTACGTATTCCACAGAAACGTTGGAAATTAATCTTCAAGATTCAGAAAACAAGTTCCGCCGTCGTCAAAAAAAAAAAAAAAAAAACTCGCGAGTTATCACGAGTGGCTGCGAGAACTGGCAGGTCGTTGCCAGTGTCTCTGCAAGTATACCGTTTTGAGAGGGCTTTCAAACACTAGCTGCACACTACCCGAGCGCGTGCACTTACGCACTAAACGATTTCGTGAAACTATCACAGCCAGTAAGGGCATCGAGACAAAGTGCTGCCTCCCCACGGCCTCAGTGCGTACCCGCTGACGCACTCGATCAGGCCTGCACATATCGGATTGTTCGGTGGGGAGAAGGATTTAATCAGGTTGAGGTCGGCGCGTGGCGTCGTAAACGAAATTTCCAAGGCACGGGACATATAATAGGCGTGGGCACCGCGAATCCAAACTTTTATTAAGCGCAACGCACTCTGTTCACACATACATGCACGCACCTTGCTATATGTTAAAAGCGCAAGAACACGTTCTGCGATCGGTGTAGGGGATTTCTATGTAATACACGTCTGTCTAGAAAATATCTGGCGAGGGCAAAATGTGAGTCATAACGGTCTGCCTGAGAGGCGATGAGAGCGGGCGGCAAAATTTCCTAATCTCATTTGTCCACTTACTCAATTGTCGCCGCTGACACTTCGGGGCCACCCAACTGCTGTTGGCGAATTTTGATCGGAAAAAAATCGAAACTTTTGTCTGAAGGTTTTTTTTTTCTGGTGCTATTAGCAAATCTGCTTGTCTCATCACCTGTAACAAGGCCAGAAACGCGCCTGTTGCGTTAACTTGGTCGAGCCTAAATAGCATTTGATCGCATTGTTGCACATTAATGTGTTTTATGCTCACGTGTTAAAGACTCGGGCACCCATCGGGACGGGCTTGTTTCAAATTGCTCGGCCGAATCAGAAGGGTTGTCACCCTCGAGCATTATTCTTGGAATTGAAACAATGAGATAACGTAGCATTTCTAAAAAGTTTTGGTAGTAGCGTTCGTGGTAGAGACCACTCATTGCTGTCGGAGAGTATGCGAGGTCATGCACTTACGCTGTCGCATATGAGATGTATGACAGCGGTGCTGACCGCGAAGTCTTCTCAGAAATGATCGAGGAGTTTCCTGTTGGTGATGGCGCTGCGGTCTTCAGCCAATCGTCATGCAGTGTCGGAGTGCGCCCAGCTGTTTCAAAGATATAATGAAAGGAGAATTCAGATATAAGCATATATAACAAAAGCAATTCAGAATTCTCCCAGTAATATTGATGGAGACTGCGCGAGGGACATGGCAGTAATCTAATGCGTCTGTGTCGGGCCATTTCTGCTGAGCACCGCATGTTAGTGGCAGTATGTAAACGAGAAGTAAGGGAACAAACCGACAGCGGTTATTTTAGAATTTAAAACGTTCCGCTTCCGAGGACAACTGCATGGCCTTCTTTAAGTTTACGATGCCAGAGCCAAAGTGATGGTTCTGCTCTGCATTCTATCATAGGGTTGTTTGCTTTGGGCAGCAGTTTTTCTTCAAGCGACCTACTAAAAATGCGAGATTATGACGCGCGTCTTGCCTCACTGGGCACATCCGTATCTGATGATAAATGCTGAGCGCCACGAGAGCAAATACCTTTTCATCGTATTTCCGTTTATAAATTAATTGATGTTGCTGCATCGAAGCTGCAATTCATACCCTGACTTGGACAATAACACATCGTCTCAATAGAAATTTACTAACTTCGCCTAGCTACTCTGCCGTAAGCTTTGCAGAAGATTTGAGTCTAAATTAGTTTGAAGTAAAAGACGGTGTGCAGTACAAAGCTAGAAATCGCATTTTTGAGCTTATGAGATGATTAGTGGTTTGGTTTGGTTTGGTTTTTGGGGTTTAACGTTCCAAAGCAACTCAGGCTATGAGAGACGCCGTAGTGAAGGGCTCCGGAAATTTCGACAACCTGGGGTTCTTTAACGTGCACTGACATCGCACAGTACACGGGCCTCTAGAAATTCACCTTCATCGAAATTCAGCCGCCGCGGCAGGGATCGAACCCGCGTCTTGAGATGATTAGTACTCTCTTCAATTTTAACTGAGATGATTAGTACTCTCTTCAATTTTTAACTAAGAGTGCACAGAGTACTGTACAGACTACTGTTGAGGCGTAACGAACTTCACTTCGCTTCTTCTAGAGAGCTTAACTCCTCAACGTAGAGTTGGCTGCCGCAGTATGTTGGAAGTGATAAAGCAACAAAACATTTCATATATAAAAAATAATTAAAAAGTGGTACATGTAATACAACGGCACATTCTGAATTCAACTTTCGTAATACGGGATAGCGAAGACCTTAACGCTTTTTGTACGAGATGTTTATGAACACAGCTTGACAAAAATAAGCTTCTAGCACATTAGAAAAATTCAGATTGTGGAACTTGTCTCCAATTGCCCAGTTTTTGAGAGCAGCGTCACACGCAAGAAAGCCATTTGGGAAGCCGGATCTGTTTCCTACATCACATAGTGACAGCACATTCTTGAATTGGCAATGTCCAACAAAATCTTTCTCGTAGCCAAGACAACTGAGATGCGAATCGCAGGTATATCAAGGACACCCAATCACGTATAATACATTGGAGCCACCAGCTCTCTTGTTGGAAGACCTTGGCGCTCTGTTTGAAGCATGTAGGGCACTCGCGCATCGGTGACTATGAGCGGCCATCGATCAACTTTTCAACTTAATATCAAACGCGATCAACTTCCGAGTTTAAGAAAACCAAAAGCTCCGCCATATTCACTGAAGAACAGAGCACCGGAAGTTAGCAGGTTGTACCAAGTGCCTGGCAGAGGTTCCGGCGTGCGTATACACGTGTTTTTGTACAGAGCTCGCATAATAAAACGAAATCGACCTGAACGTACTCCCGCAGGAGACGAAAAGTCAGAATGCGGGCACTCGTAGCTTTATCGCGCTTACGCCCGAATCGAAGGCCGATAGCGGGCCGATCTATTTTCACTCTGCACCGATCCTTCGCAAAGACCCCGCGAACGTTGGACGTTGCCTACCCGCATCCAACGCGCTATGCGCTGACGGATCGCCTTACATTCAAGAAAGCCGAGCAGGACACGCTGTTTTAAAAGAGAATACCTTCCTATGAGTAATGGCCTGTAAGTGCTTAGCCTACTAAAAAAAATAATAAATGAATAAAAAGTAAACAAAAACTGCAGGGAATGTTTACTACATTCGAATCGGAGCGAAAGCACGGATTCGTGCTACGTAGAAGGCGACGGTGAGCAGGCAGTGCCGCGGTACGGAGCAGATGGAAGATGGTGAAGACGACGCTCTCCAATGCACAGCGCGAGAGTGTGGTGCAGTTTAACAGGAAGCGTGTTGACTACTGCGATAGCCTAGTGGTCTCGCTGAGCGGCCATTAAAAGAGATCTGTTCGCTCAGCCGTGGGTTCGACTCCCAGTCATGGATATTGATTCAGTTTCTCTTTCTCATGGTTTGACCTCTAACTCAGCTGAAGGCCAAATTTGCACGGTCCGCGATTGAAGCCTAAGGTCCCTTAGTCAAGCTTTCGCTTCATTAAAAGAACTGCGTGTCGTCACGGGAGCTGGTGTCCCTAATAATGGGCAGCAGCGCATCGCTTCAGAAATATCCACATGCCGTACGCGTGGAGGCAGCAGCCGCTGCGTCAACAGCGTAGCTCAGAAAGAAATGGAAACTAACGACGAATGCGAAGCATAACTGTGAGATCAATGGCGAACTTTGGACGGCTATGCAGGCTAACCGAACACACGAGTTTAGTACCTGTATGTTTTCTGCACATTTGCAGTGGCTCTCAGCGACGCTCCGCAGGGCGACGTTCGCTAATTTAATCTTGACAGGAAGCGAAGATACAAAAATTTAACATGTAGTAAATTTAAAAACATGAAGACGCAATAGTTTAAAGCACAGCAGGGCGACGTTCGCTAATTTAATCTTGACAGGAAGCGAAGATACAAAATTTAACATGTAGTAAATTTAAAAACATGAAGACGCAATAGTTTAAAGCACAGCAGGGCGACGTTCGCTAATTTAATCTTGACAGGAAGCGAAGATACAAAAATTTAACATGTAGTAAATTTAAAAACATGAAGACTCAATAGTTTAAAGCACAGAACGCCCCGTTAGTACTATCAAAGTAATTTTCTACGCTCTCTGGAGAGAAACTTCTTGCAGATAACACTGCATAGATGGAGGTGATTATGTTAAAATGTCGCTAACAATGCGGGGCACATACGTACTTTGTGGATTTGAGCGGCTTCTTCCGTTCTATACGAAGGAACGCTTGCACATCAGTTCCCGTCCCAAGACGCTGACTGTCTGCTGACAAAGCGGATACTGCCGATGTAGTAATACAGATGCAGATTACAAGCCTATATACACACTGTGCAAGAAGCAAGCCCAAGAAGGAACAGCTCAGTTTTGCGGAAGGAAAGTACAGTTTTTTTTTGTTTTTTTTTAAGAGGGGAAGTTCTCTCGATGTCTTTTTTTCAAGCGACGTCGGGGTAAAACCCAAAGATGCACTGCCTCTGTCCAATCTCTCAAAGATTACTCATGGAAGCAAAAAAAGCATCTGTGAAGGGGGAACACCCATCTTCTCTTACATAGCCATCACATTATCGCAAACATGGAGTGCCTCAGGAAAATCCTGAGTGTCAAATGCCTTTCGCTCCGTGCGACATTGCGACGGCTCTGATTTGCACGTTCACTGCCTTGCGGTCCACACAAGGTGCATGGATGATTCTGCAGTGCCTGTGTAGACTGCGTGCAGACTTATTCGCTCTCAATATATGGCTCTTACTTGCATGGATTGAAGGCCCTGACTTTTTTTCAGTGGGCTAACAATAGGCACAGAAATCTGTAGTCCAATGTGTTTCCTTTCTTAACATTGTTACAATGCAAGCTCTAACTTTGACAGAACGGCCTGGGATTCCATCGCAAAAATACTATGCCAACTAGCCTCAATCGTCGGTTTCTTAGCATCCTTCATATATTGAGCGATACGAATTTCACGCGTTTAGGAAAACTTAAATTTTTAACCTTTACCTATAGCATTTACCTATACCAAAAAATACCAGCTTTAAAGTAGGTACTTATTAATATCAAGGAGAATAAGGAAATGCTTATTTGCGGCTTGATTAAGTGCGGCCCCTATATAGCTCAGAAGCCAGCCATGTAGGCGGCAAAGGCGGAATATACGGGGGCAGAACTGTCAAAATGTGGTGTATTATAGAAACAAAAGAAAGTATTTTATGAAATGAGCCTTCAAATACCCTGTACAATCTGTAACACTGGCACTGCTCTAAAAGAGCACGAAACTGGAGTCAGTCGACACCATACACTTTTTTCTGGACACTCGGGGGCACCACGATGCTTACAGAGCTTATGAGACCCTGCACTTCTTAGCGCAATTCCATTTGATTAAATTTAGCTTGATGCCCTCGAAGGGAGGAGAGGAGGCAGAAAGCTGTCGAAGCAGGTTAACGTTGCTCATACTTTGGTATTTGCAGGTGTACGTGATAGGTGATACGTGTAACCAACAAGGGTGAAGCGAGCGCATAAGTTCCCGGACTTGTATTCCAGTTCGCCAATAAATAAATAGCTCAACAGAAACCCTACGGTCTCTCTAAGGTTCCGTCGCTCTGGAGAAGTGAATGAAACGGGGCTGTGTCTGAGTGCGTGCGAAATTTATTTATACAGCCTATTTCATGCCACAGATCACCGCCCAGCGTTCGCCGAAGCATATCGCGATTGCTTCTCTCGGCACGGACGGCGAGGTGGAAGTGAATGAAGGCTGCCTGCCGCGCCTTTCCTTTTCTCACGACCTCGTTCTCCTCTTGTGGACGCGTCTGCAGGTTCTGCCGCTGTCGTCGCTGGATTAAAGAACCTTTTGTCTCTTCTACTAGCTTTCCTTAGCCGGACTACGAAGAGTCCGCAGCCTGTGCACTATGTACCAAAAACATCAGTAAACTGGCGCGCCCACAGCGCAGGGAGGTAATGACGTCATTTTGCCAGACACTGATGCCGTAGAGTCCCGCTTGAACTATCCCCGTTAAAGTTCGTTGGTCCAACATCGGTACCATTTGCCGCGAGTTTTACAGCGATAATTGTGTGGCTTAGACGCCTAGGCTTGTTCGTAGGCTGTCCGGATGGGTGGATGTTAGTAGCATTCGCTTGGTTATGGGAGGATTCGGAGTGCCACCATGCTCGTTATTTGTGTTATTTGTATTTCTCTAACCAATATGTCCAACTTAACGGTTCTACGCAGAAATTTTCCCTGTTTTCAAAATCCAAATTCTATCGACTTATAGGTTTTCTACGCTATTCCAGTTTTGAATCCTGAAATCTGGTCTTTAGGCCATTGTCCTTGCAAGTAAGCCGCCAATCCTCCAACCGTTTTTTTTTTTACTGATGTCTACCGCAGATACGTTTCCATTACCTTTTGTTACCCCTAAACTATGTGGTCTCAGGAATACTGAGTCAGCCTTCGTCAGCATCTCGATGGATGCTGCTATATTCTAACAAAATATGGTGAATATTTCTCATAGGTTTACCGCACACTCGTACGTGTTGTACTCTTACGTTACTTTTGCAGCTCCGCGTTCTAAGACAACCTCATCTAGCTTCAAACTGCAGGGCGCTGACTCTTGAGTTATCATAAAACGATTTCTTCCTGATTTGACTTTTTCATCTTCTGCACAGGTGCATTCTGCTTTTTTTTAAATTAATCCTGTTCTCACCCTCAGCCTTCGCCCGGACGATTATAGCTATTTCCCCGTTCTGGTTCCATGCTTACATGCTGGTTAGTTTTATAACCATTTTTCATCACTTTTTGCCAACGCTCTTTCTGTATCAGCATATAAACAGGTTAGCTGCACACCTGCTATCGTCCAATTTCCTCGGGCGTTCCTCACATAAAATTTTACTCTGAGTTTCCTGTGCTTATAACGATGTCCAGCCCATTTCTCCCTGCACTGTCTCAATGGTGTTTTTGCCGTGGGCACCTACTTCTATTAGTAAACAGCTCTCTGGTTTATTTCCAGCCCTAACTGAACTTCAGCCCTTACACACGAAACTTCATTCCAAAAAGCAAGCCCTGGAACAATCATTCCTTTCCGAGCTGCTCTCTGTGCTTTATACTTGTACCACCATAATTCTCTATAAGCTTCATTACCAAGGCACCTCTTTGCAAAACCGAAGCGCCTTACAGTGGCCGGGGTGTGAAACATGAAAAACATTTGACCACTTGCGTCGGGCGCCTACCGGTAGTAATCATAGCGGACCCGGTGCGAATCAGGAGAGAAGGAAAAATAATGGGACCAGATGGAGAGGAAGTGCCCGTGTGCAGAGCTGTAGTATTTACATTAATTTAGAATGAGCAACCACCAGCCCCGCTATTGACGAGGACACGTGCTTTCGTGGAATGTGAAAGGACACGGTGCCCTTTAACATATCGGAAGACAACTCTCTTTGTGTTCCGAACGTCATTCCTAGCGAGTCCAAAGTACTTCAGACTGCTTTTCACACGCAATATTGTCGAAGCACATCAATATCGCATGTAACGAAGCACTCCAGAGACTTGTTTATCTGCGGAGTGCATTGCGCGTAGCCCCACAGCACACGAAGTTTTTAGATTACAAAACACTTCTCCGACCGCTTATTGAGTACGGTTTCATTGTGTGGAATTCCTATAACAAAGAGAAATGAAGAAAAGTTAATCTGTCCACAAAAAAGCAATTTATTTTATCTGCCGTCGTTGTGACAGATTCCTCGCATTCATCTAATATTCGCGCGTTATCTCCAAGCCCACGTTCGACACGCCTGTACGCCGAATGCCTCAAGTACGTATTCACGCTGAATACCTCGTCACGCATAATCACACTGAGCACCTGTGTCAGTTCTTATATACCATTATCAACAAGGCGCCGCCACACACTAAATATTTCTTCTGTTTACACACACACTGACACATATAAATACGGGTTTTTCCTAGAGACATGGAAAGCTAGAACTCCCTGGCTCGGTGATATTCGCTCACCTTCATCTCAGCAATTGTTTTATGTTTTTGCATTGAGCATATATAATGTATGTATGTATGTATGTATGTATGTATGTATGTATGTATGTATGTATGTATGTATGTATGTATGTATGTATGTATGTATGTATGTATGTATGTATGTATGTATGTATGTATGTATGTATGTATGTACGTACGTACGTATGTACATATGCATGTATGTATGTATGTATGCATGCATGCATGTATGTATGTATTATGTACGTATGCATGCATGTATGTATGTATGTATGTATGCATGCATGTATGTATGTATGTATGTATGTATGTATGTATGTATGTATGTTTGTATGTATGTATGTATGTATGTATGTATGTATGTATGTATGTATGTATGTATGTATGTATGTATGTATGTATGTATGTATGTATGTATGTATGTATGTATGTATGTATGTATGTATGTATGTATGTATGTATGTATGTATGTATGTATGTATGTATGTATGTATGTATGTATGTATGCATGCATCTATGTATGTATGTATGCATGCATGCATGTACGAGGGTTGTTCAATAAAGATTTCCCCTGACTCACTTCTATCAATTGCAGGATGCTAAACTGCGCATGTGTAATGACTCAAGTCACTATAGGTCGCGTGTCAATGTGCAACTCTCAAGTAATAACGGTCTTTCTTTTATAGGTGCTGAAGTGGTGTGAGGTGTGATAATGGATGCAATGGAATAAAGAGCAGTTATCAAGTTCTTGTACGTGAAAGGCCCCACTCCAAGGGAGACGTTCGATGAGATAAAAGTGGTTTATGAGGAGGATTCCCCATCTTATAATGTAGTGAAGAACTGGCATCGTCAATTAAAATGCGGTCGGATTTCGGTGGAAACGGCTCCGATTGCATTGCGACCCCTTTCCGCTATCGATGAACACACCATCCAGCAAGTGGAGGCCGCCATTTTGGAAAATCGCCGCATAACCATTCGAGATCTAGCCCAAAATGTCAAGATTAGTGCTGGTCCGTGGAAAAAATTATTCAGGACCACGTTAATATGCGGAAGGTTTCCGCTCGCTGGGTTCCCCGGCTGCTCACACCTTTCCAAAAAGCAGGAACGAGTCGAATGCTCCCAGGCTCTTTTGACCATGTGCCATGGAAACCAGGAAGACTTTCTCAACAGACTGATCACACAGGATGAAAGCTGGGTCCATCCTTATGACCCCCAGACTAATGTCCAGTAGATGCAATAAAGCACTTGGACACCCCGCTTCCAAAGACGGCACACGCCCAGCCATCGGCGGGCGAGGTCATGCTCACAGACTTTTGGGACCAGCACGGAGTAGTCTTGATAGATTTCCTAGCAAAGGGTGCCAGGACTACTGGGGCATACTATGCTTTACTGCTGCGGAAATTGCGGGATGCCATCAAAAGCAAGAGACTTGGCATGCTCACCAAAGGTGTCCGCCTTCTGCAAGACAATGCCCCAGTTCACAACTCACATGTTTCCAAGATGGAAGCACGCTGCTGCGGCTTTGAAATTCTACCACATCCCCCTTATTCACCCGACCTCGCAACATCGGACTGTCACCTCTTTCCAACACTGAAGTCATATCTGAAGAGCAAGCATTTTCCATATGATGAGGCTCTGAGTTCTGAAGGCACAACATGGCTTTTGGAGCAACCTGTCGACTTCTACAAGCGAGGTGCTTTCAGTTGCATAAAAAGATGGGAGAAGTGTGTGTCCTGGGTGGAACCTGTGTAGAGAAGGACTAATAAATCTGCAAAGTTTCGTTGCCCTCCGTCCACAGGAAGTGGGTCAGGGAAAATCTGTATTGAACGCCCCTCGTATGTATTAGCAAAAAGTGAATAAACGAGACGAAGGACTAAAAGGCACACACGCACTGTTGCCCGACTTGCAACTGATTTATTTTGCCTCACCCATGCATTTAAAATCTTGTTCTTGCGCAAGCGAACTTCCACAGTCATCATCAGCCTGATTACGCCCACTGCAGGGCAAAGGCCTCTCCAATATCGCTTCCAGTTAATCTTGTCCTGGGCCAGCTGCGGCCACCCTATCCCCGCAAACTTTTAATCTCATCCGCCAACTTAACTTTCTGCCGTCACTTGTTACGTTTGCCTTCTCTTCGAATCCACTGTGGGACCCTCAATGGCTATCGGTTATGTTGCCTTCGCCCCCCCCCCCCTTTCCCCCCAAGCTCAATTGGTCCTCTTGATTTCGACTAGCATGCCATTAGCCCGCGCTTGTTCCCTGACTAACTCTGCCCTCTTCCTGTATCTTATTGTTGCATCTATGTCTTTTCCATATTTCTGCGGCGTTGTCCTTAATTTAAACTGAACCCTTTTCGTTAGCCTCAAGATTTCTGCCCCATAGGTGACTACCTGCAAAATACAGCTGTTATATACCTTTATCTTGAAGGATATTGGCACACTGCCATTCATGATATGAAAGAACTTGCCAAATGCGCTTCACCCCATTCTTATTCTTCTAGTTATTTTACCCTCGTTATCAGGATCTGCGGTCAATATCTGCCCGAAGTAGACATATTCTCTTACCACTCTGAGCACCTCGGTAGCAATTGTAAACTGCTTTTCCATTCCGAGACCATTGAACATTTCTTTGGTTTTCTCCATATTAGTTTTTGGACTCACCTTTCTGCTCTGCCTGACTCGTAGTTCATGCTTTTAAGTTCATCTTCTGAGTGACTTAGCAACGCAATGTCATTAGCGAATCGCATATAATTCAGGTATTCGCCATAACTCATATCCTTAACTGTTCCGAATCTAGGCCGATGAATACTTCCTGCAAACAGGCGGTGAATAGCATTGGAAAAATTTTGTCTCCCTTCCTGACACCCTTCCTTATTGGAATTTGATTGCAGGCCTTTTGGAGGACAATGCTAGCTGTGCAGGCATTATAGACATCTTCCAGTATTTTTACGTAATCACCTTCTACACCACGAATCCCCATTGCTTGCATGACCACTGCATTGCAAAAGAAATTAAAGTCAGGTCGTTACTCAGTCCCCGACTGGAAACGCCACTCTCTCTCTGTGATAACCAGAGACAGATCGCTTATGCAGGAGCGCACATTCCTTTTGATAAGAAACGCTTCAAGCATCTCGCGCTCGTGTCTGGATTTCCCCCTGCCAATAATGCTAGTGCGGTGAAATACAGGCGAACAGTTCCTAGTCTTTAACATGCAAAGCCAGGTTGCTCATCGCACCTGATCGTAACGTTTTGTCCTGTTCTCTGAGGCGTTCATTCATGCACTGCCCAGTCTGCCCATTATATACTTTCCCACAGGACGTGGGAAGTGAATACACTACCCCCACTGAACACTTTGTCAACCTAGTTTGGTTCTTGGTTTTGCAGGCTTGTTCTCTTTCCCAGCCGGAGATGCGGCGCAAAGACCAGAAAGCTAGCGGAGCGCTGAAACACCATGTCTTGTAGCTTTTATGGACTTTCGGAAGTAGTTGTAAGCTTCTTCATTTTTCTTGCTAAAGTTTCACCAACAGCCAAAAGCAGAGGACGGGAAACTGGAAGCTTTTAGCCGGTTCTCCTTCTCGGCAAGGCTTTGCTGGAAAACGTACAGGCAATTTTTTTCACGTACAGTTAGGTACAGTTGGGTGGGTTGGTGCCGGTTGGCTTTTCTGGCGGGTGAACATAGATGTGAGGCAACGCCACCTATATTGATGCGGGCGGGGGGGGGGGGGGGGGGGGGGGGGGGGGGGGTGCTTTTGGAGAGGCTTCACTGTCCGAAGCTATAGAAAGACGCCGCCATCACCGCATTGTTACACTAGTACTGCTTGCGCCGCAAAATATTTTAATGGGATCATGAGCGCAGCTCCATACATCAGCCCGCCTCAGCCCGTCTCACCGATGTCTTAAAACTTGCGGGATAAGCCTTGTTGCCTGCATGCTTAATGCAACGCTTGTACGAAGACTATGCAGGCCTTCATCATCGCGATCGCCAAATTCGCCCCCCCCCCCCCCCCCCCCCTTTCCTAGAACTGTCCAGAACAGTCGACAGGAGATAGGAGCCCTCGTCGTTGCTCTTAAAAGCACATAAGAACAGCTTTGGCGCTGTTAATTTCCAGACGCTATTGCATGCAGGGTCACTAGAATGGAGTGCTTCAAGATCGAGGAATGGGGTGTAAAGGAATGTCAGGTTTGGAAAGCCCGACTGTCGTTGCATGGATATTCTACTCCTCTTCGTGTTCTTCGCGTGCGTTTAGTAATGTCAATTCGCTTTTGAAAGAGCAATAAAAAAGCCAAACGCAAACTGCGAGATTTGATCGTGGAATGCTCAGCCTGCTTCCATCTGTCGATTTCACTTGCTCTCTCAGGGACGTCGGCGACGGGTGTTTCAAGCAGCGCGATAAACGATGGAAAGAGCCAGTGGCTATACACGTAATACCAGGAACAGCATAGCGGACGACGGTCGCCCTAGCGTGTGCTTCGTGCGGATGCGGAAACTGTCGCTGAGTTGGCCGCTTGGTTCCGTCTTAGGGTCGTGATAAAGCGAACAGGCGACGCTCGCCTGATAGGCCTAAATAAATTGGAAGGGTGTGCGTATCATGTGGAAGGATGCCGATATATTCCCATGTGCACTTTTTAAACAATGTTCTCCGTTTATCGCAGTTGGCTATCAGCTTTATCCTCTTCTGCCCGCCCGCAGGGGAAGTTATCTCGCGCGGTTTTGCTGGAAACAACTAGACTATGCCTGAGAGATCACGATCAAAGATGGCCGATTCTGATGTTCTCAATGTTAAGAGCATTAACTGGAAAGTTTAAACTCATGCTTAAGTACAGCGCTACCGAAAGCACCGTGTATTTTGATCTCGATAACTAGCAAGTGCTCGTGTTGCGTTGCCACCGTCGCTTAGTTGATTCTTTTCAACAAAGGGGTGTCAAGATTCCCAGAAGCACTGAAGCACTGAGCGCAGCGCTTTGTTGGACTTCGTTTCGGTGTCTGACGTTCTCACCATCACAGAACCCTCCCATTAACCCCCGCTTATACCTCCGGCCATCCTTTTCGATAAAAATTTCACCACTCAATAGAGGGCATCGTTTCGCCTAAAAAGTTTGCCGCCGAAGTCTTCGTTGAGATTTTCTGCTTGCTCGTTGTCACCGCCATGTGACAATATACACAACGAGCCGTCAAGCCACTATTAGCAGCTACATGTAACCGTATCATTTTCTTTTTAACCCCTCAACCAAAGGCTTCAGGTCCTTCCTTTCCTTTCTAACAATAGGGTGCAGTTGCCGTTTCTTGGAGGTCTGCTGTTCCTTCAGACTGCTCTACAACTTTTTTAGAGCCCGAAATCCCCGTCCTTCTTTCACGCCCATAAGGAGGATGGTGTGCACAGTGCTTACCGGACGTGTGCTAGCACGTACGATATCCCTATGGACACGAAGGCGGCGCTTAGGCAAAATATGTAGTGGTCTTCACCTGGTTTAATGACTCCACGAGAGCGCAAGTGCGCCTTATTCTTTAAGAGCAACCAGCAGGCACTCGGCTGCATGTGCCGCCGCCACGCCACCACATGCCCCGGACACTTTCGCTCTAAACAGTGCACATGATATGCCCATTTACGCGGTTCCTTGGCCACTTTTCAGGGCAGCCCCAGACTGCGGGTCCAGTTAACTCAGGCGTGCCGTTTGTGGTGTCCGACTCCGAGGTCTGCGCCCGCAGCTTCCCCGGGGAGCAAGGGTACCCGCTGGGAAGGACACCGCAGATCACTGGCAAGGTGCGTATAGAGACCATGGAACGACGTTTACACAGCATCACGATTAAATATCACGGTGCTATCAAAGCTGTGGCAAGCTTCAACGAAGGGTTCGAGGTGTACACTTCTGTTCGTTCTTTTATTGCAAGTTTCAGCCAAGAAGCGATGATACGCTCTGCAATTTGAGCTTCCTTTTTTGCCTCCCGTATTTCTTATACGGGCTACCTACCAAATCCCGCGCAGGCGTTTCAATATCTAGTGCTGGTGCCTGTTAACCAGGAGCAGTTCCCGGAGCACAACACCACACCGCACCGGTGACGAGAAAGCACGGTTGGACTCGTACACCACCCGCAAAGAGTGATTTGTACGCTTTACCTCCTTCTATTCTTTTTGGGGGGCACCATGCATTTACTTTGTTCGGCTGACGCTATTGGGAGTGGTTGTGAGGATAAGTTGGCCTCAGCTGGCACAGGACCGGGTTGATTGTAGAGATATAGGGATAGGTATTTGCCCTGTAGTGGTTGTAGTAAGGCTGATGATGACTGGTAGCGTTATTAATTAGTAAACCTTCGTGTCAGGTGAGCACTTCACAATTCATCACGTGACTGTATAGAATAGTGCAGCGTACTGCAGGGATAGAATGGAGAAGTAGCGACAACACGAAGCCCTCCGCGTCAAAGCACTAAGGCACGGGACACCAGAAACTGTTTACAACTGTAGAAATCAGCTCCAAGTGCGCAGAAAAGCTGGGGTTTCCCTGCCTAGGTTGTGGTGCTCGCTCGCAATGCGCTGAGCTGTCGTTGTGCGTGCCAGACCGAGATACGTGCGACGTTCGAACAGATTATTTCTCAGGGAACTGTTTGCAAATGCTTCGAACGAGAGAAAAACTCTCACGTTGATGCTGGAGGCCACTGTCATGCAAAAGTGAAGACTACGAACATCACCAAATTGGTGTCATTAACAGAGAGGAGAGTGGAATGCTTGGAGGTGTATGAGGAGAACGTAACCCGAAGATTATGGCAAATGTACGGAAATTATGGCCCATACAGCCAAATATGCAGGTCATACTTCGCGGAGTGATAATGATAAACAGGCGCAACAACCATTCACTCGCGAAATGCTTGAAGTCGTGGAAATCGCAAAAGGTAAACGAAGCATGTGCCAGCAGTCCCTCTTTTGCAGTGACAGCTAATGAACTAAGGTTTTTAGCCACAGCCAAATGAACCCCAGCAGCACAGCTAATAATGTACTGGCAAAAGCAGGTCCTATAAAGGACCGGAGTGAAGCCATCCATTTCCAATACTGGACCGATTACCTGTGCTGATTGGGAACGTGCTGTTGTCGCCATGAACAGTTGTTAGAATGTATCTTCTACTGTGACTGCCGATATGTTTTGATTTGTTGGTTTATTCTGTCGTCTTTATTTCCGCGGGCCAAACAATAAACTTCGGTTGAAAGTCAGCGCTCATTCTTTTGTGTCATCCTTCACCCCAAACTCAATTCGCGCTGTTTCTGCTCAGTGGATTACCAACTCGCCTAAGCTTCTGCTTTAGCCAAAAGAAAACTTTGAGAGAAAAAAATAAAAAGTAGGTAAAAAATATATACGCATATCTACAATCAGTGATTGCACGGCCAAGGGCTGGCCAGGACCAATGAGCTTCTTTATCGGTGTTAAACAAAAAATTAGACGACGCACGTTGCGTGTTTTGTACGTTTAACTAAATGAGAAGTTATACAAGGCTTACAGAATTGAAATAGTTTCCATTATCTCCTCGGTGGTTGACTAATAAATTATATTATGTTTCGTAGTTTTCTAGGTGTCTTCTTTACTTCGTTGATATGGGGGATTGGTAACTTGAGCCCAGGCGGTACACGCTTCCTTAACATCATCTCTCTGGAATCACAGAAGACTGGTCTCTCGCCTGAAAACTCATTGATAAAAATTCAATTAGAGAATTAGACGCAGTTCGAAATGTCAATCTTCATTAATTTTAAAGTTTGAATAGGTTGCTAAGTTATAAAGAAACTGGAAAATGTATGAACAAGAAAATCATTTTTGAACTAAACTTCTATTTTAAATAGTAGCGATAATATCTTGTTAAATATAAGTCACTAAAGAGTTGTACTCCACAGATAGGGCATAGGTGACTAATCATGATCTTTTACTCGTATAATCTCACCTTAGGTCGATAGGTAGGTTCATATGTTGAAAGCTAGATGAGAGTGTGGTTGATGAAATGTCTGTTTAAGCACCTGTGCAAAACTTTTGCTTTCTTTTTTACCTGTTACAAATGGACTGGAACCAGCAAAACCTTTCACTAGCGTTAATATAACACGTACTTTGTTTTCCCCCTATTTTTTATTGACGATATTTGTCTGTTGGATACTAAGGTATTGTTTGAACGATTTGCTCTGGGTTCCAAGACTATTAGAAGTCTGTATATTCTAACCAGTACGGATCATTTGGAAGGTACTTATAAACTGTGACTACTATAGCAAAAAAAAAAAAGCAAACTGGAAAGGGGCCGCAAAAAAGCAGGAAAATCTAGCTAATATTTGGTATAAAATCAACAATAAATTTAGAATTAGTCTTGTTCTTTAATTTTCAAATAACTAGTAGAGGTTCTTGCTCAATAGTTGGTTGTAGTAAAGATTAGGGGATGAATAAGAGAAGATAAGACTTCCAAACAGATAATTACGGAAAGAGACCGTATATTTTTCTGATGGTGAGCTACGTTAGATGGGGCAAAAAAATAAAGAAAAAATTGAAAGGAATGAAGTGAGCGACCACGGCTTCGAACCACCAGGAGTGCTTATCTTCACTCCTTCAGCGTAGGATGTTTGCATGCTTGGATTCCTTGGTCGTGCAAAGGGGAACTCCCTGAGTCTGGAAATCAGGTGAGATGTTGAAAGTGCCCATTATGTTGACGTGAGCGAATACTTATGCAAGTAGGACAGAGCACCTCGTGCATAGATCGCGGTTCCCGGTCACCGCTATCTGGGCCAGCACACTCTTCCCAATCTTCTGCTTACAAAGCGTCTTTTTTATCGTGGCGCGACCAACAGCAGGCCGTATCGACGATATTGCCTGCGAAATCTCAGACTTGCCTGCGAAACAGCTACTTGTGCCTTCTTCTGCACACAAGGAACATATATATTTTCAGAGAGAAATGTTTACCTTTCTTTGAGAAACTGACTGCTTGTTTTCGCTGGTACAGAGGAAAAAAGCTTGCATGGAACGCCTGAGGTGCATGCTGGTGACACGTTCTGAATATACACGTGATCTCTAGCGACAACACCTTGTTCAAAGCAGGCAGGATGTAAGCATGTGCAGTTAAGCACGATTGCATAGTCTTCTCTTGCCTTGCAGATCCTCAAATTGGGGCGCATGCACATAGAAGGTGAACGCAGAATTGCTTTCTAATTAGTGGGAAATGCAGCCTCATGGAGATGAACAAAAAGTTAGTGCACGGTGAACATGTATCGCCCATTGTGTTGACAAGAGCAAAGCTATCGAAAGGAGAATCGACCATTGGACACAACGAATCATTAGAACTGCATAAAAAAAAATCTACCATACAGAAGAATATGTAGGTTTATGCTGGTCCCAAGACCGCACTAACAGATCTTGGTCAAACAAGTCAAGGATTTGCGAAGGAAGATTTAATTTTCTAAAAGGTAGAAGGCTCCACATTTCTGCTCACTTTTCTTTCTCGTTCACATAATATCTTGCCACATTATGTTTATTATCAATTTCCTAGGCTGATTTTGAAAAATAAAACTTTTAACCACCAGATGGTTGGGAGAAATTGTTTCCTCAAAACACATAGGAATCGATGAGAAGTACCTAGGATTAGTTGTAAAGAAAACACTTCTTTAAGCACGGGCTATCACCTTTTCCTTTAGCTCCTAAAGAAAGCACTCGAAACATCTTAAAAAAAAGTATTTGGCCACCTAGCCCTGTAAGGTTGCTGCCTGCCCTGCCAGCAACCAATACTTCAATCTCTCATCGGCAGGGCGGTCATTTGATATGCACGAGCTGCGAACATCTTAAATTTTACCTTCGTGCAGCTGTGGTAAAGACTATATGCTGCAGCTAGCAATTACGCTGGCAACCCAGCTGCTGCATCAACTGTTACAGCCAGACAACATTCTCCCCCTCCTTCCCAAACTCCCGCGCCGGGGTATTATGGTGACCGTCTGCATGAAATACGGCCTTCACGTACCAGGTTCATGACGGATAGGTGGCGCGACACGCTAAACACATTGAGGCATGATGAACCCTCTGACAGATGATGCTCAAACTCGCGTCACATTACACAGACCTCACTTAATTTTTTTGCTGCGGTGTGTGTGTGTGTGTGTGTGTGTGTGTGTGTGTGTGTGTGTGTGTGTGTGTGTGCGTGTGCGTGTGCGTGTGCGCGTGCGCGTGCGCGTGCGCGTGTGCGCGTGTGCTCGTGTGCGCGTGTGCGCGTGTGCGTGTGCGTGTGCGCGGGTGCGTGTGCGTGCGCGCGTGCGTGCGTGCGTGAAAACCGCATCGCCTACCTACGAGCCTCCACCCACTCCAACCTCCAAAAGGCCACCACCCCTACCATCCCTACAAAATTTCTTTAGACAGTCTATAGAGTGCCCATAGACTTTTGTCTACAAAGTCTGCAGACGTTATATCGCCACATTTTAGGACTATTCTATAGGAAATACAAATTTTATAGACAATCTATAGATTTATGGTCATACACTTTAAGTGGACTTTTTTCTGTAGGCTGTCTATAGACTATGAATAGACAAAGACAATATCTATAGGAAGCCAATATAGTCTATAAGAAGTCTATAGACAGTTATAGATCATTTTTATGGAGGCATAAGTCCAACGCAGCAGCGGAACGATCTAAAAAGCGACGGCGAAATCAAATGAAAGATGCAGTGGGAAGGCGATCAGTGTAAAAGCCAAATTTACAGCAAATGCAGTTATAACGGAGATTCGTAGCATCGATCATGTAATTACTTGTGCAGTTTTTCTTGGTAATTTCTGACTATTTGGCTGCTTAGGGTTGCCAGAACTCATCAACGCTTGTTAGTTGCTAACTCTGCGTCAGTTACTATGCCTGTTGTTTTTAGCTATGCGTGTTTGTCATGTTTCGTCTTCTGTTGTTTCACATGGTTGCCTCAGGGTATGAAAGAGGAAGTGTTTTTGCACTGGTCACGTACGTGGAACAATACACGGAAGAGTACCAAACGACGTTAAACACTCGCAACTCGCGCGGTAAGGGTGCTTGGCATCAGTTTGGGTGTGCCGACTATTTACTGCGGCAGCATCCACGCAACAACAACAGCAAAAAAAAAAAGCGACCGTGCCACTCCTCTTGGGCAACGCTCTCCCTCACTGGGCGGCTTCGTTATCTCGGTTGGGCCACCTTCTCTCCCGCGGAGACAATGAACGGGCGAATGTACAGTGAGCGTTCGAGTTATGTCTTTGCCAACCCACTCTCACGTGTTTCTCCGTAACCGCCCCAACGCAATCCGTGTGCGCATGCGTCTGTGACGGACCGCCGCTTGTGTAGGTCGCGGGTCAACGAGAAGGTCAAGGAGCGCAGGAGGCAAGCTGTTTAGTTCGATAGTGTTTGCATGTAAGTTCAAAAAATGGTGCTTAAGGCAACATACTCGAGGGAGGGGCCACAGAAGAGCAGACGAGCCCAGAGAGGAGACGAACCATTACATAATGAAGCATGGTGATTCAGTTGTAAGACATGTCGTATACTCTAACCCGCACACAGAATGTGTCAGCGGGAGGCTCCGATGCAAAGGCAGCACTCTGTGTCTATAGCTGGTCAGGACTCAGAGCCAATGATTGTACGTACGGTGTGCATCGAGTTACACATTTAGGTTCGAAATAGTTAGTGGAACTTAATAGAACTTTATAAAAAAAATCAGCTTAAAAAACTAGGGGTGTGCGAATATTCGAAATTTTCGAATATAATTCGAATATCATATTTTTAGTATTCGTATTCGATTCGAAATCCAAGTACTCGTGTTTCTTCGAATGTTCGACACGACGCGAATATTCGTATCTAGCCGAATATTCTATTGCGAGCACCGACGTTCATTTCGGTCCGCAAGTCCTACCGACAGAGACATAACATGGCGGCGACCATAGCAATGCGTAACGTTGGACCATGCAGTAGCTGACTGCGCTGGTGAGTTTCTTTATGGCTCTACCTGCGAAGCTGGTATAGTCAGAGCTGTGCACGAAATACCTCGCAATACGTGCCAGTTCAGTGCCAATTGAGAGGGTATTTTTCCGTAGCTGGAGAAGTCGTTTCAGCTAGAAGGGAACTACTTTTGCCTGACCATGTGGAGCAGCCGGTTTTCCTTCACGACAACCTTTTATGTTCATCCCAGCAACGTGCTTTTGTGTTTATGGCAAGCTAGCCTTGATCAATACTGTGTACTAGCCATCTTCTCTAATATTTCCACTCTTCTAAGAACATTGTTCGAGACTTTGATACTTTTTGTGCGGCCACACACACCTTTTGTGCTCATTTCATCACTGATAGTGATGTTGAACTGTGATGTTCTTAGGTGCTCAAATAAATGTTTTGTAGTGGTTAAATGCGTCTGTCCTTGATTATTCGATATTCGATTCGATATTCGGAACCCAGTATTCGTATTCAATTCGTATTCGAAAAATTAGATATTTGCACACCCCTATAAATAACTGAAACCGTGCCACAGATTGAAAGGTTAATGAAAATTTAGAACAACGTTTAATTTTAGAAAGCTGTATGTGGAACAATGTTTCACATGCGTGTAACTGGAACACTGTCCCACCCACATTCTAACATGGTAAATGTATGTACTTGCGCGAAAAAAAAACAGGACAAAAATGAAGAAACACATACGACATGTACGAGGCGCAACGATTACGCCTCGTACCTGTATGTGTTTCTTCATTTTTGGACTGTTTTTTTTTCGCTTTTTCGCGCAAGCACATAGCTTTACCAAAGATGAACCAAATCACCCAAGAGAGACGTTGTATTCTAACATAGAACCTCGTTCCCGGTGGGATGATAGGATGCATCCAGCCCCGACCTAATCTATATGACTACAGACACGTAGCCATAAAGCTCAACATGTGAGAGCTCCGTACCTAGGACCCTACAACTGCTGCCAGATCTTCCCCTTCTTGCAATGCAGTGCACCGCTGGCGCGCTTTAGACAAACCTTGTGTAGTACTTAGTACGTAACGTGTGGCCAATGTGATGGGCAGGCACACGACATCTCAGATGCGTTCTTCTAATACGTGAACCTAATGACCTAGAATTTTGGGGGGGGGTCAATATATTTCGAATATGAGTTATTCGCGAGTATACGTGCATAGCATAACCTCTGAGATCGTGCTAATTGCTGTGGGCACATAATCATGGTCGTAAAGGCGTAAAATAGCTGATAAACACTAGCGCAGTCATTTCATATATATCAACGCGCATTCTTCCGAACCGTAAAGAAAAGTGCACATGAACTGGAAGACAAAAAAGGGAATCGAAATGCATATTAGAAAATGAAATATCACACAAATACAATCTCATGGGCATGCAGAACATGTAAATCTTTCGCAGCCGTATTAGTCGCACTGCGGTAAAATGTTACGTTGCGCTTTACGATTAGTTACCCTGGGACGGCAGGAAAGAATATTATCGATAAATAATCAGGCTTTGTTCCTTGAACAGGCAATAAATATCTACCGCCGTTAAAGAAGACATCTGGTCCCGATCTCTCCATCACTATAGCTTAAGCACGACCACGTGCTTACACTCGTGTTGTGGGTTGTGAGCAAATCTTCCGAATCCACTATCACCTTGCGAGATGCATGTACGGGAGCGTCCGTGAATATTATCAGCCTTAACCATCTCAAAGAAAGTCGATAAACCAAGTTTAGGGTAACTTGTAACTGATTAAGAATGTGGAACATCTAACGTGGGAACCGATCGAACCTGCCGACTTTTATCAGAACAGTGAGACGTGCCCCAATAGTCGGCGTTGCCAGCCGTCACGACGTGGACAGCCTTCAAGCGTCCTTCGCTGTAAACGGCTGGCTCGGAAGCCGCTCGTGATTATAGCCCGACACGGACGATCTTGAGAGGCGTGTTTTGCATTCAGTGCACCCGCGCGAGAAAAGCGGTGCCGCAGAGCCGAACACTGTGCTGTATTTGGGACCACACACCTCGCTATTGTGCTTGCTCGGAACCTCGAAAGTTAACGCCGCCGAGGCGCGCAAGGTTATCGTGCAGGGAGGAGCCTGTGCGAGAGCTGCAGTAGAGGTTCCTATAGTACTGGTGTTGTTGCGACCAGTACAGGTATACGAAGGGAAGTGAATCGAGTATGATATGACATTCAAATCACGCTCGCGCGTTGTCTAATGAAAGTTCGTGTCCAACATTCTCGGTCAAAAATTTTGAAAATCGGAAAATTGTAAGGTACTGTTATGAAAATATTGAAGGTAATGGTTCATTCTTCGAATATGTAAAAAACTCTTTCTTTGAAAATATTTCCATCGATCGCATCGAACGGTTAAATGCAATAGAAAACTAATACATGGGAACGTTTTTCACGATAGCAAAAACGTTAATAAAAAGAAATTTCATGCCTGCCGACGGGTGATCTGCGGATACATTGATTGTTATAGTGAAAGCATACATTACATGAAAAAATTGCAGTCATAAACGATTTTCGCTCAAAAATGAATTTGTCCAGAATTGTTGGGTTGTCCAGGTATGACTCGTACGAGGTGGTAATGATCCCAGGTACGGTTTCTCGTAGCCGCACTGCGTGTGTATGTGTTTTTTTCTTCTATATGGCTGTACCAGTGGCACTTGTGAAAATGCCGGCGTCATCTGTGCGGAGCCTCGGCAGGTGAGCCCTCCTCCATACAGGAGCGCCACCCACATCCCCACCCCAACCGCACCCTCCAAAAGCATCACCCGATCACCCGCCTGTTGCCATTCACCTTCACACTCTAGAAATATGCCGTCACGTGCGTGAAGCCTCGGCTCACTGTAAAAGCTTTCATTGGAGTAAAAGCATCAAAATAATCATGGAGGGTTGTGGTAGCCTTCTCGCATCAGTTTCGTGATCTTTCTACCAATTCTGTTTTCATTTATGGTGAGACAGGCTTAACTGCACTTCGACTTGTGTGCGCCTTTGTACATTGTTGCGAACGGATTCTCGAGCTGCAGAATCAATAATTGCTTGCGTAAGAGACACCTATACGAGTTGTTTACAAAGTTTGGCGCACTTGTGTCGATCACCTGTGACCGAGAATCAATGCTAATCTCTCAATCTCTTTCTAATAAGCTGATTCTTGGTCAGAATTCTAGCCGCTTTTCACATCTAGAGTTGTGAATATGGAAAGTTATTGTGGCTTCAGACTGGAGTGTATGACGTGTGTAAAATGGTTGCAATCGTTGCGGATCAGTTGCGTGTCTTCAGAGAACTGCGGCGTCTTACTGTTTATTTCCCTTAACTTTCCAGGCAACGATTTGCATATTTCTGTTCTGCTGGAAGCGTCATTTGTTCATGCCAGGGATGAAAGCACCGTATTTTTAACGAGCGGGAGGTGTTCGAAGTCTAAAAAATAGTATAGTCACGAAAGCGGCATATTACTTCGTTTCTGACTTCCTGGAAAACTCTGATCTATAAGCTGCGACTCTGACATGACCGTTTACGGGCGTATTGTTAGGCTTAGGTGAAACTGGCAACATTTTGTAAGGTTCGTGCACCGGCATGATGACGCCGCGTCGAAGCCTGAATAACTAAAATTGGATTGCATAGAACAATTAAAAAAAAAACCTCTGTAAGCATATTCTTTGTGCGCTGTTTTTCGTGATATACAATTGCACCTGCAGTTATAGTTAGGTTTAAAATGCGACTCAAGGTTGGCTGTCAAATGTTCTTTAAAATATTTTAAACCTAGAAATATTTTACTAACGCTGCTGTGCACTTACTGTTTAGGGATAAATAACTTTTTTTTTATGTTTCAAGCTTCGACATCTTACGATTAAAATTCTATTACACTCTAGCGAGTGGTGTTTGGGCTTTGTTCAACCTGGTTCCTTCTTACGCTTTGATATAATGTTAGCGTGCAAGGTAATAAAATTTTCAAAATTTCAAATGAAAAGAGAAAGGTTCGGTGAATTTAAAATAATGAAACGGCTGAATTTACCTTAACACCTTCAGGCGAAACCATTGAGCTAGAGTAAACTTTGAAGAGAAGGTAACTACAATGAAAAGGTGCAGGTTTGCTTTGTTGCCCGATGCGTGCCATAAGGTGGGTGTTTGTGGTGATTTGCAGTGATTTGCTGTGATTGTCTCGTTAGTGGCTGCAGTTCTTGAGAACTCGCTGCTTCCCGGTGATTATGTTGGAGCGTCAACACCTGCCCATCTCATGTTTTTCAGTTGGGCATCAACACCCTGACGGCTACCTTCGGCAACGCGAACCCATGCGTCGTGCAGTGCCAGACAGCATCGGGAAACGTGTGGACAGCAGCCAAGCCTTGGGGCGCGCCATGCATCTTGCACGGAGAGCAGGTACGGTGAACGCCAATTCGTCACCTGACGTATTCTACTGAAGGCGTTTTCTGAGGTCCAATTTTACTAAGCAGTGGCTGAGTAACCTGATCAGAAGAAGAGAGCGCGAGGCCACTAGTTTAAAGTAGTTGACGTGAAAAACTCTATGTAGGCTTCACCGGTTGGGGCAGACCCAGCTCCACTAATACCGACGCAACCACGTTTGCTTTGCAAAGTAATCACCGTCAGCGAAGGATTAGAAAATACACGTTAAAAGTATCGCCATGTTTGCTTTATTATAGATGTTCCACCAAGAACAATTAAATCATGTAACAGTTTCTGTACTGAGAGCAGGCGTCAAAAGTGACAGTTGGCAGTGTTGCTTCTGTTCATCTCAGTCGCGGGAGACAGTAGGGACGTTTAATGAGTAGCGGTTCTCGAAATAAATTGCCTGAATGAGTTTCTGTAGCTAATGACGAAGACTGGTAGTTTTTAACGGTTTCGGCAGGTGTGCGCACATTTCGACGGGCAAGTTTTCTTTTGTCAGTACGTTTTTCACTTCGCGTGCGACTTAATTTTCGCATGAATTTTTCGCCTAAGGTTCATATAAGATGACAAGCAGGATGCCTACATTGGACTATTAGTTTAAACGTGCGACCAGACGGCTTGTGTTCGTCACAGCATCGATGTCAGTGTGCCTTCTTATTACCGACACTTTTCAATGTCAGACGAGTAGTAGGTTGAGTATTCTGTTGCAAAGCGCAACCGCTTATCATGCTGGTCAACAACCTACTGCTAAACTACGCGACCCTCAAGGCAGCTGCAGGATGAAAAAGTATGAAGATAAATTAACAAAAACAAATATATCAATCTGGCATGCAGTACTAGAGTCTCGTTAACAAGTGACACTTTTGACGACTAGACAGAACAGCCGTAGGTTGTGTTTTGTCTGAAATTGTTTTTTAGCTATTGCTAAACAAAAATAGGTCAAGAAATTCTGATCATTAAGACCAATAAATTGTATGCAAATTCGATGCTTAAGGCAAACGACCTACGCTCTTAGGCAAAACTATCAAGTTTACATATAGAAGGCACCTTCTTTCAACCGCTTTGCTAGTTCAGGCTGCTATACCAGCGTACTTCAGAAGAAAAAAAAAAACAGAAAACCTTCTGATTGAGAATCTGCGAACACCTCCTGAGGCAGATATGGTTTTTGCATGCCCAAGATGAAGGACAGACGATCTGTCACGCTTTACCTTCGCCCTTATACGCGCTGCTAAGCACTCTCGCTGGCTTACATTGATCACACTTAAATTTTTGAGATAGCCTACTGGACTGGTTCTCTCTTACTGTAACTGCTCTTGCGCGTTTGCACTACCAATACACGCGGAAGAGTCATACCCACTGGTGCTAGCACTCAGCAGGGTACAGCACCTAATTTCGGGCGTGTGTCTTGTGCGAGTTACAAGGAAACTGCCATGGCTGACGAAATTATAGCTTCAAGATTGCATTTAAACTCACCGCCACCATGGCTACCACTCTGGAGAGGTGGTCGGTAAGCAGGTCGTTGAATAAGCGAAACCAAATCATCAATCTCTAGCAAAATGCGCCCGCGTATTTCCAAACTGCTTCCAGTACAAAATAAACATTAAACTCTGTCAGCTACCAACTGAAAAGAGATGAAAGGTATTCCGTCGTACTTTTACGTTGCCTTTTGAAAGTAGGCAATGAAGTAGGCACGACGCGTGTAGAACAACCAACTAAGTTAAAAGATGGAAGGATTTCTTGGAGCATCGCGTGTTTTACGTGCTTTATTTCCCGTGTTTGCATCTCGGCGGCTTAACGTTGGAGTCCGCACAAAGTTCAAGCAGTTTTCAGTAACCTCAACCAGTCATAAGACAGGATAAACGCACGACATATCCGGCATCGCTTCAATGCTAGCGTTTTATACGACGCACTGTCTGCTTTACGGAACCTCGCGTTAATGGAATCATGTCACGACACGACCCTTGCCACTTTGTGAAACGGATGCTATACGTCTTTAAAGGCTGGTTTGTGCACTACTTCGGAATTACTACTGGATGCCTTGTGCTATCAAAGGACAGACACAGAGAGCCACTGCTAGCTGGTGAACGCGCTTCTGAAGCTGAATGATGACGACTGCGCTTTCGAGTTAGCATCTTTATTTTTTGTCACTGGGGACTTAAAGGTGACGATATCATCTTTTAGAAAAGCAGGGAGTTTGTAATGTAGCACCAGGATATTATTAGACTTAATTATTCTTCAAGAGAATGCGAATAAATTTACCCAAGCAACATGCATAGAAGGAGTATACTGTTTGGGTGGGAAAAGTTGGGCTAGGAAAGAGTTTAACGCTCTCGTAAAATCATCCACGGACTGCGATTACCCGAGAAGAATAAGTGCACAATCTTTATATGTCAGCATGTGCACACACTTTTGCTGTGTGCAATAAAGCTATTATTATATTGAGATGCCCAGTACTCATGAAAATAAAATAACTAAAACGTGCGTATGTACATGACAGCGTTTCTTGAAAAAATAACTTTCAAAACATTATTGTAAGTTTACGTCAAAAAAATGGAGAGCTTTATTGCACTCCTCAGCGTCTCTGGATTCAAGCGCCAAAAAAAGAGAATCAGTCAACTCTCATTGGTTACAGAATGCGGTACGGATGAGTGATAGCAATCGGAGAAGTAGTGAACGCCGACGAAATTGACCATAAAGTTATTTACCTCATTTCTCTCGTTTATTACCTCGTTTGCTATTGTTTTTGATTAAGGAAATGCGCCACTGTAACCAGCGGAAGCTCTGACCTCACCTCTTTACACCAAGACAACTACGTTTGTGCTCCCCGTTCAAAAGCCGTGGAATTCTAGACATGCCAAGGCCATCAGAGGCATAATTAGCTCACAATTTACGAACACCAAGGATCAAAATAACGTCATTTTCTATTTCTACAGCATGTATCGCTATATTTTTTCGTCACGAGACAGTTGAAGGCCCGAGGAGCACAAAAAAGAATAAATTAAGAAATCGAAAGTTTTGACCGAGTTGGCTATCTTACTTTGCGTGCCTCCCCCCCCCCCCCCCCCACACACACACACACTTAAATTACATCAACAGAAAACTACCTGCCAAGTTGTAGATAGAAAGCGTCGATGAAAAAAGGCGTTTACTGAAAATATAGAAGAGGCAGCGACGGTATTTACAATTTGCGTCCTTCAAGTTTTCTCCCGAATGGCTTGTTTTTTTGGCCACGCCCTAGCGGCATTAAATATTACGGTAAGGGTAGCGCAACACAGTGTTTTTTTTTCACTTTAGTACTCTTCGCTTATCAGAGCGCAGGACGTGCGTCAGCGGGTGATGATTTTTCCCGCACTGTTACAGCGGTACTGCGCGGCCAACGTGTGCGTCCTGAAGAACGACACTTACCTCGAGTACTGTGTTCAGAACTTCCAGACGGGTAACGCCATCATTGCACTGGTAAGTGGATGCCCCTTCATTATTCTCTCCTCAGGGCTGTAGGAAAACACTGCTCGAAACGCACGACTCTTTTATGCACGCGACTGGTATAATGAAACGTTTGACGTGCACAACGCGTCTCGCGGAAATCTACCCGTCTCTCGGGGGAAAAAAAAAAAAAACTCAAGGAGGGAGCATATCAGGGAAGCTGCCGCACGGAGCTCGCATTCACACGTGCTCTGTCATTGCCGAAGCGTTGAGAGAAGACAAAGAACCCTATTTCTTTGGGAAACAACAGCGCTACGCGGACGCGGAGAATAACAGAGAAGGCAAACCATACGGACGTATACTTGCTTGCTGAACATTGAGCCTTGTTACGAGAAGCCCTTTATTAAGATGCCTTCTCTCGCTCAGCGCTTTGGGTGGTTTTAAACCAGTGAATACGCGGGCAAAAAAAAATCAAGAGGAGATAGGGCACTTCATTATAATTTTTTTTTTTTTCACACAGGACAGCTCCTTTGTGTGATGAAGGTGACTGCGATGATGATGCGTAAATAATTTATTTGGCCTGAGCCGCCAGCGTTCATTGGGTTCATTGGCATTGGCATCGACAACGTTGTAGAATCCGTTGATTTTGACGAAAGGAAAGGCGCACAACCGGTTCCCTGGATCATTGGACACCTCAATTTCGATTTCATATACATTGCGCTGGTGTCCATCTGCAAAAACCTGCTTTTGCTCAGTATTTCGTGCGTAGCAATGCTAAACCGCCTGCAGTTTTTTTCTATAATGTAGGGGTATTGATGTCAATAATGGGAAATGGAGAAACTTGCCAGGCCTGTATTGGTCTAATAAGAAGTTCGCCCCGTCGGGGAGGGGCTCTCAGTGCAGGGGCCGTATTTTGTAAGCTGTCCATTTTTCATTGCCCATTTTGTATCTATTTGGTCCCCTGTAATTGGTCACTCAGATATACCCGCGGCTTCCAGGCGTCTTCGGAAAGCGACCAGGCCATTGGGAGGTTGTGACCGACCTGACCACTGGCAGCCAATGGTGAGGTCCGGTCGCAAATCACCGAATGGTCGGGTCGCTTTCCGCAGACGCCTGGAAGCCGCGGGTATATCTGAGTGACCAATGACAGGGGACCAAACAGATGCTAAATGGGCAATGAAAAATGGACAGCTTACAGAATAAGGGCCAAGGTCTCCTGCGGCAGCTGCTGTCAGCCTGGCCCGGTCTACCAGTTTGCGCTGGTCATCCAGGTCCGAGCTGGAGAGAACAGCCTCCCAATGGTCGGGGTGGGGTTGGGAACAGGGGAACTGCCGGGTTTGGTTCGAACGCCCCGGTGGCATGGTATAGGGAAGGTAGTCATTAGAATGTGGGCATATGATATGGCAGAGTATTGGGTAGGGTGTAGGAAGCTGGAATTAGTATATGAATTGGTTTGTAGCTGTCGTCAGACGATGGCCTATAGCGTGAGTCGTTTGTGACGTGGCGGATATCCGTGCATACCCAGTCATTGATGCTGAAGCAGACTTGCTTACTGGTATGCTCCTATGAGGGACTACGGTCAATGACGATTCCTCGTGCTCGGGTGACGCTCACGCGGGCGACAGCGTGTGTACACTGACAGGAAACGACTCAAGGCCAGGAGTCCTTACAAGTACAACCTTGGATGAGGTGCTAGCGTAGGATCTGAGGATTCTGGTCGCGTACGGGGGTACAAGGCCCTTGCGTTTCAACGTGCAGCTTGCGAGTCTGTGATTGCGTATGTGGTGTTAGTCGAGGGCTGGAGACAATGTTTAGCGCCATAGCTGCTTCCTCCGCTTCCAAGGTGATGGTGGTTGGGATCAATGCTATAGCGACCATATCTAACGCTTGGTCGATTACACTGACAATAGTGACTTTGCGGTCGTGGTAGTGATCTGCGTCCGTGTAGCGGACTTAAGGTAATTTGCCATATACGTGCGACCCAGTAGTTTGGATCGCCATTTGTTTGTTGAACACTATGGTAGACGTGGTGCCTATCTCTGGGACTAGGCGAGAAGTTTTAGGTATTCTTTGCTGACTGGTGAGGATGCTTTTGGTGAATGGGGATGACCTCCTTCAAATGATAAAAAGATGTTTCAAAGAGCTAAAATGCTTCTTGACAATGCAGCCATTCATACACTGCCTCAGCGGTAGGTGACTAATCAATACTGTATTTAATTATGCACCGAAACTTATAACCAGCACCGTGGCGTCATTGCCAACAACTTCTCTGTTGTCTTGACGCCAACTCTCCTTTACCCTGTGCAGACACCGTATATGTGCACCCTCGAGTGCATTGACACCACCACCGGTATCGTTCTCAAGGTGAAGATGTCGGACGGGAGCCCGTGCAAAGCCAATGTAAGTTCCGTTAAGTGCACAACAAATTGCAAGTGGTAATCCGTGGTCAGCAAGGAATGGTTACCTGCCCTAAAAAAGAAAAAAAAACAGGGGGTATTGCTGTCGAAGGGCGAAAGGACAGACAGCGACGAAACAGAGAACTCCGTTCGTGTCTTTCAAGCTCAGGCCAGGCGCTCTTCACCGTTCACTTACATGTTAGGGTTGGGATCATGCAAAGTTTTTGTTTCTTCAGCACTGTGTTCTGCTTTAGCTCAAAGAATTGAAGTGGGTGGTCCTGCCTTTGCAGTGCGGCGTCAGGTGGGCCTGAGTCACTGTGCTGAGCACAGTGCTTGGCAGTGACAACATGAAGACAGCTAAACATAGCAAAAAGACAAATGAGGAACTGGAAGACCACTGGAAGAACGTTGACAGAGTTCGTTCACTGTCCTTCATGAACGCCGACGTGACAGTGGTTTCTCGCTCTTTTTTTATGTTCAAATTTTGCGCTGTTAATTTGCTATCCTGAATTATGGCCTACTTACCGTGCTTTCCATATTTCCTCATACTGGAAAAGCATGCTTTCCGTGATCGTGCGGTGTGCACTGTTTTTAGCAAACAGAGCCCCATCGCTGTGTGCAAAGACCCTAGCAAACTGCAATATACACACAGAAAACTTTTCATGGATGACTGTCTCAGGCCATTTAGTTAGAATTTGATTATGTGTCGTATCCGGCATGACGTACTGCCACTCAGGAAAGGGCCCTTTCCACGTTCAAGCCTGTCAGCGCACCTCACACATGACGTCGTTCGTCCTTTGAGCGTTGGGTGTAACCGCTGCTTTGAAAAGCCCATAAACTTTCGTGCAGCGAAAAAGAAAAAAAAAACAGACAGCAGGTAAAGGCCACAGGCGCTCCAGCTGCGTCATTTTAATGGTTACAAAATGAACGCACATCAAGAAGCCCCAATTACCTACACTTTTCATAGAGACCAGTCGAAATTAGGCCGTTTTTTCACTTTCGTCGTGATTTTGAAACCTTCCTGACGTCAAAACAAGAAAAAAAAACATAAAAGCATAGCTGACCCACGAACCCTCACTGCACCCTCATGCGTGTGCACAAAATATGTTCCAATTTCACAAGTTCAAGTTTTTGTCTTTTCGTACATGTTATATGATGAGATACGAAAACGGCGCCTAGTTCTTCGAACTGTATACCCAGACAGGAAATCTCACATCAGCTGGTCTGTTAGAGCTAATGTTTTCTTGTTCTCGTCATTTTCCCAGACGGGCCGGGGGTACGAGTCGGGCTTCTGCTACAGCGGCGCCTGTACAGTTCCCATGGTGCCCTACGTGCGGCGACTCTTCCCGGGTTACAACAGATTCGGCCTGCTGTTCGGATGACACACTCCAGGCGGACCATCGCCCTCGTGACTGCGTTTTTCCGGGAAATGCGTGTCTGCTCGCGTTTCTACGCTGCTGACGCTAGTTGACCCTGAAAAAAAAAAAAAAAGAAGAACGCATCCTTATGCAATGGCGCAACTTGCGTCGTGAGCAGCTGGAGCCACTTCGTCCGACGTGCCCTCCTGATCCCGTATGTACGCTGCCTGCGACACGACACACGCGGACGGACAGGCCGTTCATGGGAGCAGCATCAGTGGCAGGCACAGTCGACGCGAAAAAAAAAAATGCTTTTAGATCGTTCCCCCAATGCGTGGTCGTTAGGGCCTTTCTCACTGTCACGAAAGTGCGCTCGTACTTTAATGCCTCTACAAAGTATATATTTTTTTATGACCAGGCTAGTTGGAGCCCGACCAGCGACTACTCCAGCATTTTTGTGTATGTTGCAAAGATTGTCAAAACTGTGATCCAGACCTGGGAAAAGTGGGCTGAATAAAGATTTGTCGATGCCTTGGACCAACGGCTGAAAAGTTTCGTCCATGGGGTCACAATGTTTTTTTCGATTAATTTCTATTGAGGTGTTTTATCAGTTTATTTTTCAGCTTCTATATTTCCTGATCATAGAGTTTGGGAACTCGCCGTGGTGGCTCAGTGGATTCGGTGTTCGGCTGCTCATTCTATATGGTCGCGGGTTCGATTCCGGCCACGGGCGCCGTATTTCGATGGAGGCGAAATACACAGACGCCCGTGCGCTGTGCGATGTCAGCTCACCCCAGGTGGCCTAAACTAATCCAGAGCTCTTCGCTATAGCGTCCCACCTAGATTAAATTTACAAGAAGGGCTGATTCGGCGAGTTGGTCGTCCTTATATTTTTTTCAAACAGCGCTTCAGAACCAGGTCAGAGAACCTCGTGCATGTCCCCTCATTCTCTGTCCTGGTTCTGAAACTCTGTTAGAAAAAAATTACGATTTACAAATTTATACCGCTTTGATCCATTTGAGCGCCAGTTTTTCGAAGGCATCACAAGAACGTCGAAGTGTTATTAGTAAAATAATGTGTGGGATAGACTGTGCTAGAATATCAGTCTGTCTAGCGAGCACTCCTCGAATGTCAAATTGTGCATGAAATCGGTACTCAGATTTGAATTTCGAGAAAATTAACAATTATCGATAAAACAAGGCATCCAAGTGTTCAGGTCATTATTTTCTTCCATAACGTCCTTGGTAATTATTTATTCCGAACTATAAGAACCTGTTTCTGTGATCAAGGTCGAATGCTCGATTACTCCATAGTGAACAAACATTAACGAAGCAATCATATAGTTCACAGCTTGGTATAGAGCTGGGGATTTTTGAGCCCAACCACTAAGCCAATCAATCATAACCGATAGCTCAATAAAAGCGGCGCAACTGAACAGCCAACCCCGCTTACAACAAATGTGAAGGCGCCGGGAGGAATCTCGCGCACCGACGCGTACGAGTCTTACAAGCATATGCTTTTAAGAGGGACAAGGCTAAAGCATACATAATATACTCAGCATTAGAAGTCTGCTGTGCACTCGATGCTGCTGCGATGAAGTCTTAGCACGAAAAGCAAACACGTAACTCAAGCTGCATGCTCAACTGAACAACATAAAAGTTGCCATTGACCTGATAATGAACAAGGAAACGAGGTGACAGGCACGGGCGCGCACTGACACGGTCAGCCTCAGCATGCAAGGTGCGCGTCGGTACAACAACAAAAAAAAAAGTGAGGATGAAGGTGCCACAGTGATCAGGGATACACGCAATGGGCCCTAGCCTGATTGGTATTCCAGCTTTTGCATGAGCTTTCATCCAAATGACGACCTTGCAAAGTGAACACGTTGAGCGTAACCGCCAGCATTTGAAACGAGGTATAAGCAGGCAGATTGAAGAGCGGGAGACGTGTGGAGCCTGAAAGCGAAGAGTTATTGGCACCGGAAAACACGACTGCGGCGACGTGTGTCACACATCTGAGCGCTGCGTGCGTATGTTTAACGCTTCTTGCGCAAGGGAATGGCGCACGTTAAATTTGTTCCTTTCGCTGAGGTACTTACATCCGCTTGCGGTGCAGATGCGCACTGCCAGGTTATACGACTACACTATCTTGTTGAGCGATTTTAAGTATTCATGTTTCTTTTTTTTTTTTTTAGAATTCAAGCCTTGTGTATTGCTTTCCCCTGACATGATAAGCAGTCAGAGCTTGAACACCGAACGTGCTGTGTAAAAAGAACTACACTTGCGAAAAAGTTACGTAGGGCGAACACGTAACTCTTCGAGATGAAGTGCTGTCTTGCAATGCATTCTGTATTGCTATTGGGTGAGTGGCAAGATTTCCCAAGGCCTCCTTTTATGCGAAGCATATTACTAGAGGTACACTACAGCCCTTCGCCGTGGTTACGCGCCGTGCACACCACGTGACACATGACGTCACGACAGAGGAAGATGAGGGTCCACCTCGCGCCGTCGCTGTGGTTGCACGCCGTGCAGACCACGTGGTACAGTGACGACACACCACGTGACACACACGTGACACATGACGTCACGACAGATCGCCGTCACGCGCTGGGAGACGGAGAACGATGCCATCGCCCAGACACCGGAATGTCCTCGAGCGGCATTCCCGCGCATTTCGAACGCGCGTTCACACTCGGTGTAGGTGAAACGCTCGCTCCACCGGGCAGGCGGACGCGGCTTCCGTGGCAATCCAGGCACCTACCCAACGCGCGTCTCGGGGTTAGTCGGCGTTCCGCTGTAGCCATGCCGTTGTCTTCCCCCACGACGAAGGCTTCTAGTGGTTGTATTAAAATGATCAAGTATTCAACCAAGGAAAGCCATGTATTAACAAGCCTAGCCATCAATATGCTTCGCATCTGACCAGGGTTAAACAAGTTAAGCCTCAGCCATTTTTTTTGTTTCTTCAGCCACTAAGAGCCGCAAGATAGGCGCATTTTCACTGAAAACAAATTTGCAAATGTACTGGTAAGTGCGGCATTCTAGCTGTTGCAGGACTCGAATAGTTGCATTCCAGTTAAATATGATCGTTATCGAATAATATGTTAGTATGCCGGTCCAAGCAAAGGTTTCTGTCTTTTCTGCGAATAAATTCTCGATGCGCTCCAGCATATTCATTTTCATGCATGACCTTCGAACGTGGTTTAAGCTAAAATGAAATAAGTGAGGGGGCGGGGGGACATTTCGGAGCTAGACCAGCAACGCAGGTTTAAAAAATTCAGCCGAGAACACAATCACGCACGCAGCCACGCGCGCGCGCGCAAACACACACACAAACACGCACGCGCACACACACACATGCACTCACACGCACAGGCACACGCGCACACAAGAATACCAGAAGGAATTCACCGGTTTACTAAATTTAAAAGTTGTTGCTGGTAGTTTATGCAAGGATATCATCGCCACGTATCGTCTGCTCAAAGATAATAATTTCACTTTGCGTACAGCAGGACTCAGACACAAGCATAAAAATCCTCTTCCATAAACAACTAACGCTGCCCCGAATCCCATCAATTCGACATCTCCCTGCGAGCTTCTTAGCGCCCTGTATTACTACAAGAGCGACGGTTTCATTGTGGCGGTGATCACGGGTTTGTGTCCCGGAGCATGACTAATTTTCCAGTATGAAGGATCCATGCAGTTGTAAAGCTCTACAGCATATGGCTCACGTGCGTGTTCATTTTATTTATTGGCTTACAATTCCACCCTTATTTAAAGGACTGCTCCCATCTCTTGCTCGTTCGTTTTCCTTCAGGCGCCACTAAAAAAAAAGAAAGTAGTATAAAAAATACGTCAAGAGTGCCGATAGTCTACTTTTGCAGCGAAAGACGACGCCACGCATGTCCCCAGCTCATTAGTTTGGTTTGGTTTGGTTTGTGGGGTTTAACGTCCCAAAGCGACTAAGGCTATGAGAGACGCCGTAGTGGAGGGCTCCGGAAATTTCGACCACCTGGTGTTCTTTAATGTTCACTGACATCGCACAGTACACTGGCCTCTAGAATTTCTCCCCAAAAGAAATTCAACCGCCGCGGCCGGGCTCGAACCCGCGTCTTTTGGGTCAGCAGCCGAGCACCATAACCACTGAGCCACCGCGGCGGCCAGCTCATTAGTACATCACGCTGCCTGCGCTAAATCCACCAACTGCACTCTGCACAGTTACGACTGTGTGTAGCCCTCGGCGCAAAAAGGGCCCATTCAATTACACGGCAGGCGAGAGTTCTTTGTCAACTTCACGATTCGTAATAGCCCCCCCCCCCCCCTCCCCTTTCTGTGAATGCATGCATGTACACTCCTATTCAATGTACCGATTCCTCAAGCTCTTTGCAGTTTGGCAGTCAGCTTAGCTTCATGTCCCTGTGAGAATATCCGGCACACCTCCACACTACGGGTCCCATGGCACAGAACTCTCCAGATGAAACGGTTGAAGTTGGAAACAGGCCTAAATACAGTGCCATATTCTCACGCAACCTTTTTGTTAATATTTTCGTATATATTTCTAGCAGGGTCTAGGGCACCGCCCGACGTCGTCCGACGATGCGCCGAGTCCACTTTCCTCCATTGCTGTCTTTCTGTCTTCAGCAGTAGCCTTGTCGCTTGAGCGCCTGCATGATGACGCGTGCTGAGCCTTCAACATATCCGCTTGCTATTGCGCCATGTGATAGTTCTGATAAGAAAAAAAAAACTTGTGCTTTACACTGCCTTGTCAGTTCTCAGCGACTATTTATGGGGTATGTGCTTCTAAGCGCTGTGAAAGATCGCATAGCAACGGGGAAGTGTAGCGTAGCGGAAGTTTTCAAGCGAAGTGAAGTGGCCTTTCCAGCTCTTATCAATGCGTTGAAAGCGATACAGCGGGGTTATAACAGCCCCCGTCTCTACGTATACAACGTTGCTTTCAAATACGCAGCGTTGTCAGCTAGGCCTCATAGCGCTATTATTCTCCATCTCCGCTCAGTTTCTGCGGACGCCAGACCAACCATTGTCACAACGAATCGGCATGCCTGACACATGAAATCCTGCACGGAACACACGGAATGCCAAAATAATTCCATCTTTGCGGATATTCTCGAAGCCACTAACAAAAATGAGAAGGGTAGATGGAAAGGACACTACAGCGGCTTGCCTAAATCGAAGTAAGCACAGTGGTGAGCAAAACGGACATTCACACAACAGAAATAATATAAAGGGCACACAAAATTTCAGTTTAATAATATACTGATCTCTCTTTCAGAATGCACAAATGTTCTAAGAAAAAGCTAAGCTCACTGATAAACTATAACGTCAAAAATGAATCAGTTCGGGAGTTAAAACAGAATTGCACCAAGCTGTCAGGCAAATCGCTAGTCAATACTTTTAATATTCGTATTGGGAACATTGCTGGCCAAGCGATCGTAAGTAAAGCTCCGAAAAGTGATTTTTTTTTTTTTCATAATAGCAACTCAGCTTTCCCTGATCCTTACAGCGAAGCCAAAGTGAGAGAGGTGATAAGAAGCCTAAGTGACCGCATTGCTTTCGGTATTGATGCAATGCAATTGAAGGCTTTGAAGCATGTTATCTCGTTCTAGCCGCCGTGGTGGCTCAGTGGTTATGGCGCCCGGCTGCTGACCCGAATGACGCGGGTTCGATACCAGCCGTGGCAGTCGCATTTCGATGGAGGCGAAATGCTAGAGGCCCGTGTACTGTGCGATGTCAGTGCACGTTAAAGAACTCCAGGTGGTCGAAATTTCCGGAGCCTTTCACTACGGCGCCCCTCATAGCCTGAATCATTTTGGGACGTTAAAGTACCGTAAACTAAACTATGTTATCTATTTCCATGCAACCTGCATATGTTACGCATTCAGCTTATGTCTCGAACAAGCGGTATTTCCACACCAAATGAAGGTTGTTCGTGTAAAAGTACTATATAAGAAAGGTAATAGGAACGATATGGGCAATTGCCGGCCTGTCCCCATATTAACCGTCCTCTCAAAGGCATTAGAAAAAATCATTTTCAAGAGGTTTTGAAAATTTTAACAGCAACAGTTCACTATCAGTATGACTGCCGTAAATGCTTTAGAAGTTGGAACTTAGTCGGCATTTCTTCCTCAAAAAGAATACATTTCAGACCATTTCGAAAAATAAAGCGTAATACCATCCATATTTATTGATTTTTCAAGAGCGTTTGACCTTATTGATCATTACCAGCTCATATTGGAAAGACAGGGCATTCGGGATGTTGCTGCATTGCTAATCTACTCATATTTAAAAATTAGGAAGCCAATTGTAGACATGGAAGGCTTTTACTAGGATCCGCCAGCAATTTTTCTCTGTATACTGCAAGACAGTATCTTTGGTATATTGCTTCTATAGCGCTGAGATTCCTTCTATAGCCCTGAGAAGTCACAAATTCTTGCATGAATCCCTACGTAACCTTGCAATTTTATCCGCACACTACTCTTGACGTCTCAGCCATGACAAGACATTGTATCCACCATCAGCCCGCTAGTGAGCCCATCTTTCTTAACTTCCCGTACGAACGCCCAAGGACTGGAATGACCTTCCTGCTGCTGCTGTCATCCATTGCAATCCCGACGACTTCAGGTGTATAATTAAGAACTCATCTGTAATTACGGACGCTTACCTTTCATGTGAAACCCCTTCACAGGGGCATTTGAGGTATTGGTTCAATGGGGTTTAACTTCCAAAAGTGACTTACGTTGTTAGGGGCGCTGTAGTGGAGGGCTTCGGATAATTTTGACCACCTGGGGTTTTTGACGGGCACTGTCATGGTACAAGTACGTGGGCCTCTAGAATTTCGCCTCCGTCGAAATGCGTCCCATTTCATTTATACTGTTTTATACTGTTTTAACTAACATAAAGAATTATACAGGATGTAAGCCTTCGATTTTGATCATTTCTTCAAAACGGGGTCCCTAGAAAGAAATAAAAGTGAAGAAACAAAAAGAAAGCTCGGTCCCGGCATAGAGAACCGACAGCCAGAAATAGTCAAGAACCAAGACACCATCTAACTAATCAAAAAGACGGTAACGACGATTTAGAATACCTAAGGAGACTAATTGCATGTCTGCTTTACCCGCGAAGTCACTGCCGTGGTCGAAAGATAAGTAGGAATAGCATGTTTTTATGGGGGAGATTCAGAGATAGGAAACAAAATTCCAAAATGATGCTCAAAAATTTAAAATTGGGGAAGAAAACAAACGCTAAATACGGCGGAAAACATCGATAAGCAGCAAGTACAGTACCTGAACTTGAGCTACACAGGTGCTCAACCTTCTCATCAATTTTCTCCTCAAACGTTAGCGACTGTCAAGCACTTAAGCAAGTTGCCACTATGTATGCCGACTAGATAACCATAATGCCGACTAGATAAACTACCTGAGAAACATTACTCATTTTGGCTAACCAGCCACATTAACGTCTCTAGCAGAAGATAGCCACCACCATAATGCATCTGGAAAGTCATTGGCTTTATCAAGACCCACAGCTACTCTCTTAATTCGGCCACACCAGTAGATATATGTTCAGTTGAAGTAATCCACCTGGTGGTAAAGTCAACCACATTAACGTCAGGCCGCCGCGGTGGCTCAGTGGTTATGGTGCTCGGCTGCTGACCCGAAAGACGCGGGTTCGATCCCTGCCGCGGCGGTTGAATTTCTTTGGAGGAGGAGTTCTAGAGGCCCGTGTACTGTGCGATGTGAGTGCACGTTAAAGAACCCCAGGTGGTCGAAATTTCCGGAGCCCTCCACTACGGCGTCTCTCATAGCCTTAGTCGCTTTGGGACGTTAAACCCCGTAAACCAACCAACCATTAACATCACTATTCTCTTCTACCGGCAAAACCGCCCTGTCAGAAGAACATAATTCCTTCATAGCAAAAAAACCACTCAAACATTTTTATTTCTGAAATGAAGAGTGAACGAAAGAAAAGAAGGAGCACGAGGGACAAAAAATAAAAAGAGTCCAGTGGAAGCATCTGTGAGCCAGCCTGCTCCCCTGGCTGTGACTGCAGCTGGTGCTAGATCTCACTATTTCATTCCGTATTTAACTCCTTCTCCCCTTTTTCTTCTTCCAACTTTAAAATTTTTTTTCATCGATGCCATTTCGGCACTAAGCCATTTTCTTTTATTTTACAACAGGCTTCATCGGCGCTCGTGACACTTTAATGGTAGGGGCGAAGTCTCTCTTAGAACTCACACTACAATCTGTCCCTACAGACTCAGAAAATGAACGAATATGCCAGACACATTGCGCAGTGAGGCAGGAAAAAGATTTTGAATTGAAATCGAGGTTTCATACGGAGCGTCGGAGGCTGTTATAACACCGATGTGTCACTTTTAGGGAATTGGGAAGAGCTGAAAAGGTCATTTCACCCCGCTTAAAAACTTCCGCTCCACTACACTTCTAAACTCCTGCACTTCCTTTCACAGCTCTCAGAAACGAATGCCTTGTAAACGGTTGTTTTGAACTGATAGTGCAATGTTCAGAACAAGTATTTTTTTTATTCTCTGCATGGCGCGATAGCAAACGTATATCGCTAGTTCATGCCTACGTGACGCTGATACATTAGTAGAGCGGGAAGTCCCAACAGATGAAGTGGCTGGGCTCGACAGCTTCACTGGTTTTTTTTGTTTTTTGTTTGTTTTTGTTTTTTCACTTAGGAGCAATGTCAATAACACTTGCTGTGACACATAAGTTTCGAAATGGGACGTGAGTCAAATGCGATTTGCAGGGGCTGAAATTATTTAACTTAGTATACTTACGGCCCGAGACCAAAAATTACCTATGATTGAGAGGCAATGATACGCTGTTTTTGTGATGTCTCGGTTCAATGCCCGGCTTTCGCAACTAATTCGCGGGCTGATATGCCGGTGGTGGTGGCGGTAATTAATGTTCGTTTAGTAATTTGTTTTGTTCAAAGCTCAAAACAAGTTGCAAAGATCTCTCTGCCTTAGCCCTGTAAGATGACCACATGGTCTCGCATATACTACAGGAGATGGTGCTGTTTACACACGAACTGACCGTGTCAAACCTCCACAGCCAGAAATTCTGGAGAAGCGCATTTTTTTTCAACGGGGAATTGCTCATCAAAGCAATGTTTTCGGATATCGTAAGATTTCACCATGACTATAATAATACCCCAAGACCTTCCCTTGGGACACTTGTAGTTTTTTTGCTATTTATTGCGAAATGCGCACCCCTTTGGTTTCCTATGGCAGTCTTAACCACTCGGTGCGACCGTAGGGAACTTTAAAAGCAATTCTAAAGCCGCACCAATGATCGGGTCAATATTTCAAATGCATGGTTTCACTTTGGTCCTTTGTTGGACAAGCCTTTGCCAATACATTTCGAATATTGTGCCGATTACCTGTGCTGCATGGAAGATCTTCCTGGATATTTGAAAGATTAGACCATATCCATCAATATGCTAATAACATTATCTTACGACAGTCCCCAGCTGACCCACAATTATTGCCAAAACCTCCCCCAATTCGTTTTCTACGCCAATCTCAACTACTCGGTACAAGCACAGGACAAATTTTAGAAGCAAAATTTTGCTAACCATCGCAAGATTAGACCATTCCCATATTCATAACAATATCTTACGATATTCCACAGTTGCCTCACGATTGAAAGTAATGTCCAGGAGAGCTGGACTTGTTGCACAAGCAAGCAATTAAGAAATCTAAAGGTAGCCAAGAAAAGAAAAAATAAACAAAAGTAAAGAAAAGAGCGTATTCGCTTGCATATCAATCTCTGTCCCCGTATGCACCGTGCTGGAACGGCCGTTTCTCTATTCTGTCACAAACACTACTGATAACTTTCCCGTCTAAAAAAAAAGCGTGCCAGAAATGCGCCTTTCGAAACGAAAAAAAAAAGCACCTACTCGGGACCAATAATTTAAAGGGGCCCATGCTGGAATGTTATCTTTAGCGAGGATGTTCAAGAAAAAAGACGTTATTTTTCGGCAATTTGTCACATGCTCGTTGGGGACATAACCAATGGGATACACCTAATAAAAAAGGAACCTTGAGGCCGCTAATGAAAGCGAATCGCAATTTATACTCAGCAACAGAGCTAGCGCGAAGGCAGAAGGAAAAGCAGTACAACTCAATAATAATAATAAAAAAGAATGAAAGACGCTCTTGCAAGATCTTCGCGCTTAGTATGCGCGGAATGAATGCAGTCACGCCTACACAGCGAGCATCTAACAAGCTTTCTCGCGCGCTTATTCTCGAGAATGAATTCATGATCGTGCTTGCAGGAAACGAAGTAAAACACGACCAATGCTGCCGGGCCGTTGGCCTTTAGCGAGAAACGCGAACCGCAAGAAATGCCAACATTTTTTCTCTTTCCCTCTCCACCTCACCAATCGCGCAGAGGCGCGCAGAGCCCCCGGGCGCCCGCGTTAAGTCACGAGCATGCCTTATGGGCTTAGTCACCGCGCCGCCCGCTACCACTCCAGTGGCGCGCGTGTCGAGCGGAGGCGGTCAAGAGACTGGCGAGGTCGGCCGACCCTGCGGATGGAGACGCCCCTACTTCGTTCGGCTTCTTTCCCCAAGGACACCGGAGAGCAGTTAACTGCCGCCGTTCGCGCTGCCAGCCGCGAATTAATCATCACCTTCCGACTGGAACCGTGACCGTATATTCATGCGTGGCGTAGGTCTTAGCTACTGCTCCTTTGCCGAGCAGCGCTCCCTTTCTTCGCTTCCAGGTTGCAACGCTAACAGCTGAGCACGACGTGGTTGGCTGGCAATGGAAAAAAATGAAGGATAAGGCCATGAAAAGGAAATCAAATTAACAGCGTTTCAATATAGTGAGGATAGCTGTGCGCCGTGGCTAATTGAAGGCCGTCCGGTTGTGCTTGTATTGTATTTAGCCTACAACCTAATCAGTGCTCCCTCTGAAGCATTGCTAGCGACGGGGAGATGGCATGGAAGCCTAGTACTCTTGTTTAAATTTGCTTGAGTGTCAACTTCATACTCGGGGCACTGTTTTCTCTGAGGGGCGATAGAGCGTACGGGACGACAGATCAGAAAATGTAGCGGGGAGTGATATTAACACCACAGGAGGTTGAGCGCCTCCTCAGCAAGGGCTAGCTGGTTATGCAGCTCTGCCGAGTGCAGCCAAACGTTCTAGATTTGTGGGCTGGGGAAATGAGGGTAAGGTGACATAGGAGCAGTAATCCGTGAGAAAACGGCCTGCTTGGTGTGGAAACTTGTTAACTATTGGGTCAGTTTGAACTGACGCGTATGCCGAGTGAAAAAAGCTTGTAAACGGGCGTAAGGATACACATCACCCTTTACAAGAGCAATGTAGTGGACTCTGCAGAGTTGCAAGCGCAGCATTATCGATAATTTTCCTCTCCTGTTGTTTCTTGTTTTGTATTTTATAACTTCTTCAGCTATGTATTACTTGTATAAGCGTACGTTTGTTTGCACCCACCTTTTCTTTATTAACTGCACCGCTGCCGATAGCGAAAACTGCCCAAGTGTTCACTGAGTTTTTATTCAGTGGCTGTGTTTTGCTAATTACTACTGTTTTACTTAATGATATAGGAGGACCCAGTACAGTCACTGACTGTGGGACCTCCTTCTGTATAAATGTTTCCCCCTTGTATTTTCTTTTTGATTCCAATAACCTGATTCTGATTCTGGTGCTGGCAAGGGCGGGTTTCAGTGGAAAACAACGATTTATCTTGCAGATTTGCTTTCTGTTATAAATCAGTGCGCCTAAGAAACAGCTTCGTTTATCACATCATCTAGAAAAAGAAATTGCTTTTCACTTCTTGCATATTTATTCAGAGAAATATGTCAGAAGAGGTTGGTGTCTGTGCAACTGGCTATTTCTATTCACAGCGCGGAAAACTGCACACGTTCTGGCAAAATAATGTGCAACGCAGCTCCAGCAGAGAATATGCACATCTTCGCATTCACGAACAGTGCACACCTATTCTTGCTCTTTTGTCAAGCGTACCTCATGGCAGATGCTGACCCGTGTTGCTTTCGCAAACGCCAAACGCCAAAACGCCAATAGTCAGGAGAAGTATCAGAGTTCAGCATTCCACAGGAAATTCCCCTTACAGGAGTATATTTGTTGATACGGAATTATTACCGTTGCTTTTCTGAAGGGGATTCCCGTACACGTTGGACGAACAGCACCCCTGTTTCGAGTTATCTGTTAATTAGGCTCCGCCGTGTCATCCGCCCGTCACGCCGGCTCCTCCGTCGAACCAGCTAACTAGGGGAGGTTCTCGAGAAAAAAAAGAAAAAAAAACTGTGTCATGGAAGAAGACGGAGGAGAAGGTGTGTATCCTGTCTACTCCCCTTATCCGTCCCGTCCAACAGCGCTGCTTCCTTTCGCGAAATGCTTCACGAAGCGGTCACTGAACGTACTTTGATGACTGGGGGAATAGTGCGAATCAAACTGATCGCCATACTCGGCAATTCGGAGGGTTAAATTGTTGGTCCAGGGTGAACTTTTTGCAACTACAGAGAACTTCTAAAGCTGTAGTCTTGTGGCTCCGTTCATGTAGAACGTCATTGTAATTATTTCCTCCTTGAGTACCAGGATTACATACTCGTCGAGTGATGAGTCTGCTCTGAAGTCTAGTGCAGTTCGTAACAATATGCGGGCCGCTATGCAGCGTTCATGTGCGACATACACCTCGTTCAAATTATAGTACATTTTGATTTCTCTATTTAATCAACGCTGTTTTTCTTGCTACTCAGAAGGAGATATAAAGAGAATACATGCGAATGGAAATTTTATCTCCCTCCGCATAATAGACCATTGAAGTGTCGAATTTTCTCCGACGAAAGTCAAATCATACCTACCCACAGAAGCATTGCAAAAAGGGAAGATTGCTGCACATTAACTACAGGCGCGAACTAGCGAAAAACGCACGAGATGAAAAGTACGTTCGCCGTGAACAACAGCCGAGGATCGTTGATGTCCAGTGTGGTCTGTAGTTGCTCCGATTTATAAGAACGACGTGGTGCATACGACGTGCGTAGCATGTCAGAGTGTTGTTGTTACACTCCCAATGTTCATACAACTCCTTCAGGGAAAAGTAATGATAGCGATTGTTCTAAGCAATCCCACGTCCTTGGCTCCGTAAGTGGAGCCCAGCCCAGTAGGATCACGCGACCTGGGGCCCCATTACGGCGAGCGTCCACTCTTTGTACCTTTGGCCAACAACCACCTCTATATTCTTGACGGGCACTGATTGAAATTAGCTTTTCTGTACTACTACAAGGATGGCGATGCCTGTCCCCCCCCCCCCCCCCCCCCCCTCCAGCGAAAGCCCCCCATGCGTACAAGGCAATAAAGGTGACATCACCAACCCGATGAAGTCATGCAAGGGATGACCAATACTTTGACGTTGCGTTTTTTTAATGCAGTGGCGGAAGTGAGCTCGATTGTCTTTATGTGCAGCCTTCGGAGTTTGTGGCCAGAAGGAAGTGGGTGACGTGATGTCATCTGATATACCTACACGTAATACCAGTGTCACCACTTCCGCCATTGGAGGGTGAAACATTTCCTGGACATGAGCTTCAAGATGTGGACGCACTGAATCAGCGTCAGGGGCAACGGAGCAAACATTACGCAATAACGTTTCCTGATTGGCGGTTGCGAACAAATATGTCGGCCACTAATGAAACGCCCTTATGTGGAAACACTTTAGCGAATGCGGGCTCAGGGCGAACCCTTCAAGCTTACAGTCGGTCACAGGACTTCCTCTAACATGCAACACATCTTCCTTCCGGCCTTATGCAGGAAATGAAAGCTGCAAAGAAAAGATATCCGTCGTTTTGGGAATAACTTCGCAAGCGTGCGGCGCTGTCACCGGAAGAAGCAAGCTCCGATTCTCTGTAGCTTGTATCTTCAAGGATGAGATTTCACTGGAAGATACGACAAGGTGATGAAAGCGGCTGTTCGTGCAGGGCCTGCGGAAGACCGCGTGTGGTAGAAAGTTGTCATGGCAGCGTCGATCGATTCTCATTGATGACCAGTTCTTGACCTCTAATAAACGCGTCACGTAAAGCAGCAGCTAGCAATCAAGCTCCAAGCAGCGCCTATTCTTCTTACAGTATACATGTTTGGTTGGTTTATTGGGGTTTAACGTCCCAAAGCAACTCAGGCTATGAGGGACGCCGTAGTGAAGGGCTCCGGAAATTTCGACCACCTGGGGTTCTTTAACGTGCACTGACATCGCACAGTGCACGGGCCTCTAGAATTTCGCCTCCATCGAGATTCGACCGCCGCGACCGGGATCGAACCCGCGTCTTTCGGGTCAGCAGCCGAGCGCCGTAACCACTGAGTCACCGCGGCGGCGCCCCACAGTGTACATGTGTCGGCCTACTCATCTTGGGGTTCAGATGATTTTGGCTAAGAAACGAGTTAGAAGAGCAGACTGCAGTTACAGCTCAGGATAATAAGCTCATATAATTTCAGAGCGAAAGCTCTCAAAGAGGCACTACACTGGCATCAGCGTGATCCCGTCACACATGCCGCTTTTTCGCCCAGGTTGCGTTAAATGTTTGTGAAAATGGCGCTTTGCGCAAGACGGCACGCACACGTGAGGATGAATAAGAAACAATCGAACTTTTTGTATAAAGTTTAATTGAGTACCTATTGCATTGAGTCCCCTCTCATCCAGCTGTGTCTATCGTTGTTCAAAGTTACGGTCGGCTCCATTTGTGCTCACGGTAAAGTGTTTGTTTTACCTACTGAAAGGTTTAGTGCGCCTGTTCTATTTTGATGGCCCAAAGCCTGAGTTCTATTCTATTCTGTTCTCTTTTGATGGCCCACTAGGCCTGAGTCTAGTGAGAGGGTGATGAGGAGTAGCGTAAGGCTTTGCCTTCTACATGTCGTCACTTTTATTTTCTGTCTACCATGGTACCTGTATATTATTACCTGTCTACCACGGCTGTTTGTAAGCAATATTAAGTGTCACCAAATATACCACTGACGTGGAGAGCTGCATTGACTTCACTCTGCTACGTATCAGTAGAAATATCACTCACGCTTTTCTAGGGGCTGTAAGGAATCTTGGAATCGGTGTAAAGTTCCTACGACCAAACGTAAAAGGAGAAGTGTTTCTGTAAATCCACACGCAAGCACCTTTCACGCGTCCTCCAGTAAAAGTGACGCTCGGCATTCCACTCAGTACTCGGAGGCCATCCCAACCCTGCCGCCATGGCCTTTCTGCCGAATGGATATACCATACAGTGTTCGGCGTCTATCTCCACTCCAGATCTTTTCGCCTGGTGTGAGAAGATGGCAGGCCCGCGGGGGCGCCCGTCGAATATATACGACCTTTCGAGAGCGCAAGCCTGGCTTCGGAGGAGGCGGCGATCGAGGCGAACAGCAAACCCAGCAGCCAAGCGGGTGGCGTCTTAGACGCCGTGAAACGCTGCGCCCAGTCCGATATCGTTCAGGAATCGGCGGCTGCCCAACGCACGAGGGGTCCATGGCACGGCGCTTCGTGGAAGGCGTCTCGCAGGAGGAGTACATCGGCAGAGAAACGGCAAAAGAGAAAGCGGCGGTGGCTGCGGCCACCAACCTTTGTCGGTTTGTCCCGCCGAGGACCGCACACTCTCTCTGGGAACCTTTCACTCTCTCTTAGACAACTACGCATGTACCACAGAGCGGGCCTTGATGGCCTAAGCGGCTTGCAAGGTTCTCGCTTGTGATTCCAGTGGTGTAGCGCACGCCCGAAGACGTCTCTCGCCCGTGGCAGACCGTGGAAGCCGAGATTTTCACCCGGCGGCGGTGTCATCGGGTCACAAGAGCGGTCGGTCGGCTCTCGCGCGTGCTCGGACAGCGACAGGGCGGCTGCACAAAGGAGAGGGCGAGGAGGCAGTGGCGGAGCATCAAGAGTGTTCGGCCTGCTTTTTGACGCCTCTTCCTTCATGTTTTATTTTTTACTTCTTTTTTTCTGAAAAGGGGCACGCTCCTGAAAACACGTTCTCGGTCGTGCGTAGGAGCAGGGAGTGCTTTCTCTTGTCTGCCAGCGATAAACGGGTGTTGGCAGTGAACGTTGTCGAGGTTATAGACCTCGCGAACGGGACATTAGAAACGCCCTATCGAAGCTTCTTCGTGAGCTGCCGTTTTTTTTTTGTCGTTTTTTTGTAGGCCTGTGCCACTGATCACGTAAAAGTCTGGCTTTAACTCGAGCGTTTACGGGCTCGCAAGAGGGTTCGGCAGCGGAAACTTTATCTTTGTGAAAAGATACAAACGGTTGCAACATGGACGATGAGATTCGCCGTTTGGCTGCGTGGTCTACGCTAAACAGTTTCGTTACCGCCACGATGTGAGGCAAGAAACTATGCCGACTTGCAACAGGCGCAAGAACGAAATGAGTGCTTGTAGTCTCGTTCTTGATGCAGACTCGGTATCGCAGTCAGTCTGCTCGCTGTGATCATGCGAACTATATGGACAAAATCCGAGAAATGGCTGGAACGACGTGTTAATTTAACTCGCTTGTTAAATGGTCCTTCGTTCGTTTGCGAGCTGCCTCTAAGCTATCAGAGAAATTCTGGCGGATTTTCTGCTGTTCATAATACGAAGGTCATCCAGAATCATGTCTAACACTATGCAACATCATATTTTAGCAGAGTACTTAGGAAAACACCTTTTCTTTCTTTCATGAACACACTTTTCTTTATTACCTTCAGGTTTTCACACGCTTTATTAACTGATTCTCTAAAGTACGACAGCACTACCTCACATTTAGGTATGGTCTAGTTGCTCGAGTCGTCAGCATCAGACTTTACTTCGATTGGTTGCTCAGTGATACTTAAATTACAAATGCACTGCCATCTTTACCTCAATTTCATAACCTCATAACTTGACAAGTTTTGTCAAGTTTTGTGTAACATGTAGATGAACGTGTCAGTAAAAAAAAAAAGAAATTCAGATCACAAAAATCGAGCGGGCGCGCCCGATAAGGTCAACCATCGGCATCTTGGAGCGAGGACTCCGCCAATCATGGACGGCTATTACCTCTAACACTGAATAAATGTTTTTACCACCACTACCGCAACAAATATTAACCCGGCGAGTTGGTTAGAGAGCGAAAGCAAAAGAATAAATATAAAACCACGTGGATCTTTGGGCCAATTTTATCTCACTTGTAGATTCTGCTTACACAGAACAGAAAAAACTGCAATAAGGGAGTAATTACTCATTGGCATCCACCCAAGCGCAGCCATACGGCTACAATACGGCTAAACATTTGACAATACGGCTAAACAAATACGGCTAAACATTTGACCAACACTCTTCCCACTTCGAGTTACTGATCAATTCGCTCTCGCCCTACCATAAGCTTGCCGTCCCGGTTAGCTCAATTGGTAGAGCGACTGCTCCGGTGTGGCGGTGGTTCCGGGTTCGAACCCCGGACCAGGACGAATTTTTCTTTAACTACGAAGTTTCTGAGAAAGCTGTATAGCTTTCCTTTGTAGCCGTATGGCTGCGCTTGGGTGGATGCCAATGAGTAATTACTCCCTTATTACAAATCTACTCCACCTTGGGGGATTCCCCTAAACATTTGACCAGAAAAAACTGCATCATTAAATCTAAGCAAGCGAGGACCACTAGTTCTGCCATACGCACTCTTCAAGCAACGCTGCAGCATACTGCGCTGCGCTGTTGTGCCGTCGTGCTTTCTTTTTGCTGTGCTGTTTCGTCGCTGTGCTCTTTTTCCGGTGCTGTTTTATCGCTGTACTGTTTCGTGTGCTATTTTTACGCAGGCTGTCATAGGCCACGTTAGTGACGACAGGATATGCGGGGAAGCAATAAAAGGAAGTATGTGTACAAAGAACACAACTCGCAGAAAAAATTGCCGCACGGCTCTTCAGCCTCCATTTTAACATACATCGAGCTTAATGTGTTTCAGTCTCAAAGCAATACTCGTTGGGATCCCCTGTGCAGGTCCATTCTACGTACTTGCGAGTACAGGCTGTCTTCATTTTCGCGCCGCTGCGTAGACGTAGAAAACGCACTGGCAATATCCTCGTGTCAAATTGCAAGAGAGTGCCTCACAACTTTCTTCGGATTACAAATCTTCGCACGTAGCACATTTTAACTCTAACCACACAGACGCACCGAACAGGATCCACCGCAGTGGGTTCCCTGCAGTGCATCAGCGCCAACATTTCCATGTTACCCAACGTTGCCAGTGCTTGCGCGAGTGTCTCCATGCACTAGCGAGCCAGTATATCACCGTGGGCTGCACGTGCACTCACTCGGTGCCCCGGATATATGGTTACGCATGCCGGACGATAGGTCGCGGCCTTGCAAATCAGTAGAACGCAGTAATCGAAACTAAGGATCGAGTTTTTGTGTGCCGCGCAGCCTCGAAGCCGATAGAGGACGCGAGTGTAAAACTTCCAAGACATGGGAGAAAAACGCTGCTTCGCATTACGATGTTACCGCCCGTAAAAACACCGGCTCTTGAAAGGCCTCGATGGGAGATAAAAGGATGTGAGGCTTTCTCGTAGTCTTCAGTGGAATGCGGTAGCCAACAAAAAGAACATCCGACGGTGGAGCGGTATGCTCTCGCCCAAATGGGTCACCCAGTGACATCCCTACCTTCGCACGCAGTCTAACTGATAAAATGAACAGCACTGAAGAAGAACAAAAACGAAAGACTGTGATTCTACGCCGCAGGTGGCAAAATAATACGTGCCCACACTAAGGGGTGCAATACATGTCGTTTGTAATAGTTGAGGCAGCGATCCGTAAAAATATAGCCTCGTTATTAGGCAGAAAACGTCTCGCTGTAGTTTTAAATGTGGTTGGTTAAAAGAGCTCCTCTTTATAAATTGTCGCAGAACGTTTGTCGAAATGAAAACGCATTTCATAACGAATGTTGTCGCGGTTAAGCCATGTTCATCTAATACAGTAGATCCAAGGCCCTGGACTCGTGCGCCAACTTCATTCGTCAAGAAACAGCGCGTTTCAAAGCTGCCAGCGGTGGGTAAACATTACCAAGCCCAATCAGTCACGACCATGGGCACAGCGTCTGAAATGGTACCGCTTTTTCCCGCTTCTCTCAGTTGATCAGTTGAGGCTGAACTTGGTTATCGGCGTCTTTGTTTATCATGCAATACTGTGCAGGCAGAAAGAAGTTTCTCAATCTAGACATTGCCCTCGAGAGAAACTAACCGTCAACCTGGCGCCATGTACTTCTACTATTTTACATTAACTTTATACAAATTTCTTTTCCTAATCAAGGCCTGTCCACCCGCAAAGTTGAACCAAAGCAGAAAATGCTTCCTTGTGTCGTCATCATCATCATCAGCCTGATCCTCTCCCATACGTCTCCAATTAACCGTGGCCCATGCGAGTTGCGGCCACTCTATCCCCGCAATGTTATTAATCTCATCCGCCCACGTAGCTTTCTGCCGCCCACTGCTACGCTTGCCTTCTCTTGAAATCCAAAAGGACCAATTGAAATTGGTCCTTTTTTTTTAATGTTTCCTTTTGCGAGTTTACTCCGCCTAAGTCACTGCTTTACGCTGCGATGAATTAAGCATGCGTATTAGGTTGCTTATCTCTCTCTTGTTTTCGCTTCGCGGGTTATATATGATTTGTGGCATTTCTGGGTACATTTGCTCTTAATACGTATTTCGCAATTCCGGAAACAAAAGCAACTGGCGCTAAAAGGTAAACGATCGCACATGTACGAGACAAACACGATCCGGTCCGCTGTAGCTTCTTCGTGTTCCACGAAAGCTACAGGCGAGCACTGATTCGTGCCACTTTCATGCAGCCCCTGTGCGTTACGGAAAGACACGACGCCACCCCCGTCATCTGACAAAGGAGGCACTAATACCACCCGACTATCTCCGTATTAGGCAGTTGCGTCACTTGCCCTTCTTAGCCTTGATGCGCCTATCCATGCGGGGCGGACAAATCGTGCACTGGAGCGGCGTACGCCTCACATCGCCAAGGGCACTCCTTCATTTTCCGAAGCCGTCGCCGACACTTTCTTCGTAGGCGGCGATGCAGATGGGACAGAAGCTCAGGCATGAAATAGAACCCCGCTGTGCTTCTTCCGCGTTCGGGCGCGCCCTGTACAGCCGCAGCCAGTGACGGGCTAGAGACAAGCGTTTGCCCTTGGTTCATTCTCTGTCTCTCTTTCCATCTCTGTGGCGTTAGTCTTCCTTGTTTATCCTTTCTTTGGTTTCGTTATGCCAGAATGAATGTCCGCACACAGTTACAAAGGTGTAGCAGAGAGAGCATGGCTGGCGTATAGGCAAGTGAAGGCGAAGTACGAAAACGAGATCTATAAGGAAGCGTTACGCTCGACAGGAGATCGGGGGGGGGGGGGGGGGGGGATATGGGTCCCTCGTGCATGGAGCCTTGCGACGACGGGCCGAGCGACTGCTTCCGATCTCCCGCATGCTGCACGAGGGTTCTCGTTTGCACATCCTCTGCGCACAAGAGAACTGTCTACAAAAGAGACGCCAAATGACCAAATGGCAACTTTACTACGTCTTGAAGAAGTTGTTCTGCGCTGTTTTTCAGAACCTTTGCGTTTGACGGTTGGTGATTCTCTGCTCGAGGAAGATTACTTTTCTCTGACACCAATAAGATGTCTGCAACTGCCTATAAATCGCATTTAGGGCATATACTCACTCGCCGTACGGCAGTGTCACTGCCCTACACAAACAACCAAACGTTCTGACTAATCTCAAGAAAAAATATTGCAACCATGAAGTTTCTTTCCCGTCTCTATCACGGTCACATAAACATAGATTAAACAAAAAATATATCAAGCCAACCTTCCATCATTTGCACAGAACTTATCATCTTAAGTGCATCAGGCATTCTTCTACGCGTTGAGACCTATTTAAATATTCATTTTTTCGTTCCGTAATTGAAACATGGAATCGTCTGCCAGAAGAAATTATGACTGCTGGTTCTGTTGGTTTATTTGAAATTGAAACGCGTGTACTATTGCATGTGTAGATCTGCCTGTGGTTATTTTCTGTTCCCTTAAAACTTTGCTTTGCGCATTTATATGTTTTTTTTTTGCATCATCCAATCATTCATGTCTGCACTGTTCGCTGTGGCATTCTTTATCAATGCAGTTTTTCGCCGTTACCTCTTTCACATAGCGTTATCGTACTTCGAACTGCTTTCATTGCGCTGTTTGTTCTGCTTGCTTTTTTGTTCTTTTTTTGCGCCGAAATAATTATTGAGTTGCACAATATTTTCTCGTATTCTTTGACCTTTGCGCCGTTTGCCTCGTGACTCACTCCTGTATGAGCCTTTAAAGGCTTGCAGCAGACAGTATCGAAATGAATACGTAAACATCGTATTTACGAGACTACTGTTTTTGGTTTACAAGGAATACGTTATCACTTCCTTCTGTATGCCTATCTGGAAACATGCGGACTGAACTATGTCTGTGTTATAACGATCGCAAATTATCTCGTTGTTGTGATCGCACAAATTGTTATTAGTTTTATGACCTTGTTTACCAGTGTTTCGCGTCGTTCAGAGGTCTCAGATAATTGGCTCCACGGCAGCCCTCTGGTATGTTCGAATACAGTACGAATATTCTTTTTCATTGAGACAAAGTAGTGCCGAATTTGTGAAGGGTCGTGGTTTCAACCCATATCTGTAGCGATGCGGGGAATCTATTGCAAAGGCTCAAAAAGAGCAAATAATCGTTTGCCCCGAATAAGTAGTGTCTATACGCTCTGCTTTCTAACTAAGCATTCTTTTACGTTGTCATTGGTCCAAGGATGTTGAAAACGAAACTCTTCAGATGGTTCTGTCTTTTCCCTAAAGACAATCCTTGAACTACGACGCGCTCAACAAACAGGCAGTACTCACGCCTTGACGCACTTTCCACGCACAGTCAGCGAGGAAGGAAGGAAGGAAGGAAAAACTTTATTTTACTCTAGTTCTTTTTCCTGCGGTTTGGGAGCATCTTCAGAGACGTTTTCTCCTTGATTTTACCCCCAGGAGTCTTCTCTGTCGAAGTCGTCCGCCTCTAATCAGTGGTCGGTTGCCCTCAGTCCAGGGCTCCGCTGGCCACTGCCGCCCGTTGAGCTCGCTGTACCAGACCTTCTTGGTCTTCACAGCGGTCGCTGGACAGCAGAGTCTCCCACTGCTCCGCACTCGGGTTTTGTATTTTGGGGACCACGTCTATCTTTTGGCAGGCCCATGTGATGTGATAGAGAGTAGGTTTTCCGTCGCACCAGGGACATTTGTCCGCGTATATGGTAGGGTGCATTTTGTTTAGTATATGTAGGTTTGGGAAAGAGCCTGTTTGTAATTGTCTCCAAGTGACAGCTTCCTCTCTGCTGAGAGATTTGTGCGGTGGGGGATACCGCAATCTTCTGCCTCTGTAGTTTTGTAGTATGGCCGAGTAATCCCTGGGTGCTGGCGCGAGTTCCGCGGGCTCATCGGATGCTCGGAAAGTAATGTATCCTCGAGCTATCCTGTCGGCCTCTTGGTTCCCTGCCACCCCCGTGTGCCCCGGTACCCACACAATTTTGTGTGGGATCTTGTCGCTTTGTTCTTCCTGGTTTTTAATTCTGTCGCTCGCTGCGAGGAGTATACGGAGCGCGTGACGACCTATCCTGCCATTCATGTAATTTCGGCAGGCTGTTTGAGAGTCGGTGAGTATTGTTAGCGACCGCCCGGTTCTATAGCCCTCCGCCACCGCTAGAGCAACGGCTACTTCCTCGGACTCTGCAGCTGTGCAGCCTCGGAGAGACGCGCTGGTCATTTCGCGTAAAGACGAATCGACCACCGCCGCCACAGCGATTTTGGTATCTCCTCCTCTCCAAGACGCGTCTGTATACACGGTCGTGGCTTGAGGAGCGTATGTTTTCTCAATGAATTCGGCCCTCGCTTCTCTTCTGCCTCGATGGAGGTTGGGATCCATGTTTTTTGGTATTGGAGCTACCTTGAGGGTCTTGCGAAGCTCGTCGGGGATCGTTGCCGTCCTCGACATTTCTCGCATCTGCTCGCGGTATCCGAGCCTCTGCAGGAGCGCTCTTCCAGTTGTTGTTTGCAACAGCCTGAGTTTTTGCGACTCAAGCTGCGCCTCTCGTAGCTCCTCAAAGGTGTTATGTAATCCCAGGGCCATGAGTTTTTCGGTTGACGTGTTGCGCGGAAGTCGGAGCGCTGTCTTATACGCTTTGCGTAGCAGGGCATCCGCTTGTTGTATTTCGTTTTTGTTGAGGCACTGGTAGGGTAGGCTGTACGTGATTCTACTAACTACAAGGCTTCTGACTAGTTTGAGTGTGTCCTCTTCACGCATGCCATGTCGCCTGTTGGTGATGCGGGTGATCATGCGTGAGACTTGTAGTGTTGTTGCTTTGAGCAGGGTAAAAGTGTGAGTACTGCGCTGGTTGGATTGAACCCACATGCCTAAAATTCTTATTGTTGTCTTTTCGGGTATGGGTGTCCCGTCAAGGTAGACGTTGAGTTTTAGGTCCTCGTTGGTTGGGACGGTCCGGTTTTGCTTGCCTCACCAGACTCTCAGCAGTTCCGATTTCTCGGTCGAGCATGCGAGTCCTCTTTCTGCGAGGTATTGCTCTACACAAGAGGCCGCTTGCTGTAGCCTTTCTTCCTTCTCTCCGAGACAACCCGTGTTTGTCCAGACTGTTATATCGTCAGCATACATTGCATGCCTGATGCCTTCGATGTTCTCTAGTTTTCGAGCTAGGCCTATCATAGCTATGTTGAAAAGTAAGGGGGAGATAACTGACCCTTGGGGTGTTCCCTTATTTGGAGTGCGAATTTTGTCCGATCGAAGGTCTCCTATGCCGATGGTGGCAGTTCTGTCGGACAGGAAGGCTTTGACGAAGCCGTGGATTCTGCGCCCGCAATCCAGCTTGTCTAGGCCCGTAAGGATCGCTTCGTGGCTGACGTTATCGAATGCCCCTTTGATGTCCAGGGCCATTATGACATTTTCTCCCGTCCGAGGTACGTTTCGCAGGACATCTTCTTGTATTTGGAGGAGAACGTCCTGCGTCGAGAGCTTCGCTCTGAAGCCGAACATGGTATGTGGTACACAGTCGTTGTCTTCCATGTAATTTTGCAGTCTTAAAGTTACCACCCGTTCGTAAAGTTTGCCAAGGCACGACGTGGAAGCGAGGAAGTTGCACAGCAAGGGACTTCGCTCAAAGTTTGCTCAAGCGAACCGGTTTCGCGAAGGCTTTTCGGGTACGGAAGCAACACTTTATAAAGAAGTGTGCAAGTGAAAACCCCCAAAGTGCTCGGCAAGCATTGAGCACTTACGCTTTTGTTGCACTGTCAGCATAGAAGTTACAAAAAAAAAAAAGTTTACAAAGGGTGTGTAAAAGAATTGGTGTTACAGCTTGGTTTTTCTTTTTGCGTACTGAGGCGGTCCTTTCGAAGGAAGTGTGCGAACAAAAAGCTAACGTTGCAATGGAAAGAAGACAGCACCGGACAGAAAGTTGGGTTTCTACCGCACGAGACGGATTTAGGGTTGCTTGACGGCGGAACTTATCTCTGATCCGTCAAGGCAACTGTGGTCTAAGACCCTTTTCATAAGCATCTTACCCTAGAAGAGCCGAGCACCAGGCCAGGGGAAATCTTGTACCCATTAAAGAAACCGGTGGGCACCCGGTGACACTGGGGATCGAACCCAGCACCTCCCGAATGCGAGGCGGTTGCTACACAAGGATGAAGCAGACCACATGATGACTGTGTTGAAACTTCTCGGTTTACCGAAAGTCTAGCAGTGCCATGAGTCCTCCGACATTGTGCCGCCTATTTCAACTGCATGCTTTTGCCCTATGATCATGTACCACTTGTCCCAGCCAACCCTCCTGCCCTTAATGCCATCACCACCGCCATCACCTGTGCCGGCCCTCCACCCTGGTCGACGGGAGTTCGTGAAGCCTTTTGATGCCTCATCGTTGTAAGCAGCAGTTGTCGACAGAAAATGTCACGCTTTTCAATTGGTTGAAACGGCCATGACGTCACAGTGCGCGAATTTCAAACAGGGCCAATTGTACTTTTCCTAGTAACCATGCAACCAATTGAAGGGATCGTATAGTGATGCTCCAAGTAAGTGGGACTGAGCTTAGTTAATTGCTTAATTAACTAATTAGCCTAATTAACTTTTCTAGTCAGGCCATATAAATAAATAAAACCGAGTAGGAAATTGGTCGAGCTCGGGAATCGAACCCCGGTCTTCGGCGTGCGAGACGAGCATGCTATCCACTCCGCCATGCCAGCTCGATGGTTTGGAATGAACAAAGGCGCGTCTAGTGAATACGGTGTCTTCGCTCACTCCCATCCTCTTCCCTTCCCTTCCGGAGAGGTTTAGGTGTCCACCGAGATATGAGAGACAGATACATTTCCTTTCCTCAAAAACCAATTTACCGACGAGCGAGGCGTAGAACCGAATGTGCCCTGGCAGTGTTGCAAGATGCTGTCGCGTTCCACTCTTAGAGGCGAAGCTTAACATCTTAACCACACATCAGTGACCACACTTTAGGTAAAAAAAGTGCCCCCCTGAATTTTGACGGGTGTTCACCGAGATATGTGAGAAAGTTACTGCGTAATTTCCTTTCCTCAAATACAATTTTCATTTCCTTCATTACGGGCCCACTTTGTCTTCTTTCACTCCCACTGCCTCCCTTCCTCTACGGTGCGGTTCAGGTGTCCACCGAGATGACAGAGAATTACTGCGCCATTTCCTTTCCTCAAAAAGCGTTGCGTTCAAAGGGCAAGGCATCGCGCGGAACGTGTGGTGGCGTTCCGTGGACTCCCTGGCAGCGCTACAACACGCTGTCGCGTTCCACTCCTAAAGGCGAAGCTTGAGCGTCATTAATTAGCAGTTAATTAGTATTCAGGCATTCATCAGTAATTAGCCATTAATTAGTGATTTGTAATCACTTAGTAATTAGTACTCAATTATATGTGACGCCACCAGTGCCACAGAAGCAGCGAAAGTGGTTCGGAAAACGCTTTCGCCTCTACGCACTTTAGAGAGTCAAAGTGACCCCCAATTTTCATCGGCTTACTGCGAATTAATTAAAGATAATGGGACTCTTAAACATCTGTCATGCAATAAACTGTTGGAGGAAAAAATCTAGGCTAAAGCACGTGCTTGCAATTAGTTCCACTAAAGAAATGGGAATCATTAAACACAGTGCGACGCAGCCAGTGGCCAGCACTTTAATCTCTTCTGTGGAACGCGGAAGATGGAACGCGGAAGATGCACGGAGAGTCAGAAACTGCGACTGGCAGTCCATGTAGCGGCTCATAGAACTGATCTATTGATAAGGAAAATTGATCCGTGCCTATTGGTGAAACTGACACCTGTAGGTCAGTGGCGATTGATTGCAACTTCGCGAGACGCAGTTTGTTAGCTTACTTCCGCTCTCATTGACGTGCGAGGATTTTTTTTTATTTTCTCTAGCCACTTCTACGCTCCAGTAGCGTTAGTGTGGATCACCACGCCGCCGGTATAGAATCAGGTTAACAAGCTAGCGTGGCTAAGAAGCTACCAGCCACCTGCTTCTGACTGCTCCATCTCACTTAATGATGAAACGGGGCAACTGTGACAGCCTAGGCAGCGTAATGAAAACAAACTGCCGCCGCGGTGGCTCAGTGGCTATGGTGCTCGGCTGCTGTCCCAAAAGACGCGGGTTCGATCCCGGCCGCGGTGGCTGGAATTTCTATGGAGGAGAAATTCTAGAGGCCCGTGTACTGTGCGATGTCAGTGCACGTTAAAGAACCCCAGGTGGTCGAAATTTCCGGAGCCCTCCACTACGGCGTCTCTCATAGCCTCAGTCGCTTTGGGACGTTAAACCCCATAAACCAAACCAAACCAAAACAAACTACACGTAAAACAAGCGCCGTATGAAAGGAAAAGGAGGCAGTAAAAAACGGAGTGGCACTTTTTGCCCACGTGTGCTAACCTACAGAAGGGCACATCAGCCGGTCATTGTCTCTATCAGATTGAGTTTGAGTTCGTGATTAATGTTCGAGTGTTAGGGACAATCAGTGATGTTCTTTTAAGGTCCGAAAAGGTAACGGCAAAAGAAAAAAGGAAAGATATCATAAACGAAAGACAGCCTGGTTGCGGTGCTGCGAATAAATGATGAAATTTAATCTAAAAACACGCCTTAAAAATGTTGCGAATATCAGCTTAATTAGGGGACATGTCTCTTGCGCGAACATTGTTTTCATAATGTTTCTTGCTTGCGTTAGTGCAGGAGGTATGTGGAAAGCCCTTATTTCTAAAGATAAAGCGGCGAAGACGTTTATGTCTCCAATAAATAATTTGTTACACCGAGGATATCTCTTAAATACTTGCGGAAGCAGGGCTTTTCAAGTGCGTCCGAAACACGTAATAGTCAGCCCGTGCTGACAAGAAAAGCGTGGGAAATTCTAGTTCAAACGTAAGATGATTTTCGCGCAGAATAAATTGTGCGGACAGGCTTAATTGGAGAGAAATGGGAGAGGCCTTTGTCCTGGAATGGGCGTAGCGAGGCTGATGATAAAGATGATGAAATTTTGCGATGCGGTGGAAAACCCAAATGGCATCTTCTATCGGGGAGGCCTTTTCTGCCAGAAAATTGTCCTATCAAAATCCTTCGCAGTACAATTTTCAGGGAACACAATCTACGGGTAAAAGGCTTGCGCTGTCTAGAAGGGTGCAGGCGTAGCACCTGATTCTGTACCTGATTTGCGATGACTTTCTTATAAGCCAAGTTTTATCTGACTGTCAGAAGGAGTAGTCAGATTTGTTCTGTGCCGACACTCCAAGTAGAGCGCACATTTAGTAGATGCAGGCATTCTTTATATCTCATTAATATGCGCGCAGGAAGGCTGAGATAATGAAGTAAGGAACCGGATGAACAGAATGCGAGACATCAAATATCAGGGGAGTGCCGTGCGCTGAACGGCAAACTTTTGACTGAGAAAAAAAAAATACAACAAGCGGATGGATGAGGACAGGAGTTCCACTGCGGAATAAACCGCTTTCAGAGCGACCACTGATTGAGCGGCAACAAATAAGTCACCGAAGCACACACCGTCCACGACTTCGTTTGAGATCCTCGTGTTATTGCGGTCACGCTGATTATGAAAGAGTCCCTGCGTTGCGAGAGATATGCATTCGTCCCCGCACGGCTTCCTGTGCGCCGACTAACACCATTCGAGCGGCTCGCGCTAGCGCATGGGACAACACCGGTCCGTCCTTTACCCGGCATTCCCTCACGCGCATAGCGAGCACAGTGCGCACATCCGTGCAATCAGCGATCGGATCCCACTCGAGGGCGAAAAAGAACGGCCCGCTTCTCATGCGATCGTACGGCCGATTTTAAGGATTATGAGTAGACTGGAGAGTCGACAACGGTAGTGTCTTCTAATGCGCCTGCTTTGCTTGTGCATTACTTTCATTGTTCTTCCCTTTCAGGGCGATTTGATAAGAGCGAAACACGTCCGCCTCGCCTCGTCTTTTCTTTTCTATTTTATTGAAACGAGATTCCCATAAAGCCCGCATTAGTGTTTCCCAGCCGAGTGTAAATAGCACCGCCCTTTCTTAAGGAATGGAATCGTGGTGTGGCAGTTGATATACCTTCAGGAGAGTCCTTGAATGACCTCGCCACAAGGGCCGGCCTGAATCGGGCGCCGCTTAGGAGAGAAATGGAACGTGATGGCTGCTCAAGTCACCCCCCCCCCCCCTCCTCCGCGGGCGTGCCTTCTTCCGCCAGTTGATGGTCTAGATCCATACGATGCATCCTTAATTTCCGCACAGCGTTGATCGCAGTGCGAACGACTCCCATTCGCTTCGCCCATTCTCTTCTGCCTGCTGTAGGCATTTGCATTATTTCCACCCCTATGCGCGCCCACAAAGGGCCACCCGACCATTGCTTGCATTTTCAAAACGTGATGACGCGCCGGCTTTATTCAATCGCCACTAAGCAAATAAGATTCGCGCCGGCCCTAAATGGTGGGACAGTCGGGGTCAATGAGCTGAACGTGTGTCAGAGGCGGAGGGATCTCAGTCGGCTACGCGGTGGCGTGGTGTTTGAGGACTCTAACGAGGCTAAGTAGGGGCGCTCACTGCTTTGCTGTTCTCTGGGTGCTGCAACAGCTGTCATGTAGCGGAGCTCATAAGCCTTGTCTTTTGAGCGCAATTTTTCAAAGCGCCCTTTCCGCTTTGTGCCGTTCGTTCGGCCAAAGACAGTTCAAGCCGGAGGTAGCTGAACTTATTACTCTGTCTCTCCGCGAAGTCATGACGTTTGTGTGTGGGCACAGACGCAGTGTTTCTGGTCACTGAACTGGTAGGGCGTCAGTCGAAAGCCAGTGACGGTGAGAGAGATTAGGCAGGGAGATAGTGTCTATAAAATAAATAAAGTGGACGCTGTCTTCTGCTATACGAAGAGCTTACACGACTTCCCTAGGTATGAAAAAGCAATAAAGATGAAAACAAGCATGTATGTTAAGACCACTGGCTTGTACTACGCATGCGCGAGGTTCGATGAGAAAAACCAGCCTCCATCCCTCTGCTCAGTCGCGTCTGTGGTGATGTTCTGACTAATCAGATAAGAACTTTTCGATCGTAATGCATGTAATAAGAACAAAATTCTGACCAAGAATTGGATAAAGTGATTAGGGTTCTGATATGAATCAGTGAACCCTTCTCGCTGTATTATCAAGCGGAAATAAAGGAAGGAACATAACTGTAAAGAAAAAAAAACAAAAGTACAGACTGCGTGGAATTTTACGTTGCAATTCAGTCGCAATGTCGATCCTTGCTGTGTATTTCACTGCATTGTTGAAGTGGTGTGGCTCATGGCAGAAGGCTCTTGTGGCTCTGTGCAACACAGCAGTTTCCCTTCCTGACGGGGCAGTGCTTTGCACAGCCTGGTTTTCGTGTATTTCCTGCGCAGACAAATATTCAAAAAGAACGAACTTCGAGAAATATGTACAGCAGAAAAGAGTAGTGAAATGTGGGGCTTGTTACGGCATACATATTGAGGGAGTCAACAGCCACCGAGTTCTACAAGCGCATAGCTTAATTAGTTTTTATTTCTATTCATACTATTATTTTGTGGCGTTTATCGATGGGAAATTAGCTGTGTAATAATCTTTACCTGAATGATAACCGACTGGTATGTAGAAGAAAAAAACAACCATAAGACGGCAGTAAGACACGAACCCCACGACCTCCGCATGTACCCTACGATTCTCTACCAACCGAAATGAGACGGCGGCTGTCCAGCCATCGAATTTCCAGAGCAATTATGTTGCTTGTAGCCTAACCTTTAGAGTGTTCATCAGCGACACCTATAACAGTGTACACAGAACGTCTTGTTATAGAGAAACGGGGAACTTGATCGAACGGTGAGGGCGACAGCTGCGCGAGAAGCCTCTTATGCCAGCTATGGCGTCAGGACCGCCACAACTCAAGAACGTCTCTTTTTTTCTAATTAATAATCTGTTATGTTTCTGATAAAAAATTGTTACACTACTTATTTCCAATTCACAACTCCGTGAAATACTAACAGTAACAAAATAAAACCACATTCCCCTATGCGCTTCTTTCTCGCATTGACCATTGACTTTCTTAATAAAAGCCCGCGAAATATGGTTCGGCGAAAGAGAAAACTCGAGAAGAAACTTTTGACGGCTTGAGCGTTTCTGCATGCTAGATCACCTACTTCACAATGTGCACACCATTCCCTGTCTAAAAACCGATTAGGTCGTCACACAGCCTGATATTCTGAGACTCTCGTTGATGCAAGTTACATATTTTGTTAACTGCGTACATTAAAAATAGCTCAGATTGCTTCCCTTGAAGCCAACGAAAAACACGGTTCTCTCAACACCTTCTTTCACCTATTTTGAAAGATTGTTTAGAAATAAAAAAAAAAGGCAATTGCCCTTATCAGGAACAGGAAATCTATTCCCGCCTTCGGACGCGTGTGGCTGACACTAAAGACAGCTTTAACAGACCAGCCGATTTCAGTCAAACATATACAACAAACATCGCAACTGTACCAGGACTGAAGACAGGTGACAGAGACCTTTGGCATATATGGACTCAATAATGCAATCAAGCGGTCATCTGCATCCTCCTCTCACCATTATTTTAGTTTTTCAGCGCGCACTCCAAAGCAATACGAAGGTTACGTGAACAAGAGACAGTATCTTAATAGACCCTCTTCAGATCTTCGAATATCCGGCGACGGACCACCATGAATAAACACCACTCCACTTTGGCTCAGCAGGCAAAATCTCCTGGCTGCACTTCCGCAACAAAAACAAAGCTGCAGAAAGAAAAAATAAAGAGGTCGAAAGTGAACGGTCCTCACTCTGACGAGCCACGGTGATATCACCGCAGCGTTTGCGAAAAGGCTCGGAGAATGGGGCATTAGAAGCCCCCCCTTCCTCAAAGCGAAGCGCGCGCCACCACCGCCGGAAGACGAGCGGGGCCCTTAATTGGACGGCGGCGCCACTGGGGGCATCGTTATAGGCCCCGTGATGACACCGGATTTCTCCACGGCGGGAGCTCGACGTCCCCTCATGCCCCCATCAAGTGCCGTGCGCGGTCACGGACGTAGTGCGCCTTCGACTGTCGTCAACGGCGCAGCAAGATGTGGAGAGTGAAAGGCTGCGCGACCGCGAGCCCTTCGGGCGCAATCTAAACACACATACACACAAACGCGGACCCCAAACGCGCGAGGACACAGTGAGGAGGCTCACAATGAGCGATCTGCCGCCCGAGCGACGTGGCGTCGACGCTAAAGAGCTCTGCGGTCGCACCTTATCCGTGCCACGCATCGTCCTCTTGGCCGCCGTGGAGGCCCGAAGAAAGACGCGGCGAAAACAACGAGGAAAGTGAAGGGACGCCCAGGGTGACGTAGGTTCCTTTGTATACGGGGTATACTATGAGTACACTGGGCATTTGTTATGCCTTTTCGCTTACTACAAACGGTAGGGAGGAGGACTGTGCATCCGGACGTTCGTTGATAGAAGATGCAGGGATGAAAACGGTGCCGGGTAACAAATAGCTCGATGTGTTTCGTTTGAGTCGCGCGAAAAAATTCTTGACGTGTCTGTGGGCCGTGAGAAATACGACGCGTCTTCGGGCCCGTAACAAGCCCCTGAAAGAACCTTCGGTTAGGCGCACCTGCATGTTGTAGAACTTGACAGCCGACACATTATCGAACCTGCTGCTAAAAGATGACACGGAAAATATTGACTTAAAAAACCGCGCTCAAAACCGACACCGAGGAGGGTGAACACGCCTTAAATGCGAAGGCGGCGTTAAAGCGAAATGTAATATCTATGCACTCTCACCAAACATTTTTCGAAGCGACATAAGTGACAGGCACTTACGTTAGGCACAACATACGAAAGCATGACAAAGTTATTTCGTGGGCATGTCCTCATGGGTTCGAAATACCTTCCGCTGCCATTTTTTCGCAGTGAGAGAGCTAGAAACAGATTACTTTTTTTCTTGAACAGAATTTCTGAAACATAAATTGTTGTATCAAGAAAATAAGTCAGCCAAAAAGACGCACACAGGAGAACTTAGAAGAAGATATGAAAGAGGCTCTTCCCTATCTTCTTCTCAGTTTTCTTGTGTGCGTCTTTTTGTCTGGTTTATTTTTTTTAATAGAGTGCACCAACTAGCCCAAAAACGTGTTAACAAATTGTTACCCTAACAGGAAGTTCGACCAAACACAATTCTCGCAAATTGTGGGGCCTCTCTATCGTTTGCTGTCCTACATGCACCTGGTGTTCTATAGGTGCCAAAAAGCTCCTATGAGAAGCTATTCAGAAAGGTAATCGTAGATGGTCGTCCATAGCGCCACCCGCAGTCTATGGTCTCGCTCTGTATCAGCTGTGTTGCGAAGCACCAATGAACTGCCAGACTGCTATTTCTCTCCCAGAGCGAATAATTGAGGGTGAAAGTTTTTGCATACCACTGGCCTCCTACCGCCTTTTCCATAGGGCACACATCAATGTTCACAGGCTAAATTATTCGATCGCGTTACTACATATCGCACATTCTCACTAGGCGCCAGGTGAAAATTGCAGTTCCTCCTTGCTCAGAAGATGCCTACACTATGAAGGAGTAATGACGTCACTTCAGTTTTCTGCTACGACGCACACACTGCTGATACTACAGCCACTGATACAGCAGCAACTACAGCTACCGGCTACTACTACGACTACGACTACTACTATTCTACCACTGTGATTATTGCAGTTGTAAGTACTAAGCAGAGTTCTTCACTGTGCCCCAGTGGTTCGGTGGCTATGAAGCAAAGCATCTGGGCACAAGTTATTGGTTCAATCCGTGTCTTGTCGGCTGCATTTTGATGGAGGTCAAATGAAAGAAGGCCCAGGTGCTGAGACTTCTGTTCCCACGAACAATTCACAGGTGGTTGAAATTAGTCTGAAGCTGCCCGTGACGGCTGTCTCACAGCCGTAGTATTGACACGTGAAAGCGCATTAACTGTTAACCACTACTGTTGAAGCGGTGACCACCGCCACGACGCCGCAAACAATGGAAACATTCCTGGTATAGAGCTACTGCAGTATAATTTAAAATGTGAACTGGAACGAAGGCAGTATTTGAGTGCCTCGCAAATCGACACTTGCCTTTTGTTGCGGATGAAGGTTTTGCAGCAGTGCTTGTCACTACTTCTCCACGTGCTGTAGTCAAGTCACAGAATCGAGCCAAGCAAGAACAGGAATGAACAGACTGCGCGAAACTGCACGCAAAGACCCAAGAAAGCACACTATTGAGTCAGACTTGACGTGCACGCGATATATACATGTATGCAACTCGTTTTCAAGGTTGCCTTCGCTTCGGTTCGTTTGGCAAGGACACGAACTGAGACGTGGAATCATAGCTGGACTGTCTCACATTTTATGTGTTGCTGTTTCTTTGTTCGTCCTTCCAGCTGAGAACATGCAAACGTTAGGGTCTTTCTGAAATTCATACTGCTTAGAAAGCAGTACATTTTATTTGCCTCGTTCGCAGGCAAGGACAACCATCAGTGGAACCGGAAAAGACGCACTTGCGGACTAATTACCGTCAGCGAAGCATATCAGGTAGAATAGAAAGGGCGGGTGACAAGGTTGTTACATGTCGTTAATCTTGATTACTTCAACAGGTAGCGATAAGAAAGAACTGTGAAAGAGAAACTGTCTCTCACCCTTGCCATAGGACGGTCTCCTGTAGCAGTTAATCCAAAATGTAGCCACTGCTTCCCACTGATGCACAAAATACGTAGCTGTAACGACTGCCTTTCCCCAGTATGCAATGTAGCGGTAATTAAAATAATTTTGCTGATGCTGCCATGTGCCCGCGTCCGAAATTTCTACTCAGATACAAGCCACAGCTATAGGCCTCAGTTTTGCGGAGATGGTATTCACTCGGTCTCCGATCATAATTTCACAAGCTTTTGTCCGCGAATGTCGCGAGTGTCGTGATGACTGAAAGCCATATTAAGGTTCAGCGCGCGTGTCTACGACAAAAAATACGCATTAATTTTCTACGTTTCTGAAAAGGCCTGTGCCGGAAGCTTGCCAGCTACGCATCAAGAAAATAACTGGCTCCTGTAAGTCACGAAAAGTATAGAGACCGGTTCCATCGCATTGATATTTTGGAAGTTTTCGTAAAGTGTATTTGAAAGATAGAGGTTTGTTTTTCAAATAAAGAGAAAGGGGCGTAGGCACCGAAATTCTAGATGTATAGCCATTACCCAGGATAAAGGGCTTCATACAGTGACGGTTAAAAATGGAACTGGGAGGAAGCTATTAGCAGAGCCGCTCATACACAGGGAAAGCTCATAAAGTTTTGTCTTTCTATCTTACACATGGAGAGCTGACCTTGCAGAGGTAGAATGATAGTGTTAGATATGAACTTCTTAGGAACGTTAAACATAGTTGCTTGCTTATAAATTAAACATAGCTTGCACGACCTTCGCACTCATTTGAGCACCACCATTAGGGATGAAACCTTCACGTCATTTTTGCAATCTTGCAGCCGCAAATTTCACGCGCGATTCTTCATCTGGAGATGCCATCTGAACCTGAAAGCAAATAAGCTTGGTCGTCCAAGGAACTCCAGACTTGCCTCTTAGGAACATGCGATGTGCCTCATTGGGCTCTATAGCGCCGGTACACATTTTTCGAGCCCCGATTTCTTCTGCGTGAGCAGCTCGCGAATGGAGAAAGGAAGAGCCCTGGCCCCTTGATGACAGGTTCTCCATTATTACTGACAAATCTTCCTGATCGTTCGTGTTGTTATCTCTTATACCATAAAGCTCGCCAGCTATGCACTCAATCAGTGGTGCTTACTGCAAAGCCTGGTAAAGTAAATTATACGAATAAGACATGAATAGGTCAGGCGGGTCAAGGTCTGTTTTAATCGCAGACGTGCTGGGCGTGCAAAAGCCTTTTCAGTGATGAAATTGATGATTCAATGAACGAACGCACAGATTGAAAGAACAGATAAATGAGCTCAGGAACGAATACATGGGCAGATTTATTAATGACACAAGTAATGAATGAAATAATGAATGAATGAATGAAACACGCAAAGCAAGGGCTCGGTTGAACCAGCCATCTTTCTCTTATGGCACAAGCTCCCTGTTCTTCCGCAAGACAAGTGCGGGACAAGGTTGGTGCCTCAAGTTCTCAACCCCAACATATCCCGCATTGTCTCGGCGATGAAACAAAAATGACGAAAGTGAGAAGCGAAGAAAAAGCTCCCAGCGCTGCGCCGCGTGAGAGCGAAAGGAAATTGTCGTCCTCGGTCGTCCACCACCACCTCCACCACTGCCAACAGCAGCAGCCGCTGGGCGCAGTCAGGCAGCCTGTTGATCCTCCTCACCGCTCAAAAGGCAGGCAGTGGTGTGCGTGGAGAGCGCGGGCGCTGCTCTCGGCGCCTGGCGCAAAAGAAAAAAGAAAGAAAAGCAGAGACCGAGTGGGAAGAAGGAGTGAGCCGCTCTCGCAACAAGCGGGCCAGCAGTGCCAACGGAGATGGCGATCCAGATAGAGGAGGCGCCTCAGCGTAGCAGACCCACCGGGCGGCCTCTGCAAGCGGCGGTAACAGGGTGCAGCATCCCGCCGCTATGACCGCCAGTCGCGTGGCTGCATCATCGAGCGTCGGACCGCGGGGGACAGGACTCCCGCTCTGCCACCGCTGCTGCTTCCACGGATCACCGACGCTGGTCCTCCGGCGGCCGTCGTAGTCATCGCCGCTGATCCCACCGTCACACTTTCATCTTCGTGCCAGTGACAGTGCTGGTGGAGGGGCTTAGTGCGCGTGCAAACGTCTTCCTTCACGAGTGGGGCGGCTGATTCGAGTACGTTTACCGACCTTCGCTCTGTGTGCGTAGTACAACCGCTGCACGGTTCGTTGGCCGCCCGCTGGCACTGTTCTTGTCCTTGCCGTTTGTGGTTGGTGTGGTCCGGAGGCAACGCTGCATCGGAGGAGGCCCGCGCGGATGACAAGGCGGGAAGGGTGAGTTGCACCTGCAACTTAACGTTGAAAGTTCGCGCGGAAATGGGACTGAGCGTCATTCATTGATGGGTTATAACATGTAGTATGACGCTTAACACGCTCGCGCTTTTTTGTGCTCATGTTTAGAGGAAGGCCCAGATGACTTGATGAAAAAAAAAAATTCGGTTAGAAAGTGTTGTAAGTCCTTTATAGGTTCTGAAACCCGTGCTCCTTGGCAAGCGTACCGAGACTCGCACAGAATGACTCTAGGTGTTCACCATGGCAGTGCTTCTTATGATAGAGGGGCCGAAACTCAAAGAAGTGATACTGCTGAAGACATGTTTAGGTTTCAAAAGCCTATTGTACCGATGCATTAAGCTTTAAGCGGCCATACATTGCCATCGATCACTGCGCTTCACATGGGGCCGACATGCAGTGTTTGTCGATTTTCTTTCAGGGTACCCGTATACGACGCTACGTATTCTCCGCGCCGAGTCAACGCCCGACGCGGGGGCTGTGTGACTTAGGTGTTCGGCCGCTGAGCTCAAGGTTCCAGGATCGAATCCCAGCCGTGGCGCCCGCATTTTGATGGACGCATAGCGCGAAAGCGCCCGTGTTCGAAGTTTAGGTTCCCGTCAAAAACCCCATTAGGTGAAAATTAATTTCGCAGCTCTCCACCACAGCATTACCCTTAGCCCACGCATGCAATCCGTTGATCAATGTCTAAAGCCGAATGAACCGTTAGAGTTGGAGCGGTCCGTTTTGACGAACTTAAGTGATCCAGTTCGTGAACAAGTAACAAGGCTATTTGCAGGCTTGCTGTCAAATCTCTGTACCAGGCCCCGTGTCTCAGATTGGTTTAGTGTATCAAGGGTTTAATCTTTTCGGCGTGTTTGCCCACAGGCTGCCCGCCATTTAAACGTGTGAAAATTCGATTCAATGACCAGTAGAAGCAGTGGTCTGTCCAGTTCGCTTAATAAATTTGAATTCTTTTAAATTTGAGCCCTTTAAAATTTCAAGTTTCGTTAACAAAGACAGTCTCTTAAGTGTTCTTTAGCAGCGGAAGTGCTGTCATCGCAATAGAATCACCTCTGTTATTTCTATGCATCGGTGCCTTCGTTTATCGGATTCGTCGTTGTTCTCAATTCTGTTGTTTTTTTAACCTACATGATTAAATGAACATTGCCGGCTTAGTAATAGTTCTCTCTGTATAAGTTTATTTTTCTGACTCTCAAGTTTTGTTTTACCAAAGCGGGCAACATTTCATCTATTCTATTAAGCCCAATACGTTTAGCTTATCTTGTCTCAGAATACTGCGCCGCGTGGAAGACGTGGATTTGTATTGTAAGAATGAAGAGTTTCGGAATCGGCAATCTACAAAGCATTTTTGGACTCGAGCCCATTAAACAAAATTCGAAAGCCTAATGAAAAAAGTTGCGGAGTGTCACTGATTCGAGAATCCTAATGCTTTTGTAGTTATGCCCTACCACACATGCAACGCTTCCCTTAATTAACAGCTGTAAACCGCTCGCCTAAAAAGCGTACTTGCGAAATCGTAGGCAGATGAAAGTCTGGCTAGCCTTAAATACTAGCGTCGTTGGAAGCGTGGCTTCGTCAGGATTGGAGATTTCGTCACCGTTTATGAACTGCAAATGAAAATTGGAAAAAAGTGGCGGTAAACTTTTAGCCATGGACAGTCCCTCAGTTCCTAAGTTATCGCACCCAGTTTCATCTGTCGGAGCATGTCGAAATCCGACAAATCGGCCTTGAAGAGCAGGGATTGCAACACGCAGATATGAAAAAATGTTCTCAAATTGCTACGGACCTACAAAAGAACACAGACACACACAAAAAACAATTAATTAAAGCGCCTATTAGTCAAAAAGCAAAGAGAGAGAAAAAGAGAGAAACATTTTTGATGAGTGGAATTATTTGCCAGCATGTAAAAACCGTTCACATGTATTCTAGAATGCTGAAATTCAGACTCTGGGCATAATTTCCAGCTACGTTGAAACACTTCAACTTACCGAGAGGGATTTTTGGAAAAGATTAGGTAGTGACGAATCAGATACGTACAGAGGGCAAAACACATGACTAGAACGACCGAAATGTGTGTTTTGCAGCTTCCAAAGCCACTGCGACCAGGTAGGCGAAAAAAGACAATGAAATTCTGCGAGTTTAACTCCACCTGCTTACATCCAGACTATTTCTGACCAAATGTTATCGTAAGATATCGAGTGTTCAGCCCGAAACACACCCAGAACGTGTTATAGGCCCTCTGTACACAGGTGCACTGAAAGCCCGTAGTTCAGTTATGAGGCTCCACTTTGGCAGCAGCAGCAAATACCACCTGTGAGTTTCATTCCAAAAGGAGAGGCAGCAGGAAGCGCTGCTGTTAAATCGGTCGCATATGCAGCTGCTGTAGCAAATGGTCACATCTTTCCATACCTGCACGCAAGCGTCTATTCTACCACGCCCGGCGGACGCGCGCGCGGCTCACAGTAACAACTTAGCACGGACAAGAGCGGGTGCGCGCGCGAAAAAATCCCGCAGTCCGGTCACTGAAACATTTCTGGACGAATAGGCCGCACTGCTTCTCTTGGTATTTTTACGTTCTTGGAACGCCTTCGAAGGCATTTCCACATGTGGCAAAGTGCCCTTTTTTTTTCGCCTTAGCCTTCAAAGGAGTGTGTAATGGAGGGAGGCCGTTATAGACGTCAATTAGGAGGAAGGTGTGCTCTTAGACGGAGCGGAGTTCGTTGAAAAAGACGTATCTTTGCCTACCAGGGCTTTTTTAGTGAAATAATCTTCGTTTCATGGATGTTCCGAAACCAGACTCGACCTCATCGTCGATGGTTCTGGGCAATTACGCTCACATTGTAAACAAGTTGAAATTCATATTAGCAAGGTAATTATCACGCCTCGCGCTGCAAACATTTCTGGGTGTATGGATGGATGGACCTACTCAGTTGGTTTTTGCCTTCGTTTTGCTTGCTTAATCGTTTGTTTAATCAGTATTAATGTGAGCTTTCATTGTCCGGAATTTGTCTGAAGGAGTGCAGATTATAAAAGTCGCAACAGTGTCCGGTCAAACGTGTAGGCCGGCAGTATACTGAAATAAACAACAAAAAATATGTAGTTGGAGATATCTGGCCGGAAATACTGTTGGAGCACGCGCGTCACCAATTTTGCGTCAATGAACTCCAGGACGAAACTGAAAAACCTGGCTTTTGGGAGCGTGAGTGAGAAGCGTAGTAAAAAAGTAAAAAAATAAAACAAGCAATACGTTCAATTCCTGATGGTTCTGTTAAGTGCTGACCGTTCCTCAATTCGTCGCTTCCATAAACAATGAGTTCGGACGGGCTTGCGCAACAAGTGGACTGAACTCAGTACTTTCTCACTTCGTGCCCAAATCAATTTGAAAACAGTACGACGCCAAGGAACTGTACGTATCGATTCGTCGGCCGGGTACTGACCGTACGACTAAGGTAGTGCGCAAACTCCTCATAAGACGCGCCCTCTGCCCTGCTCAAGTTCATCGGCTTCCTTTATTATCCCCTCCAACATTCTTGCTGTAACGTTTTGATTGTTTCCAGTGATTAAAAATATAGCGAGCTATTCATTACCAAGCTACTTGACAAAATGCATTTATAAGTGGGGCAAATAAAACTGAAAATTTTTCTTCATCTTAAAACTTTCAAGATACATCAGTACATTTGAAAACGTGGGCTCGACTAGCATGGCACACCCTGTATATATACGTTAAAGAACCCCAGGTGGTCGAAATTCCCGGAGCCTTTCACTATGGCTTAATTATAGCCTGAGTCTCTTTGGGACGTTAAACCCCTTAAACCAACCAGCCACACCCCGTATATAACCCGATGCAGATTACAATGGTGGTTAAAGGAACCGCTTCGTGCGGCCAGTATGACACGTCCGGTACAACCTCGTCGCTCGTCATAGTATGTGCCGCTCGTCCGTTTGACAGCTCCCCGTCGCTGCCACGCTCTGCTTAGCGGTGCCTGCGGAAGCGAGTAAACAATGGGGAGAGCACGTGCCATTTCTGTTGTGTTTGTGCGTACGTGTGTCGTTGCCTCGGCAGGGGGCGTTTCTGGCTCGTACAGACCGACGGACGCAGTTTCCGCGTATTTATTCACGCGCGCCTTCCGTTGGAACCTGACACACACCGCTATTGCATGACGGAGGCGTGGCGGGTCAGTGTACCGTTTACGCGCGTCGCTGATTCTTGTACACTGGGGAGAGGGAGCTGGAGGGAAAGGGGGAGAGGGCCGTACTTCTTTTGTAAGAATCGCTTTCTTTGGTTGTTTAGGCCGGACATACGGTCGTGAATGAGCTCGGGAGTGAACACTGCATTCGCACATCGAGAACAATCGATGCATGTACAAAAACTGTTTCTTATGAGTATTGGTTTGGTTTGGTTTGGTTTGGTTCATGGGGTTTAACGTCACAAAGCGACTACGGCTATGAGAGACGCCGTAGTGGAGGGCTCCGGAAATTTCGACCACCTGGGATTCTTTAACGTGCACTGACATCGCACAGTACACGGGCCTCTAGTACACGGGCCTCGGATGCGGGCCTCTAGGGCCAGCATCCGAGCACCATAACCACTGAGCCACCGCGGCGGCTTCTCATGACTATTAACTTTCCTCCTCCTTGTCCAGGTGGAATAAAAGACGAATGAACGCCAACTAAAATGGGAATGCATGCATGCCGCGCGAAAAGATACCGAGTTTACAATGATCGCTTTCTTTATGTGAGAGCTTCAGTGCTGTAACCTTTCATGAAGCTTCACGCAAGCATCGTACACTGCTCCCGCTAAATTGCTGGACCCTTTCCCACTGCTGGCGCATTACTGCCAGGCAGCTAAGTATTGCAAACAAACACACACGTACGCTACATTGAATTTTCGAGTCAGGAATTATAGAGACATTTAGCTTAACTAGCGCAGACGTATACCAATTCACCCGACGCCTTCTGCGTATGCGCAGTGGCAGGGATGGGTCCAGGAGGGGTCACTGCGCGTGTGCAGGCGGCGTCGAGTGAACTGTTATACGTCTGCGCTAGTACGTCTCCGTTGCGGTGAAATTCGACGTTTTTAGCATACCGGAGATGTATTAACGTAGACGTGTACGCATGTCACTGCGCATGCGCGGGAGGCAACGGTAAACCAGTATACGTCTTCGCTAGTACGTCTTCGGTGTCCTAAAAATCTCTATTCTCTTATACAGCCGCCAGCACGTATAAGGAGGCACCGTAAACTGCTACGTGACACAGTTTTCGCAAACGCATGCGAGGCGAACCTAAGGTGCAACGTTTTGAAGTTGTTCGATACGCCATAAACAATGCCAAGAAAATGGAAAGAGAGTGGGACTATTCAAGGCGTCTTGCGTGAGCCGCCGCGATACTTGATCGATGTAGGTTAGCACGGAGCGATCGGCTTTGGTTCGGACTTTTGTTCTAACGCGAACAACTTCAGCAGCACCCGTTGCCAACTTGAGAAAACGCCCCGTAGAATCAGTTTACATTATCGAACCAAGCGATGTGGTATGCTTGTCCGCCTGGAGCTCGTTTTCTCCGCATTTGCCGGTACAAAATAAAACCAGCGGGGAGTGCTTCTTCTTGAGCCGCAGCGAAGATACTGTAAATAGGCCAACCGGTCAAGTTCAGGAGCAGCGGGCTTTCGAGGTTGTTAGCTTCGGTTGTTGACGTCGAGTGCTCGAATATGGGCGCCACCCGTTGGCAGGCGCCAGATTCGAGGCCGACAGGGCAGTCTTTTGCGGCGCAGGCAATAAAAAATAGGCAGAGGATGGCGGGTAAAAAAGAAAAAAAGAAGACAGAAAAAACCCAGCGGATGGGCCGCTCAGCGAGAGTGCAACTAAAAGGATGTGGCACAAAAAGCTACAGGTTGACCGGCGAAACCGGCTTTGCGCTCGTTTGTTTATATAGGCGACATCCCTTTCTGAGAATCGAACGAAAGGAATACTGAATCTTAGGTGGACGTCACGTATACCTGTGCAGCGATGCTGAGGTTGTTAGTTAAGCGACAAGTTGCTAAACGAGCCTAACCCCCATTACTGGACGCAGTCATGCAGAATCGCACGTAGGGTTAAAGTTCGCTCTTTTTTCGTAACATTCTCGATGCAGACTTGAAAGTTAGATTCCACAACGTTTGTGCGCGGCCTCCTTCGCACCCTATACGCGAACTTTGACGTGACAGATAAAAAAACAGAGTGCCTCGTCTCTACAAAACGCTGCCTACTTCTTGGCGCCTAAAATAACAGGTGCCCCTCTACAGTAGTTCAGGTAGGGCCCAGCATAAGCTGCTTTGGCGCTTTCGTCACAGCATCAAACACACTGTTCCCGAATGCAAAGAGATCAGGAGCAGTTGTGAGGACCGAGGCCGCGTTTCCCAAATAAGATTGCTTACAGCCCGTCGCGGTGACGCATATAGCGGTCCCTGGGTATTGAGGACGCCGCACAATCTCGGGGATTAGCTGCGCTGTCGTGTCTAAATCGAGTCGCCCCATGGCAGCAATTCGATTGAGGATCGTCCTCGGGGTCTCAACGGTGACCTGCTTTCTCCGTGGGATCAAATTTGTCTCCCGGAAAAAAAAATAAGAAAGGGGGAACGTAACAGGGACAAACACAAAAAGAAAAGGACACTGATGCTCAATATTTTTTTATTTTTTCCTTCGTTATAGAGCGTATACGTCAGCTCGAGATTCGAGGGCAGACGCATTTACCACGCCGGATGCATACGTCGAGCTGATGCACGTCGGTTTTCAGGCTTCTGTTATTTCTAGCTGACTGCCCTGACCCTGGGTGGCTATAGGAGGATGCATGAAATGTTTTCTTACGCTTGAAAAGTACCTACATCTATTGCAACTTAGAAAACATAAAAATCATTGATATGTGTCACAAGGAGAAAATTTTACAGGAAGCAAATGAAAAGAACAGGCAATGAGTAGAGGAACTTTTCTTCCACTTTCTGTAAAGTTACCTCTTATGCAGAATAGTTAGGCAAGCTGTAATCAGCACCACCATAAGGAGCAAAAAAATCCCTATGCTTACTTAGGTTTTAATGAGTGTTGGCTTTCTGCGTATGCAGATGCCGAAGAGCCTTTCATCCTCCTACCCTTGTCTGTCTCATCCCTTTCTCCATGTAACGGCACAAAAGAAACAAAAGCAGAAAAAATAAGCCGTGGGTGGTTCACGTACCGGTAAAGTAAAGGTTGCAAAACACCATTGCCGTGTAGAAACAAGGCCACACATTAAGCTGGCGGCCGCATGCAGCCTATACATTCAGCATCCTCGTTGGGCGTCGCGTCGAGCCGGTGACATAATCGACCACGTAACTCTCGTTCTCGGGGGAAAAAAAAGAAAGAAAGGAACGGTTCCCTATACGAAGCACGGCACAAGCTTCAGTTCTACGCAGCTTCCTCCTCTCTGAGCGGCGGGGAAAGGGAAGCCTATATATCCGCGCAGTCATTCACCGCGCGCCCCACAAGCGAGCGTCGCCGAATGTAGAACAGGAAACATTTGCAACCAAGGTTAGGCCGATACCGACAAAGGAACCGATCAGAGCGAGCCGCATAATCGTCAGCGCCGCATACGCAAGAGCCTGTTACGGGCGCCCGTAAAAATGGGGCACGCATACGTTCGCCAGAAGGGGCGCGGGAGAGGTATGAGTGGGAGTTGACTTTCGTCAAAGAACCACAATGGCCTCTCGTCAGGGACGCGCGGCGGCGAACGTGGTGTTCAACCGCAGGCGTAGAGGCAGTCAGGCAGGCGAGGTGAAGAAAGGCGCATTTTTTTTTACTTAACCAAAATGGAAAGTTAGCCAAGCCGAAGAAGTCATCTTGGCTTGGTGCGGTCTACTTGCCTGACAGAGGCGAAACGTTGGAGTGAGAAGTGCGCAACAATGACACAAGCTGCTATACACGAGGCGCGCATTTATGCGAAACTCTGTTGCAAAGAGAGATGGGAAACAATGGAAAGCACAGAGTACACGTAGGCGCTGAACTGGTAGGATGGTTTTTGAAAGGGTCGTTAGATCCTGGACACCGCCTTCCTTTTGTCTCTTCTTTGTCTCTTACGTACGCAATGCGCATATGAAGTGCGTGGCTGACGTGTACTCGCATAGCTACACTGTAACTTTCTGCCTTTAATATTTCGACAGCGGTGACATATATAGTGGTTTGAGAATCCGCCTCGAAGTCGGGAGGTTCGGGGTTCGATCTCCAGTGTGGCCGGGTGCCCATCGGTTTCTTCATGGGTACAAGCTTCGCCTTATCCTGGTGCTCGAGTTCTCTTGGACCAGGTGCCCTTGTTCCATTGAAATCGATAATCATCTTCATTATAATCATAAATCACCATCCTTTTTCTCGCTTTGCTGGGACAATTTCTAAGGCGAATTTCTAGCAGTAGCCGGCCTTGTGCTAAATAGCAGCTATACGCATACCACCAGCTGTCAAGCAAAGACAACCGTATTTCTATACGTGTACTTGCAACTAAAAACTTATGGAACGCGACTACTAGAATAAATTTCATTTCTTTCCGTTCAATGCTCAGTGCTTGATGTTTAAAGCTGCACTGATTAATGGAACATTCAAGACTAAGCTGCATACAATTATACTGAGCTGGGAACAAAGAGCGCGGCGAAATTAAGTGTTCTTCGCTAATGCTATGTCGCACGAACTTTCGGCGGCAAGTGCACGTACGTTTGGCACAGCCATGGCGGCGAGGAAAGTCGCTGGCACTCTGCGTTATTTCCGCTATTTTCCCCCAACTTTCATGCAGGCCTATACTATAGCGCTGCTGCTGCTGCTTCCTAAGTCGCTACCGCCGGCGTGTCACCACTTACTCGCGCACCTGCGCGTAATTGCATCTCCTTTCCTTGTTATTTGACGCCGGCCTAAGCCGCAAGCCGCCGCAAGAAGTCACGACTTCTGACTCCCTCTTTCTTCCGCCAAGATGTGCGTGGGGTTCGCGCTGATTAGGCGTGCGCCATGGGAAGAGATCGCTATGGCCGCTTGCAGCTCCACGTATTCTTCCGGATATTGCACCCCCGCGCCGACTCTTCCTTCTCTTGCAGGTAAGATTGGCCTGGACAGAGTCGCCCTGGCAGTTCTGACGTCATTTCTGTTCTTTCGCATGAATTCCTCCAGCCCACAGAGCCACACGCGCTCTCACGCCATGTAGCAATCACGCCTAGTTTTAAAGCCGTCCGCATCTGAAGCCATAATTCGCGAGCATAGTTTTCCTGATTTATTTAATTATTTTTTTGCTTTATCGCTGGCAACTACCGCCTCTGATGTCAGGACTGATACTGAGCAATGTATCTAGCTGACTACGGTATTGAAGACCGCGCTGGCCAATTGTGTTGTCGTTGTTAGTGTTCACGGAAAATAAGCGACGCGTACCTGAAGGTTTTTAACGAAACACGGCCCCTGGCTATACATGACTTGCTTTCGGTTGTATCGACGTGACCATAACGTGCAACTACACTGATGGAGGCTGGCCACGGTACGAGCACACATCGCAATAGGTTGTCTGCTGGCCGACTGGTGGTCAGAGTAGATACCAAAAGAGTGAAAACACAATAGAGGCAGTCGAGAATAAGGTGGTGGGAAGAGCGTAGGAAATGAGCCGGAAGGACGTTTCCATAGCTGGCAAAAAGGAGGAATAATGAAATGTGATTGGGAGAGGCCTTTGAAATGTAATGAGCTGATTTTGGATAAATATGATGATGATGATGATGACACTGGTGTAGCGTTCACTACAGTAGTAACGTAGGGGAGTGAAAAGGCAGTCGATGGGGACAAACTATCCTGCGGAATTCATGTTCCTATGACTTGGTGTCCCTACTGCCCTCAAATAATAAACATTGTCTCCGATTCACTCCAAAGCTTATTGCCATCGTTGCTTCCAAATGATTACCCCCAGCCCTAGTGGCTAACGGAGGAAGATTTCTTCGTTTTTTTTGTGTGTAAGTTGAAAGGTGTGAACACTGAAATTCTACACGCCCCCCCCCCCCCCTCTCCCCCCTCCACTCCCTAAGATAAAAAGAAAACATGTACGACGTACTCAGCTACACGGATAGTTCACAAATAGAACATCAATGACAGCACATAACCTCACTTCTTACTTTTAGGTGTGCGCATACCAGTCAAAACAGCGGAGTTGTGCGATACTGCGTAAGAACTATGCGCGCATGAAAGTGATGAAGTTACGTCCACAAATCGTAGGGGCGTTGTAACTGACATTCGCTAATGGAGTGTTTTAAATACCGCCCAGCAATCCATTGCATTAGCGCTTGTACACGGAGCGCCAACTATGCTTTTGCAACCGGCGCATACAGGACGAAAGTGGGTGATGGTAGAGCAAGCAGTGGAGTGAGCGAATTTTTAAGCACGCGTTGCTAAAACTCTCTAATACTACGCATAACATGTGTTGACGCGCAAGAGTGTTTTGCAAGCATTTCTCCCGATCGGTCACGCTGATGCCACGGTCAGTATCTCTGCGAGCGAACTACACGTCGCATACTGGCTAACCTAATTCAAGCAGACAGCGTGTCCATTTGATGCAATAAGCTTGCACGGCGGATCATCGGGTCGCCGTAATAGCCGGGCCAAAGCAATAAGGCTTCCCGGAAGCAGGCGATAATGGAGCATTACAGCACGGGCGACCCGATGCAGGACCATAGAGTGCTGCCTCCACGGAAGGCTTATGAAAATGCTGTGCCACGAGTGTAGAAGAGACGCGGAAGGGCAGCCTGTCAACGAGCAATAATTCGCTTGACGACGCACGGTCTGGCGCAACTGCAGTACTCGCTGAGGCTGCAAAGCGTATGCCGACGATGACGCCACGTCTTCCTAGTTGGGGCAATGCGAAGTGCTTCAAATGCTGTCGTATCCGTAGGGACACGGTATCGAACGTGTTCGTTATTTCTTACACTACGAACTCGACAACCAGGTCTGAAGACTGATTTGGCAATCGTATAGTGTTTCTGGTTCTTTCCCAGAGCCTAAGATACCGTAATATATCTACGAATGGCATACGCAGGTACCAAAAGCACGGCTTTCAGCAGTTTAAAAGACTAATTTTCACAACGTTGATTTGTTTCGACTGCTTATCCATGTCTTTGGGGATAACGATCAGTGTGCTCATTAATAGGAGCCCCATAATTCCCGAGTTTTTTTTTTTTTTCAAGTGTATGGTCCTCTACCCTGCACCCTGCTAACACCAGATACGGCGATGTCGATGATGACCCACACTCGCTTTTTATCTGCGATGGTCAATGTCGTAGCCTCGTTCGTCTGACGCCGCATCACCGTGCTCGATCCAAAGACGAGACCAGATATCCGTTGCGGTGGTGGAGAAAGAATCTCCCCCTTTTTACCACGTATACGGCATGAACAAATGATATCAGATCACATGACTCGAGCAATCACCCATGTGCAACATCCCTGAACAAAAATTTCGAATAACGAAAAATTGGAAAATACTGTTATATAAATATTTGAGGTAATCGTCCATTCTTCCGATGTGTAGCAAAATCTTTCTTTTATTTTTTTCCACCACTCACATCGAGCAGCTAAGACTGCCATAGAAAACCAAATGGGAACGCTTTTGACGATAGCAAGAACGTTAATCGCAAAAAATTCAAGCCTGCCGACGGGATATCTGCGGCTATATTGATTGTTATAGAGAAATCTTACAATATGAAACATTGCGTTTATAAACTTTTTCCCGTTCAAAATTGCTTTTGTCCAGAATTTTTGGGTACGAACGGCTTTCGCCGTTCGCGGCTCGCCTCCTGCCCGAAGGAATGTTTCCAGAACAGTACTTAGTTATGGTTATTGTGCTCCACCAACTTAACCATTTGAATCCAAAGTTCCGAGGTATTTCGCATAATTTTACCACTTTTCGGGGTTATAATTAGGCGTAGCAGCAGCAGTAATAGTAGTATTGGAGCTCAGCTTTAAGACGTGAAGAATGGGCAAAGAAAAAACAAAGCGCTTGGAAACTGGCGCTACACTCTGGACACAAATACGCCTAAATGGGAGTAAAAACAGAGTAAGCTTCAGCAATACTTCCTCTTGCTTTCCTCTTGTGCTTGCTTTCCTCTTCCGCAATCACTTTTATAAAAGGGAGTGCTCTAGAGAAAAACTTTCTTACTACATTTTTACTCCCTTCTGTTCAGCGTGTAGGGAGACTCAACGTCTGCCCACTCAAATGAGCAGACATGCTTTCCGTTGATAGAAGGCAGTGGATAGAATATGGAAAAAGCTGAGTGAGACTTTTACGCAATGACTCTCGCAGCCTGAAAAACACGCGAAAGGATGGCGCGTGGAACCTGTACTAAAGAGGGCGAAACGCAAGAAAGTAACTGAAATACAAAAGAAAAGAAAGCAACACTGCAGGTAACACGCGAGCCCCGGCAAAGCAGGAGATGCGTCTGCATGGCAAACTGAAGAAAATAACACAGAATCGAACACGCGCGAGTTTTGAGATCACCCGGTTAGTCCAGTCGAAAACGACGGGAGAACGCCGGAGGTATTAATCTGATTAATTCTGTTTTTTTCTCCGGGTGTGCACGTAATGTTGCGAAAACGTAGAAGGAAAGCGGACGCTGTAAGAAAATTTTGCGTCATTACTTCGCGCTGGCACAGGTATAATGCATTCTGGGTCTGTGAAACATGTTACGCCGCTGAGCATTCTGCGACTCTGCAACGCAGGTTCTCTTTAACTTATGAATTAGTACTGTTACTAGTTTGCAACTAAAGACACATCGCCCGTAATTTTTAGATGAGGAGAAAATTACTAAATGCCGCCATCTCTCAAGATATGTTCAGAGTCCAGATTTATTTCGAGGTACTGAAATAATACAAGATTGAGTTAGAACTGAGATGAATTAAAACGTGGGGCTCTCCTGAATTTGTGAGCGCGTGATACTGGAGCTCAAGAGCATGTGTTTGACTTCTAATGCTATTTAGTTCTGAATGCTTGCTGCGGAGAAGCTGGTACACCATACATCGTCTAGCTCGTTTACTGAGATTTATATCAAAAACAAAAGGTGAAAAGTTGTCATAGGCATAATGCAATGGTCGCTACGACGTGCTTTTAATATCAAACTATTTACACTCTGTCCAGATATACGAATGTGTTACGCAGCAGTGGTGCCCTTTATATTCCATAGATTCAACCTCGTGAATTTTCCGAGCCCATTATCATAGCTCTTTTCGGAGTGACGAAAAATATTTGGTAGCCTAGAAAGGTCATCAAACTTTATTTAAGGCGTCGAACCAAACTACAATGTGTCTGTTCTGGGCAAAATCAAAATACACAAATTGTAAATCAAATACGGAGTTCATCATCAAAGTTTAAAAACCCGCTAACGACGGGGAAAAACTACTTTAGATATCATTTTATTTAATTAGTACTACACTGATAGCTTTCAGAAGCGTTCGCGTGATCGATTTTCTCCAAAAGCCATTCCCGCGTTCCTCCCTATTTTACCGTAATTAGGAAATAAACCGCTTACATTCCATAGACTTAATTACATTCCATAGACTTAGCCCGCAGTACATCATTCCATGCACCTCGGCAATTGTGCACGGGACTAATACGTCCCAGTGACGAGTTTCTTCCGGTATAGGCGTGGCTAGGAATTTTACGACTCCCGTCAGCCGACCGCTCGACTGACGGTTGCGCCGTCAAACTGCCATTACCCGCTTAAAAACGACACGCCTTTCTTTACGCCTCCCGTCGCCTAGAATCCAGCTTGCGCTCGGGAGCGGAGCGCGCACGGTAGCGTCCGTCTCCGAGCTGCAGCGACGGGGTCACAAGCGTTTACTCGGAGATAATGGAAGTAACACAGACAGGAACAATAACTGAGCCTAGCCTTAGAGGTAATCGTACACCACACTTGAGGTCACAACAGCGACGCAGCCACCAAACGAGAAAAGAGAGATGAAAGAAGATCATAAGAAAGGTGCGACAAAGGGGAGTTAGGCCAAATGGTGCTGAACAACAATGGGACCCACAAACCCCGCGACGAGACGATGCCTAGCTGCGAGAAGTGCCGAGCGAAATGGCACGCGAGTCGCACACGGCGACGGCCTGGCCACTTTCCACGACTGGGACCGGGCGCAGAAATGCGTGACACGGAGTAGAGGAGCGCGGAAGGCGGCCTTTTGCCGCGCTACGAGGGTAGCTTTCACGATGTGTTATAGCGAGGAAAAGTCTTGTTTTGTTCCTTGACTGGCAAAGGCGGAGTACAACGCGTACGAACATACTTGGATTTTCCTTTCTGCTTCAGGCTGTCTGTACTTTCCAGGAGCCATTTACTTGTGCTTGCTTCCGCACTTAAGATGTGTAGCCCTGTAGCTAACCCACTGAAGGGGTGCTACATCGTCTAGCTAGCTGTTCTTGAAGTGATACCCGTCTAGTATGTCTGGGGAAAGATGTCAGCTGAGTGAGTCGTCGCAGGACGAAAGAGCCGAAACGTTGCCGTCGATTAAGCTATAATGCCTTGATCATGATATCGCTGTGACTTTTGCGATTGTCATGGTATTCCTTCTTAGGTACTGGTGTGGACGCAGTGTCAGTTCCACTGCGTACATAACGTACACGATGTGCCTGCTTCTTAGAAGGTCTGAAGGACTCCTTACACTCAGTGCAGAAGAGTATGGTCTAATGTCCTTTGGCACGAGCGTACTGATAACGTTAAAAAATTACCAATTAGCTTTAAGCATGTGGTATTTCGTAGAGGTTTGCTGCAACCTTGAGAACGACGCTCATCTCATCGTAGGGGCCACACCTTCATTGTAAAAGACGCAACATGAAAGAACACGCGCGAACTGAGAAAGAGGGGGGGGGGGGGGGGGGGTGTAAAACGGGCTGCATTGTGCGACGTTTGTCCTTACGAAACAGTGCTCCTGCAGCTGATGTCTTGCCTTCACGGTAATGTTGCGGACAGCCAGAAGTCATACACTTGCACAGTGCCCGATTGAACAGGCATCAGCCGCTTTCATTTCTAAGAATGCGTCACCACGACTCTGCTGGGTCAGCTATTTGGCTCCACCATCCACCAAGCCAACTGTTAGGTGGGGAAACGTGCTTATTCACCCGTTTGTATTTATTCACTAGCCTGGATCAAACTTTGAAGGTCGTCTCTAACCTAGTGCATAAAATATCCGCGTGGCGTTGAAAATGACCAAATAGAAGTCCTTGTACCCGCATGCAAACCACCAGCAATGACAATTTTTGTTTTAACTGTTTCGATGTCCAGATGCTCTGCAGCAAGCGGTCAAAGAAGGTGAAGGCCTAGAGGGGTGACAGACGTGCATAGGAGATCAAAAGAATGGGTGAAATACGAGGTGCATTCGGAGGCCACATCGTGTGTATAATCACGGAGGGTTTCGCTGCAGGAGCTCAAGGACAGGCAGTGCTAAGCTAGAGCTGTCACTCGTATGTCTTACTTTACTCATTTCACCACCCCGTGTGCATCGCACATTGCCGCATACTCAGTGCTTCGACCTTTCGAGAGCCCAAGTTGTGTGTTGCACTCGTAAATCAGTACCTTTAAAAGAAACGGGTTTTCGGACAGTGGGGCCCCGTCAACGACGCCAGACGGAGACCGCGTCTTCGCAACTTGTACACGCGCAAGGATGGGGGGACTAAAGATGTGGGGAGAGTGCGAAACGATACAGCAACCTCGCGAGTATGTCTCTCACGTCGTCCGAAGGAACGCTAGGCACTTGCCATGGAGAAATCTTCGACGAAATAAGAGCCGAAGCCAAAACATTTCTACCCGCGCGCCACACGTGTGGTCTCGTATCCGCTTGGGCGCACATAGCAACTATTTAAGCCGAAAGAAGTAAACATTTCACAACGACCATTGGCCGTCAAAGCGCATGACCGCGGGCGGCCGTGCTCACATGCCTCTTACACAGCCTCGTTTATTGCTTTAATTTATCTTTTTTTCAAATGTTTTTGAAATCTATCAGCGCTAAGCAGATGTACTGGAGTGCACTCAGAATTAGAAAAACAAGAAAAGAGAAAAACATTTTACTAAAACAGGCAGGCGAAGAAAGAGGAAGGGCAGAAATTGCTGGAATGCCATCAAGGGGTTGAACGGCGGCAAGACACTTCCCGGTTCTGATGCCCCTGGCGGAAGCTGAAGTGTTTCACGCCATTGCGACAGTACGTGCACGTGCAGAACAATGGACATCCGCGTCAATGGGCTGACACGTTCCTCATCTGAGCGTGGCGGTGTAAAGGACAGGAAGGATGTTTAAGGGCGAATCATGGCTGAAACGCGAAAGGGTGTGTCAGTCGCAATCGGACCAAGCAAACAGTAGGTTTATGGCTCTTTCAGTTCCGTTTTGCTGGGTAGGCGTGCCGCAGTATACCAAAAGTGAGACATGTGCATGCATTCTGTTTGCGCTGACACATTATGTGAGCCGTTCGTCGACTGGATGGCTAAAAACAGCCTAAAAAAGAGCAGCCGCAAGCCTATTCAGAGTTGTCGGCTAAAGAAACTCTACATTTGGCCGGAAGAGTGTTTTTTCGCGGCTTTGATTTGTGGGGTTTAACATCCCAAAGCAACTCAGGCTAAGAGGGACGCCGTAGTGGAAGGCTCTGCAAATTTCGGCCACCTGGGAATCTTTCACGTGCACTTACATCGCACAGCACACGGACCTCTAGCATTTCACCTCCGGAATCGAACCCGCGTCCTTCGGGTCAGCAGCCGAGCACCATAACCACTACGCCACCCCAGCGGCTTTCTCGCAGCTTTAAGAAAGCATGTAGCAACGGCAGAAAACCTAGATGAACATTATGACAAAGCAATACCAACTAAAGTTAAGTCTCTAGAAGATTCGTGATGAGAAACGGGCAGTAAGTGCGCCGTGAACAAAATGAATTGCAAACTTCCAAGAGACGCCGCACCCTTACAAATTGCGAACCGCTGATTATTTTTGTTAAGACAGAAGACGCCTCGAAACACGCGGCTCAACATAAGTGGGTCAAACAGCCTACCGTGGACACGAAAGACGCATTCGCGCGCGTGCCATGCAAGGGGACGGGTGGAAACGAAAACACTTTCTATGCAAAACAATGGGATGGATTCATTAGCGGGAGAAAACCCGGGTGTAACCCTCCAGATTCCTTGCCTTCTCCGAATTCACTCGTCGTCACATAGCGCACGCCCCAAGAGGAAACCGTCAAGACGATAATTGCTTCCCGCACCCAGCTCGTTCAGTACAGCACCCGTTCGTTTTCCCATTGCTGACTCGACAACTTCTTTCCTTCGAAGAAAAGGGCAGAGGTTGAGCGAATGCTGACGAAATGCCCGTCAAAAAGGAAGAAACATTGCTGATCCTTTTAGGCAGTGCCTACGTTGCTCCCCTTCGACAGGTATGTGTAGGCGTAGTTTGCCACATCTACGATTGCGCATTAAAAGGTTTTGCAATGCTGGCCACTCTCCAAGTCTTAAAGAGTTGGTGGTTATAGCAGGAAAACAATCATTATTTGAGCCACGCATCCGATGCAAACTGACTCTCGCCATCGCTCCGCCCACATCCATTAGGAGACGCATATACAGCCACGCTAGAACAGGGCTGAACTTGAAACTACGGCAGGCACCGTCGCAGTAGCGGACTCAGAGAAGGACAACAGCGACATCACAAGGCCAGCAAAGGTAAAACAAAAAATGAAACACCCCCAGCAACAAGACAAGTGCGCAAACAAGCAGGCTGGGTCGTAATTTGCGGCCGAAGCAATTGCACGCCGTGCTCCCAGGCACGCACGCAACAGGCTCGCGTGTTTTACGAGGCAAATTGTGCTTGCACGCACTTGCATGTAAACTACGGAACACTGCACTCAACGGATTCCCTTAATTTTAAGAGGAAACCTAGTCTGCTCTTTTTTTCTTTTTCTAAAGCTGTGGTGAAAGAGACAAATATATGCAAAACGAACCTACGTAAACAGGCCTCCGGTCTCTCCGGAGGTGCTCCCTCGGCTGCCTACATTTCATATCGCTTTAAGCCCGCACCGTGTGAGATACAAAGAAATGCCTTCCTGTCTTTTCTTCTTTAAGCGATTCACGCAGAAACTTCGGCAAGGTAAGGCGAAAAGAAAGAAAGCGAAACTGAAACTCTCAGCGTTGTCAGACACGATGCCGTTCTCTTTCTCAAGCTAGCAGTGGAAGGAAGCAGTATGGGCTGTGAGGGGTTTCGGGATTATGCTGACGACCATTACAGAAAGGCAGGAGACGGACAACGGAGGGCCTGCGCCTCTCTACCGCATGCAGGAAGACACACCCTTCCATGGACATGGCCTCCATGCGCTCACGCAGCATATACCGTTAGAAAACACTCACCGCGCGCTCCCAACGAACAGAGGAGGACGTGAGGGACGGGCTCTAAATGAAATGCTAATCCGCTGCTTGCGTCTTGCCGCTGCCTCAAAGAAGGAGGAAAGAAGAGCGTATAGAGAGAACGAACAGCGCAGCCTGAGTTGAAAAGACGCGCGGCGCTCCTTCTCTTTTTTTTCTTCTTTCTTCCAACTGGACGGAGGCCAGCGTCGAGTCGTCGGAGAAAAAGATCACCGACGGAGCGTGGGCAGTGGTGGGTACGGGGTTATAATCGGGTTGAATGCTAGAGCGGTGTGAAACGCTTGCAGATAGTCGAGTCGCGGACAGGACACGCGTTATTGTATAACGCGTGCTACGCACGTTCAGAAGCGGACGTATCGCGCTCACGCTTCGCGTTGAAGGTAGCGTTCCGTCGGCTTAGGTAGGATTTGTCCGGAGTGATTTCTTATTCTCGGCGCGGATTCGAGCCGTGTCTTTCGGGATGTTCAGAGGTGATGACAGCGGAGAAGCTACGTTGATTGATTAATTTGTGCATAATGCAGCCTCGTAGTGACTATTGCGAAAATAGACATATCAAAAATATATAAAACGTGTGCATATATTCATTCACACACACACACACCACATACATACATACATACATACACACACACACATACGTACATACATACATACATACATACATACATACATACATACATACACACACATACATATACATACATACATACATACATACATACATACATACATACATACATACATACATACATACATACATACATACATACATACATACATACATACATACATACATACATACATACATATAAAATGCACACTAAACAGGCATCAACGACTTTCGATGGCATCCACAAAAAATGATGAAATGGAAGTGGATGAATTTCACCGGGCAAGGAGCTCCAGCTTTCATAGAACGTGGGAAAAAGCTATAGGTATATACGAGGTCTGTTAGAAAAGTATCCGACCTTTGGCCGTACAAAAAAAACTTGCATAACTGGAGCGTTCCAAACCTAGTCACCTTCAAAGTAGTCTACTTGGGACTCCACACACTTCTCCCAGCGGTGCTGCCATTTTGGGAAGTATTCCGAAAAGGCCCCTTTCGGAATGGAGTTTAGCTCAGCTGTCGTTGCAGCCATAATGTTCTTCCTTGTCTGAAATCGCGCTCCTTTCAATGGCCTTTTGATTTTGGGAACCAGCCAGAAATCGCAGGGGCCATATCAGGAGAGTAAGGAGTCTGTTGAAATACAGGAGTCTGGTTTTTCGCCAAAAAAGTCTGAATCAAGTGCGAGGCATGTGCAGGAGCATTGTCGTGATGGATGCGCCACTTTCCTGTTGACCTCAACTCCGGGTTCTTGCGACGCACAGCATCACGTAGGCAACAAAGGACATCCCTGTAGCACTCTTTTGTCATTGTTTGACCCTGTAGAGTGCGTACTTGTGGTCTGCCACACAGAGGGTGTCAAAGAAAGCAGTCAGCATCACTTTCACATTGCTGCGCACTTGGCGGGCCTTCTGAAGTCTTGGTGACGTGGAATGCTTCCACTGTGACGACTGGGATTTGGTTTCCGGGTCGTACCTGTACACCCAAGACTCGTCACCAGTTATTATGATGTTGATGAAGTCGGGGTAACTGTTTGCGGAATCCAGCATGTCCTGTGAGACTTCAACACGAAGCTGCTTTTGCTCCACCGTGAGCAGCTTCGGCACGAATTTCGCCGCAACTCTCTCCATGGCCAAATCTTCGGTGATAATGGAATGTGCGGAAAAATTGCTCATGTCCACCTCTTCCTCAATTTCTCGGATAGTCACGTGACGGTCCCGCATCACCACAGCGTTCAGTTCGGCAATGACCTGGTCATTTCGGCATGTTGATGGCCGATTGGAGCGTGGCTCGCTCTCCACCGATGTGCGGCCATCTTTAAATCAATTGTACCACTGCTTAATCTGTGTGCTGCTCATAACACCGTCACCGAAAGCCGTCTGAATATTCCGAATGGTTTCCACTTGGCTGTCGCCCAGTTTATGGCAAAATTTGATGCAGTAGCGCTGCTCCTGTCACTCCGCCATTTTCCTTGCAATAAAAAACCGACGAGAGCACTGCGCACCGCCCCACTCAAATGCTGCGTCCCAGCGACTGACGCTATCGGCAGGCGGGAAAAAATTCGTGCATGCGCACGAAGGTTCAAGGTCACGTGGTGCAAGCGCGCTTGTTTCATATCCATCAGGTGTTCGCAAAAAAAAATAAAGTCGGATACTTTTCTAACAGACCTCGTATACGTATATGTCAGGGCGAGCGTAAACTAGAGAAATATTTAGTCTTTGGTGGCGCCTTGTTGATAATGGTTTAAAAAAACTGACAAAGGGGCTCAGTGATGTGAGGCGTGGCAAGTTATTCAGCGTGAATACATACTTGAGGCATTCGGTGTGCCAACGTGTCGAAAATGGGGCTAGAGATAATGCCCGAAGATTCGATGAGGTCCAGAAATTTCTGGCGTAATCACGACAGATAAAACGAATTGATTTCTTGCAGACAGACTGAATTTCTGCATGTCTGATTGCTTTTAGGGATCTCATACAATGGAGCCTTGCTCAATAAGCGGTCGGATGATTGTTATGCAAGCTAAAAGCTTTGTATGCGGTGGGCTACACGCAATGTGCGCTGCAGATACTCAAGTCTCTGGAGGGCTTTGTTATATATCAGACAGATGTGTTCCGATCAAGACACATTGTATGTGAAAAGCAGTCTGAGGTACTTATATTCCGTTATTCTATTTGAGAATGCACCATTCGATTAATGTGGGAATCGGGTTTGTAGGTGAAGGTTTACTGAAAGTCATGACGACTGAAGTTAGTTTTAATTTGCCACGTCTCGCACTCGTGACCGAGGCTTGAAAAATAATCCTTTCGAAGATTATGACCCTGGGAAGATGGTTACGGTAGAGCACGCAATCGTCAGCGCATAAACGAATTTTTGTAGACCAGTTAGAAGGTAGTATTTTATGCACAGCACCTGATGACACACCCACTCTAGGAGAAGTGGTCAAGTTGAAGCATGCGTATTGCGCTCGAAAAGAAAGATAACTAAAAATCCAGTTAACAATGGAAGGACTGTTTCATATGGCGTTGAGCTTTTGTAAGGGTTTAGGATGAGGAAAAGTATCAAACACATTTTAATATACGAATATAGCGTCATTCTGGTAGTCGAGATTGCGAGAGTGAGTCACATTACGAGTGAATTCGGTTAATTGTGAAATTTTGCCGAAGCTACGACGAAAACCGTGTTGAAATTTACTTAGGATATCGTTTGTTTCACGATACTCCTTGATATGTTTGTAGGTGATTTGTATAATAAACTCACAAGAATGGGGGGTTATAGAGATTGGTGCATAATTTGTTAATAATTGTGCGTTTCTAGATTCGTGTAAAGGAACAAATTTTGCGAGCTTCCATGACGCCTGAACTGTGGCGGTTGATAATGATTTCTTAAATATAATAGTAAGGCATATCCAAGGCAATCCGCACAGCGTATAATAAATAAGTTGTTAATGTAATCAGCACTAGGAAAGCACCATGCAGGATCTGCTGCATATCAGCGGTGGAACGTTATGACACTGGCTCGCAACCTCGGTTGCTGGCTGAGAGGAGCGTACAAGAGGGAAGTTTGATTCACTTGCATGCAATCTAAACAGAAAAGAGTAAAAACAGAGTAAAGTGTTTCAGCGAACTCTCTTTTATAAAAGATAGTGCGCTAGAGGACAACTTACTTTCTTTTTACTCCCATAAAGGCATATTCGAGTTTAGAGTGAATACGGACGCATTATGCGGTTACGCGAGAAGTTTTGTAAAAATTTTTTCACTACGGGAGCAAAACATTATCTGGAGTATACCTCGTCTGCGTTGCAGTACGTCATAACTGCAAGCTGTAACGTTCACTTTCCAATGGCAGAATTCGCAGAGAAACCTAATTACATTGTGTCAGTGGCAGTGCGATTGCATTAAAAGCTGTTTATGCCTATAGCGGAATTGACGTCACTTCCGGACCGGTGTCATCACTTCCATCCTGCCAATCACTGAATTTTATGACGGAGGGCATTTCTTTTTTTGATGAAGCTTCCAATGTTGTTGCATTCGAAGGTAGCGGACAGTAGCCGCTTTTGTGAATGCTATATTTTTGGTCCCGGTGTATAAGGTGGCCTTGGCCAGGTTGTGCTCTCATTGCTTAAAGGGGAAGGGGGCGGGAGGAATACGGGTTACGGTGAAGCTAATGCAGTAATTGCTACACCCTAGAGGAAAGCGAATTATCTATTCTACGACTTGTTCGTTCCTTTTAGTGCGAAAACACTACTACGCCAGCGAAGTTTACAAACTCGAGGTATGTGTGAAGCCTCAACCTTTTACCTTTTACGGAAGGCCAGCAGCAGAGGCCTTGTTCAGCTGCTCCGTCATCGCGTGGAACCGGCACACCCCGCGAGAAGATACTGATAATGGCTGACGATAAGATATTGCACGCGGTTGCCTTTGAGGCGGTGTTGCCTCAAGTGCTTTCGCATGTCGCTATATGTTAAAACCCGATCAATTTTTCCTTTCTTGCTCCACAGAACAGCATTAGCGCGCCTTGAGACAAGCGCAAGGGAAACTACGAAACGAGGACACATGCATGAGTCATTCATGCACGTTCAAATGTGTGAGAACGCTCTTCGAGAGCTTGCTGTTGTCTCTAGAGCGCAGTCGCCCGTAGACGTCCTCGGCAGTTGAATGCGAAAGGAGGCTTCGCTCTGCGCGCTCCTCGTTTCAACGATAATCGTCTCCACCTCGTCGCGGCGCCGACGCCGCCTCATTTGTCAAGCTCGCGTAGCGAAGGCCAGCAGATCAGCGAGGCGGTATTAAAGCAGCGGACGCGGTTGAATGAACGGGCCTCTCTCTGTGTGTTTGCAGTAATGCGATCGTCGGAAGCGATTAGACGCGGCCAACTTCTACGGATTGTTTGTATAGGCATTTCCACTGTTTGCGGCTTGACTAAGTGCACGAGCATCCTGCGCTGTGCCGAACATGCGCAGTGAGCTGCACTACGCAAAACTCGTGAGTCGTAATGCTGCAGCCATGGTCCAGAGACGGTATGGCTGCGCGAATAAGGGGAAATTTGAAAAGGTGTATACTGATGTAAGAATTCAAGTTAGCAGCATTTGGTGTTACGTAACTAAAAGAATAGTGAGAATAAACTGCACTGGTAAACAACGATAGACTGCCACTTTATAATGATGAAGCGATAACTTTCACTGTTAACAAAGCTTTTTTAAGCTAACAAAAGGTGAAGAAAATTGAACTACAAGTAAAACCACCACCGACTGTTTTCACAAGCAAAACGCGTTACGTCAACACAGCTTTTGCTACGCGGATATCTGAGGCTAGGCTACATCTTCATCCAGTTTAAACTGTGATCACGGAGTCTGTTTCGGTTTTGACGTCACAAGTTTGAATTGAGTGGCGGGAAGAACTGTTATATTTTAACTCCAATTTTCTAAGCAATTATTGCATCTTTCGCTGCCGAAGAACCATCAACTCAGACAGAAAAAGTCAAAAAATAAGTTTTTGCTTAGAACAGAAATTAGGTCAAAGAGCTTTTAAAGAGGGCTTCGCAACAACTTACAGCAAAGGTGGTTCTCTCACAGGAACCGGAAAAACGTTGTGTCTACTGAGGTTTCCATTTTCATTCTTCTGTTAATACATTGAGGCTGTCGCCGAGGGTGATACGACTGAATGCGAATGCATTGCATTTGTCACTGAGCCGATGAGAAGAGTAGAATGATCAGCCAAAATAAAAGGGGGGACAGAGACCTTGACTCCAAAAACGGAAAGCTAGCTACCTCAACATTATTGCTGGCTGCGTGGACAAACCTGCTGAGAACGGACGAGAGAACTACGCAGTCAAAACGAACCAGGATCGGTCCTATGTGCTTCTTTAATCGGTTTCGTCATTTCATTGCGCTGAAGAAATGCGATCGCTGCGAAACCCTAGCCAACTAGCCTAGCTCTCTGCTCCGAAAAGACATGGACTTCATATTAAGAAGCCTCGTACAGGCTGTGTGCAGTATACGTCGAAGCAAATGAACGAACAAGGCTAAGCATGTGCGTTTCTTCTACTACTTGAAGTTAAGCGAACAAAGCGCTGGTCTGTCTGATGACAATGGTCACTCATCCTGTTACAAAAACGCCTGCGGATAAGAGTGCGCGCATATATATGTTTGCAGCTTCAGCCGTCTTTGATCACCATGGTTGAAAAACAGCGCACAAAAGACTAGACACAAGAGTAAAGACGACGACAGGACAAGCGCTGAACTCACAGCTAAGGCTTTATTTCGAAAACCTGGGTATATAAGGAAGGCATAATCATGAAAACAAAATTGAACAAACAAAACTATGACAAAGATAAAACAATCGTGCGCCCGAAGCCCAGAAACCGCCAAGAAACGTGATCTCGTTATCACTTAAAGCAACCGAAGGTTTGCTAACGCAGCCCCGTTGCTCCGTTGCGATGAAGTATGCTTCTGCTACTTCCCGCGTGGTTTGATCTCTGTGAGAATACAACACCATTGCTTGACTTAACAAAGCAGTGCACTTTTTCTTCTTCTTTTTCATCACTGCGCACCCCTTACAATGGGTAACAAGATAAGATTGGTCATTGCCTTTTTCTAAATTGTTGTTGTGTTCTTGCAAACGCTTGTTCAAGCAACGGCCGGTCTGTCCGATGTAGCGGGCTCCGCAGGAAAGGGGAAAGCTGTAGACGACACACGTGCGGCATTTGACAAACGGATCCGTGTGCGCGACACCGCAACCTTTTTTCTTTTTCGACACTTTCTTCCTTTCTATCGCAGCACACACTTGTTTAAGCTTGACAGGAGCAGACAGCAAAACATCAACGTTGAACCTTCTTCCTACATTTTTCAGTCCGTGGGAGACTTGGTGCAAATATTACGAAAAAACTTTGATGTATCTCCATTGAAAGAAGCGAGGGTAAAGAAGGAAGCTGTTGATCTTCTCAAGGAACTTGGCCTTGAGCGGTTATGCACACAGGTCAACAAATGCAAGAAGCTGCATTTGGAAGTATTTTTCACCGCAAAAACACATAAGGCGGACGTCCCGTTTAGGGCTATCGTGTCAGAGAGGGACACTTGGCAGCACCAGGTGTCAGTTTTCCTGCAAAGACACCTTTCCTCTCTGCACTTTTGTGACCCTTTAAAGATCGCCAACTCAGATGCTTTAGTAACCTCCCTAAAAGACCACAACCCCCGCAACAGTGTTGCCTTCAGCATCGACGTCACTGACCTTTACTACAGCCTTCCTCACGACACCCTGCTTAAGCGGGTTAAGATGTTCATCACAGAAGAGAATGACGAGATGGTTTTCTGCACCAACACAGGACTGAGCGTTGAAAGTTTCCTTGAGCTGTTGCGGTTTTACCTACGTTCCACCTTCGTAGGCTGGGAGGGCAAGTTCTACTCGCAGAAAGCTGGAGTATGCATTGGGTCCAGCGTTGCTCCCGTGTTGAGTGAAATTTTCCTGATGTATGTGGACAGGGACCTTGAAAAGAACTTGACAGGACTGCATCACACCACCGTTAGGTATGTGGACGATTATCTGGTTTTCACTGAACGCGACCGCTTCGATGCGAGTGTGGTTGACATCGTCAAAGTGTTTAAAGAATGCGGGTCTGGACTGCTGTTCACTTTCGTGTTGCCCGTAAGCGATGAACTACAGTATTTAGATTTGCAACTGCGGTTCGCCCGTGAGCATGTCTGCTGGAAATACAACCCAAGGTCTGTAAAGCCGTTGCTGAGTTCTCAATCGGGGCACTCAAAATTGGTGAAAAATTGCATCGTAAGTTCTTGCCTGAGGTTTGCATTGATGAAATCCTGCCACCACTGTGTTGCTGACAGTTTCCGATCACAACTCACGAGGATAAGGAATGCCGGCTACCAAGATGCAATGGTGAACGAGGCTTGCTCAAGATTACTTAAGTGTTTCAAGCGACAGATGGCCCTGAATGCACCACTCAACAGTACAGAAAAAGAAAAGAAAAGCACCTCAGTTGTGCCATATTTGCACCAAGTCTCCCACGGACTGAAAAATGTAGGAAGAAGGTTCAACGTTGATGTTTTGCTGTCTGCTCCTGTCAAGCTTGAACAAGTGTGTGCTGCGATAGAAAGGAAGAAAGTGTCGAAAAAGAAAAAAGGTTGCGGTGTCGCGCACACGGATCCGTTTGTCAAATGCCGCACGTGTGTCGTCTACAGCTTTCCCCTTTCCTGCGGAGCCCGCTACATCGGACAGACCGGCCGTTGCTTGAACAAGCGTTTGCAAGAACACAACAACAATTTAGAAAAAGGCAATGACCAATCTTATCTTGTTACCCATTGTAAGGGGTGCGCAGTGATGAAAAAGAAGAAGAAAAAGTGCACTGCTTTGTTAAGTCAAGCAATGGTGTTGTATTCTCACAGAGATCAAACCACACGGGAAGTAGCAGAAGCATACTTCATCGCAACGGAGCAACGGGGCTGCGTTAGCAAACCTTCGGTTGCTTTAAGTGATAACGAGATCACGTTTCTTGGCGGTTTCTGGGCTTCGGGCGCACGATTGTTTTATCTTTGTCATAGTTTTGTTTGTTCAATTTTGTTTTCATGATTATGCCTTCCTTATATACCCAGGTTTTCGAAATAAAGCCTTAGCTGTGAGTTCAGCGCTTGTCCTGTCGTCGTCTTTACTCTTGTGTCTAGTCTTTTGTGCGCTGTTTTTCAACATTGAACCTATACCAACTCGCCCAACTTAACGTTCTACTAAGTCTTTGATCACACTTGCAACCAAGGCTAACCTCCGCAGATTTCTTTTTTTTTTTCGAAGGTTTTCTTCATGACGCCCTAGAGGGCTTTTCTTTCAAAGGATATCTCCTTCATTTCCGGGCGACATCTAGTGCCAAACGCTGCGCTTTTTCGGGCGAACAAGATGTCGCAGTCGTTTTGTCGCGTGCGCGGATCGGAGCGGCAGTATTATTTGGAACGCGCTCAGGCAGGCTGGCAGGATTACGGGCGCCGCCGGTTTTTGGAGGAGTATACTGGTGGCGTAGTTTGTAAACCAAATGTGAATCGTAGCGGAGGCGTAGCGAGAACATGGAAGTATACGGCGGTCTTCTTTTTTTTCTACTTCTCTCATTATTTCTGCGAGTGTTTTCAGAATCGTTCGTGGCAAGGCCTTCCACACGCACACAGAAGATCATGGTCTGCGAAGTATCCTTTCGAAGGTCGGAGATGAAATCAGCTCCGTTACGTAGGAAGTGGGTTCTGGTGCCTGAAAAAAAAAGAAGAGAAAAAGAACATGTGGGAGTGGAGTTAATTATGAGGCAGCGAGCGCTTTATGGCTGGCAAATATATGAAGTCACGGCATATATAACCATGCCTGAATAAGTTTTTTTGAATGAAAGCGCTGACACAGTTCACGGTGCTATCTTCAGCGACAGAAGAGAAGAGTAAAGAAGGTGGAAAAGAATGTGTAGGTGTCATTGTTTTATAGGAGAGTTCTGTATTATATATTAATGCGACCGACATCCTTTATGCTCGTACCGCGTAACTTCGGAACAAATTTACTGCGAATGAAGAAAAACAAGAAAAAATAAACAGAGAGATGTCATGCGGTGGCGTTCCAAGTACAGCAAAAGACAAATATAGATAATGGAAAAATATACCTTGACCGAATGAAACCACACGCGGACATTTTTGTCTCCGATTGGTTTGATTATGACAAGTTTATTTTTTCCGTCTTCGCAGCTGCAAATCTGCACTTTCGTGCTTCTTCCGAGTGCCTCAGTCGTCCCAAGCTGTCGCCTTCGTTGTGTAAATATAAGAAAAACCATTAGTTGAACAACGTGCGCCTGATAAGTAAAGTGTTGTTTTTGGTGGTTGTGTCCAGAACGCTGTCATTATTTCTTTCTTTTTTTTTAATACCATGTTCTCAGTTTGCTCCTAGCAGGCTGTATAGGTTGTTAATATTGATCACAATATGCAGTGCAAGAAGACGCGGAATCGGTGCCGGACACCGTTAGTTTGTGACTGCAGGATTTCGAAGACGCCCCAATAAATGACTTAATAAGAATGCCAATGTTGTTTATTTTTTTTTTCTGATCAGTTTTTCTGATAAAGACCAAAGACAGCGCTTCTAGCTTCGCTTTGAAGCAAAGAGAACTGGCATTCGCAGATAATATCCCTGTATTAGCCAATCTGAACGTCCAGGAATAGTATAAAATTGCAGACAAGTCATTCAATTTAGTTCCCTTCATATAAGAGCTTGCACAACGATTTTCATCGCATTATCTGCGAGGCTAAATGTGAAGCGACTGTTTTCGCTTCCGTGTGCTACTGCCCGCCGCGGAGCGTGGCAGAACGATGAGGAAAATAACCCTTAATTACCGCACATAATGGCACGAATTACAGCGATGTTTGCTCAGCGTGTATTGGAGAATTTTGTACTTCTTTCCATCTTTCCTAGTATTTAGATTCTAGAAACCGAAGGAAAATATGGGGAGGGGGCGTAAGGAAGTAACATCGCGAAAAATTTGAACTTACGTTGATTCGGCAAGCTTCCGCGGTTATCATTCATTTAGCGCCAACTATAGACATTCATGCTCTCGTGATGACCATAGTGCGATGAGCTGGAAGGTTGCATTAGTGCTGTGGCGTATTCGAGTGACCACTAACAACCTCCTTCAAACGCGCGGTGGACCGCAGTGACGATGCACTCTTTCAAGAGGAAGCTAAGAGTTACTATGATGTATAATGTAACTTAGGGACGATGCGGCCCGGACGCTGTCGTCATCACTGTTCTCCACGCTGGGAGAGCCGTTCATATATCGGGGACGCTGCGCGTGGCTGGTCTTGCGCAGCTACTTCAAGTTGCTCTTATGACTTATTCAATTGCACGCTGCGCGCTCTGATGACGATCAATGAAGTTTCCTCGTCCATCAGGCGCCTATATATCATTTGGTCAATGCATGCCAAAGGCGATAAGATACAGGGTACGATAAAACGTAAGCAGTAGCTTCGGGCGCACTTTTTAAAGACGAGTTCTGCTCTGTTATATGACTGATTATTATTGCGGACTGACGTGTAATAGCGGCTGCGGTGTGAGACGAGATGCAAATAATTAAAATATTGCCGTATCAACCTTTCAGAAAGGACATGTTTCTTGCGGGAGTACAAAAACAAAGAAAGGAACTTCTAAACATTTTTCAGTTAAAATTGGTCACAAAAGCCTTTTTTTTTTTTTTCAAAATAAACTGTGCATGTGTCGACTATGCTTTATGTGTCTTAATCGATACGGAAGTTCTCATCAGATGAGGGAAGCCTTGCTTAGACGAAAATGTCTGCTTGCTGATTCACCTCTCTGTTCTAGACGCTCGTTCCTGTAACGTTTACAGCTGTCTTCACATGGACGCTCGAAATTGTTAGTTTTCGTGCTGTGCACTAGCATGACGGTGCTCAGTATAAGAATGGACACCACTAACGGAAGCCCGCCTAAAAGTCTTTCCAAGCATCTGGTGGTTGTCACACGGAGTTTATTATCACCTCTAAATTACGATGACGCCTCTTTCAAAGCTATAACGAATGGTGTGCGCATTTCTTCTCCTCAAGTTATTACTTTTGTGCTGGTGCTTTCCCTCTCGAATTGCACCTTTCACGGATAACAGGTTCACAAGTTAACATTTTGCAAGACCGTCTTATTGAAGCTTCTTTTTCTTCGCCGTTCTCGTCACTACACTATCCCATGCTTTCTTTTCATGTCGAGCATGTACAAGAGCATGCGCATGCAAGGTACAAGAAGATTGGGACAAATCTGCCACCTGATAACTCGACTGGCTGAATGCGCAACAAAGACTGCCGCGCAACATTGCAAACAATAAAAATCGCACCAGCGCTTTGTATACACGTTGAACGAGAGCGGCCAGTGTTGGTCCCATTGTTCTTGATACACAATGCAAACACAGCGGTACTCGGTAATGTGTGAATTCGCGTAGAAACGTAAGCGGAGATAGCAGAATATAGCAGCTACGCTCTAAGCCTATTCTTATTATGAGTACAAAGATCTTCAGAGAAGCCTGCCAGCTCTTTGTACACAATCCGCCCGCGACCTTCACGTATGTAGCGGAAGGGAATCGCGCAATCTCATATAGAGAGCGGCTGCGGCGAAAGGCCAGGAGTCTGGCGGGATCCCCGTGTGACGAGCGGTTGCAGCCACAGGGTATTATTGCGCACTCACCCCATCGTCCTCGTTAAGGACGCGGTCGCGGAAGATTCCACGGCGCAGCGCTCCTGTAAGACCCCCCCTACGGAGCAGTGGGCGTACTGGAACTGCTCGCATTACATGCTCCAAGCTGTACACTGTTTCCTCGTGTGCGGCTGTAATTACAGCTCTACAGCGCTAACGAATGTATTACAGTCAAAATGGTAAGCCTAAATTAAGGTGAAAAAGGAGCCTCCTGGAATGACCCAGATCTGGGCATCGCGAACAGAAAGTAAATAAAGAAAACATTACAGAGGAAACGAAAAGAAATGTGTAACTGCGTAAAGTGTTTTCGGCAGAGCAATGTAAGTTACGTGCTGTGCAGAGCATGTAGCAAGCGCTCTCAGTTTAACGAAGTTGCTTTATTCGAGAGAACGCCGACAGAGAAATTTATTATTGACCGATCGTTAGTTTCGAAAATCGGTTTGAAATATTTTAGGAATCCTTTTGAAGTACACTTAAAGTCATCTAATAAAACCTTTCACGAAGGCCAACACCTACGGAAAAGAGAGAAACGAAGAAAAAATGGCACGCCTTATCCACTGGCTAGCCTCACTTCCTTCTCGGTTCATCTGCTTCCTCGTGCAAGCGATTGGCAACGCTTCCGGGACGCGGCGGGAAACGGTTGAATTGCGTCCGCCCACCCACGGGCGGTGCCTTATCACGGGAGTGTCCGCGGACTGCGCATGACCGATATTACATGAGAGCTTGTGGGAGCCAATAGAACAAAGCTAGCGAAAAGCAAGTAAAATACATTGTTATTGCAGCGGAATTGCTTAATTCACTAACAGTGCTCAATTGGAGCTGTTCCCACATCCGAAGAAACAATCATCGCAGGTGCGGAACCTGAACATGCACGCTGACGTCGCTGATATTGAAGCTTGCCTTTGACCCATTGATGACACTGTGATACAGCTGATGGAACACACACACACACAAAAAAAAAGACGAAGCGGAACGAATGCGTAAGCATTTCAGCTGAACGGGCCACTTTCGACTACTGAACAGATATGAGCGGCAGGATTAGAAGCCGTACCAACAGTGAGTATTGGCATGGCTCTGTTTCAACTATCGTGATTCTAAATGCACGGAATGAACGTGCCTCACAGCACCAAATACGTCCAAACTTAAATTCAGCGCATCGTAACGAAGTCGCTACCACTTTGAGCAAGTCCACGCTGCATTTACCCATGTCCATCTCTTACGTTCGCTCTGTACAACGGCCAGGCGACGATCCCCATTCATTCAAGCACTTTACCGTAGGCTATAAGAAACGATCAGAAAAGTAATTATCTTCTAGCTAAAGCATAATTTTTCTTCAAGACAAAGTGCCGCTGTACCAGCCAATAGCGATAAGCATTTGTTTCGGAAAGGCTTACGCTACTTGCCTCCTAATTTTTCAAAATTGAGCTCAGGTTTCCATTCCCCATCCCGTTAGCCAATCCTTGAAAACAAGCGCTTCCAATTCAGAAAACAATCATAAAGAAAGCTAGGAGCGAGAGAAGATGCGAATAATCGCCGAGAAAGGAAGGAAAGTCCGTGTACGGGCGGCGTATTTCAAGCGGGGAGAAAAAACCGAAGAGAGCCACGCCACCTTATGGCACGAAGAGGAACGAAAATCAGCGGCAGCAAGCCAGGCGTGTGTAACCATTACCCACACAAACACACACCAACCTCCATCCCTCGAAAGGTGGAGAGAGAGAGAGAAAGAGAGAGGGGCAAACACGGCCCGTTAGCCGCGCGTGCTTCATGGGTGAACGGCCGAGACGCTGCGCTTGCGTCTAGGACGGCAACTTTTCCTTTCCTCGTTCAAACAGCGACGCAACCAACCGCTTCGAGCAAGAGCGAATGAGCTGGACTCCGCTTCACTTTCCCCTACAGCTCCCTCTCTCTTTTGTCCAAGGGCGCTCCTGTCTGCACACCTCATAAGCCAGCAAGATAGACGAAGCTATGTGAACCCTATGAGGAAACGAAACCGTCTTCGCCTTCCATTTCGCCGCAAGCTGTAATGCGTGCGGCCCTAATTTCTGCGTCGTCTGTCCGCGCAGTGTACCACAGCAACGCTGAAGACAACGTGTGGGGAGGCCAAGCCTTTAGGCGTGTGCCGCTATTGGATAACACTGCGTACGTGCGTGATGCGGGCACACCTAGCTTTGCTTTTGTTCTTTAGTTCGTGCGCGCTTGATGCGGTTGGATTCGGCTATGGCTTCGCTGTCTCGGCGGGCTACGTCGAGCCGGAGCTATGCTTGTGTGGTGTTTTCCCTGTTGACTGCAGGTGGGGCGGTTGATGCGTGCTGGCAAGGGGCTGTCAGTCGCGTTTAGGTAGTTTAATGCGTCCTCGAGCGCGTCTTATTGCGTGTACTTCCACACGCCCGGAGCCAAGTGCATTGAACTTCACTGTAGCGTAGTTGGCTAAAGGAAATGCGGGTAGCGTAGGCACGCGGGTAATCGGCGCGCATCGAAGGAGAGCAGCTGGGCTGATTTTACGTTCTTGTTGTAAATAACCAGTCCACGACCCCGTTCACTCCCCTATGCGTCACACGTTCACCCAATCTCTTTTATCTCTTTTTCTTATCTCCGCTGTTGAAGCGATGTTTCTTGTTATTTATTTAAATGGAGTTACGCTTCTCTAGCGTTGATCTTATTATGTGAAGCCAGGAGTAGTAGTTCCCTGCTCGGAACAATCGGTTCTTTAAATCGCCACGTTGATTTTGCGATGCTCCCAAGGAGGTGTTTGAAGCAGAGAAGCACGCTATGCGAAGAGCTTCTTGCGGTGAAGCTGCTGTATCTGGAATCTACAGGGAGGTTTCTAAAAAACAGCGCAAGCAGATCTGGAAGCAGGTCTCGTTGGGCGTATTTTTTCTTCATTTATTTCTTTTTAAAAGGTAATCATTCGGCTCGAGGAAGCCAGCGGTTCTCGACCGCATTAGATTACACATCGAGAGCTTTCGAGACATTCGAAACCAAGAATATACCTGAGCGAAATGATCCAGTTTTTTTTTTTTTTTCGTGAGAGTCGCTGAATGCTGTGTATGTGTTTTTATGTCCTAGTAAATAACCTGTTGCGTAATAAGGTCTCCCAGTAACAATGCTCATAAAACTTTATTCGGTAAGTAGCATGGGACACTTACCAAAGTTGACACTGCTCTGTCATAAATTAAGCAATAGTTACATAACCTTGTTTTGAATGAATGAAAAGGAGATGCAGTATATATCCATTGCTCATGTAGAGGCCATTTAACCTGCAGCTATAGTGTGTCCCAAGGCAGGAGCGGATGTAGGCGGCAAAGCCAAGGAACGATTAAATTCAAGAGATCAACGCTAAGCGGCAGCAGCAACGTCTAGCCCACAGGACACATCACGAATGCACGCACAAAGGCAGGGTGACAAGATATCTCTGCACGGCGCACTGTGATCTAGGAGGCTTGAAGATAAGTTAGTGTACTTCAAGAGCTGGATGAGGATGCGTAGAGCGAAACTTTTCTTAATCATTCTTTGCATAATCTATCCTTCACATAATACACGACATAGTGTTATCCTGTATCTGTTTTGTCTTCTCATTTTTCAGGTGCAAGATTGTTCAGGCCTCCACCATTAAGTGAGGAAGTTGCAGTGTCCATAGCCTTTGCTTCGACCGGTCAGAGCTCTCATAAAAGCAAAATGTCCAGCATGATAATCATCGCACGAGTCGATGCACGCTTGCACAAAGAAAAAAAAGTACATATCTCTTAGTGTATACGCCAGGATGGAGCCATTTAGAGCGATAAAATCTACGCACGTCAATGGGCCCTTTCGTCAGGGCATTACAGCCGATTGCGTAGTCGCCTATTACTCCGTGCGCCGTCTCGAGCTCGCGATGGAGCCTTCAGTGAGCGATAATACGCGGACGGACTTTAAATTTAGTTTGGTGGTCATCTGTATGGGTGGTCATCTGTATGGGTGGTCATCTGTTGGGTGGTCATCATGTTGGGTGGTCATCTGTATTCTCCGCGGCTCATACCCACAAGTCATTCGACAGACAATGCGCGCTCTGATCTTCGTCGCATTGACGTCACTTGTGACGGCGACATTTACTGCCCACAAAATACGCCTCAGATCACAGCGTTTCTTTCGCATTTCAAAGCCGCTGTCTTCAAGCATAATCTTTGCCTAGCTACTCTCACTGAAATTTCACTTGCAAGTTACAAAGTGAAGAAAATTTATCGTTAAAAACGAGTAGTAAGTGGTACAGGCAATAGCGCGTGCAGACAGCGAACAACGACCCGTATCGACGCATCTTTTGTTGTTCGAGCCTAACATTGCGAACGGTTGCTACCCATGACGAACGTCATGCGTTTATAAAGATATCTGTTAAACACCATTAATAGCACATTGTGCCCTTGACTGTGAGTAACTCTATTTCGGTTGTCCTTTAATATCTGCAGTACAAGCAGCGTTTTTTCATTACTGTGCATTGTCTGTACAGTTGCAACAATGAAAAGACATCTCTAGCAAATACGCCACGGCTAGAAAAAAAATAATAAACTCGCGGGCGTTTCTTACAGTGTGTGCGGCGACGACATACAGTGTGCTGCGACAATTATTCGTTAGTAGCATTCGTTGTATATTTCGTCCTTACATTTATCGCCTTCCCATTGGCCCTTCGATTTTTATGTCGCCGTCACTCTTCGTTCACTCCCGCGTGGGCCTCTGGTCGGTGGAGGTGAGTGGTGGGTGCAGTTTCTGAAGGGTGGAGGTTGATGAGTGGTGGGTGCAGGTGAGCAGCAGTTGAAGGCCCGTAGCTGACCTGAGGGTGCTTCGGAGGAGGAACCTTCCCGGTCACCTCCACGTTCAGCTCCGACTCACTAGGGGCGCTGTTAGGTGGTAGCTTCACACGCACACACATACCACTAATTTTTTTGCAAAGCGAGGACAGTATACTGCTACCGCAGTCATACCCCAGGATAAAGATGATGCGCATGTTCGTCATAACGCCTCCACTAACCATTTAAGTTTTCTTCATTATCTGCTTCCCAGAGTTTGCCACTTTAGGAGCATACGGACCGTCACAAGCGGCTTGGAACACTGTGCGGACAGATATACTGGAGTACACGCAGAAGACCCGACGGGGAAAAGGAAGAAGTACGAATGCTACCCGGCAGTGGTTAGCGCTGGTTGCGCTGCCTGCAGAACATGCGAAACAACAACAGACTGAAAGAGACGATGGATAATGTAGTGCTGGTTATCAGGCCTTGAAGTCAGCTGGGGGCGTTTTAATGACAGCTCTGTCCAACTCGTAACGGATGACTTCATTGTGTTTTCGGCGCAGCTTGCCGGTACAGGAGCTGCGTGGCAACTTCAACTCAACCAACGTGATTCTAAAGGCATGCATCAAGATTTGTTTTCTGCGGGCAGGCGCAGAGCTGTCCATTAAGTCAGGGAAAGGGAGATGTTTGGGCAATTGATCCACTTACGTACTCTCGAAGTTCCTCCTTTCGCCTCGCTACCAGGCTTGGAACATTATACAAAAAACAGAAAAAAGGTTGTTTGCAGAAAAGGAAAAAAAAGTAACCTGGCTGTAAAAACCGTTATAATGCACTTTTTGCTCTTCTTTAGTTAATGTTTTCGTTGATTATTGCGTATACATTTCACGTTAATTTAAATTTACGCGATGTAACGTATAATTATGCAGTCAGTATGGAACCGATAGCACTCATTCGCTCTGTACGTACGCAGCTGAAAATAGAAAGGCTGCAGCAGTTTAAAAAACCCACGCTTTTTTTTGTGACCGCCTGGTGTGACCCGCTTCCAGTATGCAAAACCAACTAGCCTGCATCTCGAGCTCTAGGGAAATTCCTGTTCTTTTTTTCGCAACGACAGCACAGAAAGTGCGTGAGCTTTCATTCCTTGCTGTAGGACGGATCCCCCTGAATCATTTTGAAGCGGTTTCCCTGAATAGCACAGCCAATTCCAGGATCTCTATAACTGCAGCTGCTGCTCGCCCACAGTGCATGCCTGTTCCTCGAGAAAGAATAGGAACTTTTATGTTAAAACCGAAAGGACAGGGCCGTACAAAAATAACGTTGCATAATTTGTGAGCCCAGAGGAGTGAAGCTTCGAACGTGGAGCATTTGCATGACAAGAGCGCTCTCTTATAGCTCCCTTCGACTTATTTAGCATGCGGTAGTGAAGACATAACGCTGACAGCAACTCCGTGGCAAAGCGAAACCCTGCGGAAAGTTTCTAAGGGGAGGGGGGGGGGGGGGGGGCTATTTGTCACGACATGAAAGAGACGCGGAGTGGTGATGAATGCGCCTTTTATGTGCACACAGGGTTTTACAAAATGACTTCCGGCATTTGCAAACCATTTTTTGTTTCGTTCCCGCTTGCTGCGCCTAATTCGGGATATAAGAGAAACACGTACAGCACAATTCTTCACCAACACCTGCCTTTTCTTTATTTACTAAAGACTATAAATACACGAATTTTCATTACGGCTCAGCTTTTTGCCCACGGAACCGTATCGAAATTTTATGCCTTGTAACCAGGTACAACGCCCTGTTGATTACTCTGACGTGTCTGTGAGTGGGCTGTTTCTCTTAATCCAGTGGTTTTCATTATATTCCGACGAACAAGTTCAGACTGTGCACGCGAAGGATTACACGTCGCAGTTCTAAACCGAGAACCTGAACGTCATGTGACGGTCGTACCACGTCCGGTTCCTTCTGCACGACTTTAGAAACACCTGTTTGCTGTCTGTGTGCCGAGCGACACAGTGTCTACAGATCCCAAATGGGGTTCGGTCCACCCTGGATCAGAGTTTGAACAGATTACAACTATGGTCGATGAATGCCTTCAAAGTTCCCCTCGGCTTCGAAGGACAGGGGCACAGAGAGAGAGTTTTGTGTTTGTGCTTGCGGGTGCTTACTTTACGAATAGAAATGTGCAGGTATGTGTACCACACGAGTCGAAATCGTGATTTGTCAACTGCTCTGCGTTTCAAGGTATTCATTCATAATCGGAGGTGTAATATGCTGGTGCTTAAATGTGAAGCCAAAAACATCCTACAAAGGCACAGTTGCCAGCTGTGCATTCCGCAAGGTGCCACTTAAGCTCACTTCCGACCTCCTAACTCTGTTCCGTTTACAGCTGACTTGCACAGGCGCCAACCTGACAGACATTAAAACAAGTATACACAAAGAGTAAACTTCTTTCAGTTCATGTGTGCGAACTGTCAGAAGCGTAGCAATTACTGGAGGGCAAAGTAAAATGATGAATGGGGTGCAGCTGTCAGCTCTGGTGTTCCCTTCTAGATTCAGAGGGCAGCGTGAGTGGGGCCTGGTTGGTCAACAATGGCCCTTTTGTTCGCTCTTAAGCGAACGCGTGAGTGACCTTGGCAGGCTGCCCGACTGACCCAAGAAAAACAAAAACGCTGACCCCTCAGCTAGAGTACTCAGAGAGCAGGAGAGTCACGCTCCCGAACGATTTCATCAGTTCGTGCTATTTTTACTTGCCTACTTTCACCATCCGAAAGACTAAAAGATGAGAGCGACATCGACCTGCCTGGGATGAAATAAAAGTAAGAAAATAAAAACAAAAAAGCATCTTGAAGCGGACGCTTGAAGTCATATGAAAGAATGTGGCAGCCATGAAAAGAAAAACAAAGCGCCATCAAAGGAAGGCAACCTCGTGCCTAGTGTGCCTTGGTTTTCGCTTTCGTGTTGGCTATCACATTCTATGCTATGCACCAATTAGCTGAACAAAAGATCTTTCTGACATCGTAATGCTGATTCAAGTGCGGGCGCTTTCTCTTTGAGTGACTTTTTTTTCCCTCGCTGTTCCTTTGCTATTAGCTTATAGCAAAACAGTGGAAAGATGGTCATTTATGGCGCCCTTTTATTCTCCACTTAAAAAAAAAAACGCATCAAAGCTACGACAGCTCATAAAAAGAGCTAAAGAAATAACGTTTGTAATCCCCACAGAAAGTACGAATCCGGATTCTACCTCGACGACTGCGCAGTTGTTGTTTTAGCTTCTCCAAGACTTAAACTCCTCCAAGTCATAATGAAAATTACGTAAGCACCAAATACTTAGCGCACAGTTACGAAAGTAAACAACAGTGACTTTCGAAGACTGAAGGCCAAGAATGGCATGCAGTAAAGGACGCCGTGCACAGTGCCTGAAAACGATGGATACGCAACACTGCCAAGTTTTGCACTCAGTCGTACAAAGCCAAGGAAAGTGCGCGAGCGTAATGCCAGCAGCTGCTGCAATCAGCCTGTCTTTGACGAAGGCTTCCAAACCAAGTCAAAATATATTGTTGGCTTAACGTGCACTAACCAACAGGTAGCCCGCCATCTTGACCTTGCAGGAAGTACACGAAGCTCTATTCTCCGTCATCGCTCCGATCACTGCATTATATCTTTGAACCACAGGAAACGAAAAGCTGCAAGGACATCTCGAGACAACACGCTCGAGGCTTTGGTGAATCAAAATGCACGATTTTTCGCTGTTGTTACTTGGCATAGGAGAAGAGGGATCGGCGCAAGAAGATTGCTTCGGTTGTTCGCGGCGTGCGGCTTCGCCTTTAGCTTCAGCAAGAAGCATGGCGTTATCGGCAGCGTGAACTAGAATCCGGAACCGCTGTAATACGGCCTCACCTCTGATCGCCGAAGTACAGATAGCGGGCAGTAAAGCGAGAAACACTCACAAGCATCAAAGAATGGCAAGCGGGCTTATCGACTTATACGGAGTGATATGAAAAACTGGAGATAAAAGTGGATGAAGATGATGTAAGCTTGAGGTGTATCGATGAAAATGTACTGTAACGGTGCCGGGTTAACTTCCTTTTTAGTCTATCGTAGAGAGACCATTGAGAGTAAGGCTCCAACAATGCTATTTCATATATATTGCATATATATATGAAAGCCTGGCGATCTAACAGGATGAGATGAAACGACCTTGTCTGCTTGTTCCTTGAAAGCAACCTGCGGATGAAATGCACAGCAAGCTTCGCGAGGCACTGCATTTGTCATGAATCTTCACATGCTAGGTCCAGAGTCATACTCTTTGTGGTTCCTTCAAAGGAAAGGTATACAACAGCTGTATCTTACCGGTAGTCGCCTATGGGGCAGAAAATTGGAAGCTAACGAAAAGGGTTCAGCTTAATTTAAGGACAACGCAGCGAGCTATTTAGAGAAAAATGATAGGTTTAGCATTGGCAGGAAGAGGGCAGAGTTGGTCAAGAAACAAACGTCGGTTAATGGCATTGTAGTCGATATCAAAAGGAAGAAATGGTCTTGGGCAGGGTATGTAATGCGAAGGCAAAATAACCATGGTCCCTTAGGGTAACGAAGTGGATTCCGAGAGAAGGCAAACGTAGTAGGGGGCGGCGGAAGTTATGTGGGCGGATGAAATTAAGTTCGCCGGGATACGGTTGCCACAACTGGCAAAGAGCAGGGCTAATGGGAGAAACATGGGAGAGGCCTTTGCCCTACAGTGGGCGCAGTCAGGCTGATGACGATGCTGGTGACACTCATTGCGGCACTGTTATGACGTTCTTTCCGCAGTATACAAAGCGGATTAAAACAAGACGTGCACAAAGCTGCTCTTGAGCGTTGAAGGCACCAGTGTACAAGGAGAGAAAGTACTGACAACCGAGCAAAACAGCCAGATAAAACAGCGTTATTGCTGCTGCCCGCGCGCAAAGCTTCACGCAGAGATCCGCGTACTTGTACTTTAAAATAAAGCTCACCTATTTTTCTCACGCACTGCACACTGCCATCCATGAATCCGGTGCGCGACCTTCATACAAGCACAGATTTGTGCCGATTGTGCACGCGGAAACATAGCCTTTGAACGTTTTCCCGCGCATTGTTCAGCCTGGAGCTTCTCTTTATTTCCTTGCTGCACGCCGTTCGTTCGTTTTTTTTTCCTTTTTTTCTAAAGATGAACAGAAACAGACGACGACGTCAGGACTAGGCCTAAAGGAAATGGTCTTACTGAGACAACGGGAGGCTAGTTCCGCGCTGCTATACGGAAACCTGGGCGGGTTGGCAAAAAAAGAAAACGGAACATCACGGCCGGTTGAAAACAAAAGTCTGCAAGGAAAAGAGAACTACCCCGCCCGACCACCAGCCAATGCGGAAATTTGTCGTCGTCCAGTCACGGAAGAGGTCACCGAACGCTGGTCGCGTGACGCCACTGTTACGTCTATCCGTATGCTCGAGTCAGATCGGATCAGGTGGGTGGAGAGTATAGAGGTGGATAATCGGAAGAGAGACACGAAAATGGCCCGGAGAGCATCAGGGTTAGAGAGGACATGCAAATCGTCTCAGCGCGCCACAGCAGCTTCACTACACACGCAAACCTCACGGGACAGCGGCGTGTCCTAAACATTAGGCCTCGGATAACGGGTAAACTGCGCTCGACTTAACTGCTTTCCCCAACTCTCCCCTTCATGCAACACGTATATACACTCTCTCTCTCTCTACCTCGCCCACACTCTCATGAACGTGAGCACGCAGAGAGTCCGTAGTGAGCGCCACCGCGAACTGTACCTGTCCAGGACGCTTTGGACAATGGGGAAGGCGGCGCCAGGGGAGGTCAGAGGCCAGAAGTCAGAGGTTAGCTTCCCACAAAGACGGGTCCTTTGTCCCGAGAGCTGCGACGATTCACGCACGACAAGACCCGTCCGTGCTACGCACGAGAGCGCAAAATCGGCCGCAATGGCTTGGCTTAGTCTTAGCGGAAAGCGTGTCCGCCTTGGTGCGATTATTCATCGAACAAGGGAGGAACTGAGAACGAAGAAATGAACGAGGTGAGCACACCGGCTTGCTACTTCGTCCTTGTGTGCAGGGTAATTAGGAGGGGGGGGGGGGGGGGGACATAATTGATCTGCATAACGACAGGTGCACTGCCGTCGAGTTCTAGCGAAACAATACGAACTAGCTCCGCCGGACGCAATTAAAGCTGGAAGAAACGAGAGGTAAAGAAGACACATCGCTTCAGGCGTGACATCCTTTCTCTTTTGCCTTGAAGCACTGCTCTGATTGCGCGGATGAAGTGTCGCATATCTTGAATTCAAACCGAGTCGCCCCGCGTTATCATGTTCAGGCGAACCGTTTTGTCTTTGCTGCAGACAAGACGGTTCTATCATATTTATTTATTATTACGGTACTTAAAGCGCCCATAATTAGCCATTACTGTAGAGGGAGTTATACATATGATGGTTTGGTTTGGTTTATGGGGTTTAACGTCCCAAAGCGACTAAGGCTATGAGAGACGCCGTAGTGGAGGGCTCCGGAAATTTCGACCACCTGGGGTTCTTTAACGTGCACTGACATCGCACAGTACACGGGCCTCTAGAATTTCTCCAAAGAAAGTCAACCGCCGCGGCCGGGATCGAACCCGTGTCTTTCGGGTCAGCAGCCGAGCACCATATACACAGAGCCACCGCGGCGGCAGTTATACATATGAGAAAAGCAAGTACATCAGTAGAAACATGATAGAAATCATCAATTCAGAGAGTATGGATGTGTACATAGGGATATAAACAGCAACAAAACCGAAACAAAGAAGAACAGCTTGTCAGCAAGTAAGGAACGCAACTAAAGAAACACACAATTATGACCACAAAAAACTCCGAAAGCCAGAAATAAAAGTGCAGTTGGGTTAGTAACAATGTCAGCAGGCAAGGTATTTCATTTTTGTATGGTTCAGGAGAGAAATGCATACTTAACTCTTTTATGCAGTTGTAGTCTCGCACATTTAATGAATTGTCCGTGAGGGGAAAATCGTAATATGGATCTTTTATGTACTAGCTTTTATTAATGTAATTTCAGCAATTACATAAGTTATAAAACAGGGAGAGTCTAATACATTTCCTACGCTTTGTTAGCATGGGCCATTCCATGTTCTGTCCTATGGCGGAGGAGCTGCGAAGAAAATTAAAAACGCCAGGCGTGAACCGCCGCATGCGTTTGGGGGTCGCTCAAGTTTGTAACTATAGCGCTTGGTGTGAACATCCCAGGCGGAGCGCGCATGTGACAGGCCGCACTATTGCATATAGTATGCGTATAACTGTTCTTTATACATGACGCGCTCCTAAAATTTCGACGAATAATGTTAAGTGAGACAAATAAACGATACTAGGGCATTATTTTAAAGTGTCACTGAGGAAAACTCCATCTAATTACTTTTATCAGTAAACATCGATTCTCTGGCTGTTCCTGGCTATGCTGACCTTAGACCGGCAGCAAAAGGCGCATTTATAGGAGATAAAATTGAATTTAAAAATATTTCCGCCGGTCGATTCAAACTCGTGACGTCTACACTGAAAAGGACGTACTGCCACCGCTTTAAAGTGAATGGTTCCGTAGCGTAGCCTCTGTGATCCGAGAAAAAAAATTGATGTAGACGCATGCATTTAAGATACGAAATCAGCCCGGGATGGCGACACCTGCAGTGTTTTTTTTTTGTCTTTTTTAGCTTACAGCGCTCCGCCGTGAGTGATGCTTCTGTGATTTGAACGCGGAACTCAATAGATACGGTCCAACCTCTATCTATCCTCCCCTTTAAGTGGCGGAACATTAGAGAGTTTTAGTATTGCGGGCTTTGCGTAACTGCGTGCATAGCGGAATAGCGGGTCCAGAGTACGCATGCGCAGAACGCTAACGGGGAAATAGCGTTAGCGTACGCACGCAATTTTAAGAATTTAGCGTTGCGGCAGTTGCAGCTTTTGCGCCCTTAGCGTGGAAACATGGCGGCGTCCTTTCAAGCGACAGCCGCCCGCTTCAGCCGATTCAGCAGCTCTTGCGATTCCGGTCGGCATGTTTACCGGCAACTACTGGTGTTGTTGCTTTTCGCTATGACTTACCTTGCTTCGACGATAAAGTTTAAGCTGCAATTCAGCCCTGTTTTTGAGATACGCTCTCGATTCTGGAGCGCGCAAGCCTAATGGAACCTCAAGCTGCACTGCTACCGTCTGCAACGGCGCGAAACGCAGCAGAAACCTAGCACAAACGTCTGGAACGAGACAAAAATAGATTTGGAGGTTTTTCGCGGTGTTTTATGGACTTGAATTATGTAAATAGAGTTTATATTAAATTTTCGTCAAGTTTTTGAACATTAGACGTCATGTGATAGCAAATATTCTTGCTCCCACGGCTTGTAGTTAACATTGCCTTTACTAGATGGCGCCACTATTTTACGTTTTTATTTCATTTTATTTCAATTTCGGGGTCATTTTGCAGACGAAAATGAACGCTGCACTAATAATTCGTTTAAAAAACTCGGAAATATTATACTCTGGCAAGTTAGCGCCAATGTCGGCCATTTTAGAAGGACCGTTGGCATCCATGTCAAGCAGATGGCGTTTAACGTTTTCAAAACGCAACACTAAAACTGTCTGTGGGGATAGGTTGCTTGCGGCACGCTAACGTAATTTCCCTTAGGTCCGCTATCACGCTAACGCTATACTATTGGTCGCTGCTGCAGTCAAGAGGGTCTTTGCCGCAGTATATTGCACTCATATTGCGCGCAATGCTCACATATTGCGCACAATCCTGAGGAGTATGATAACAGACCTGCGGTATCGGTCGCAAAATTGAGTGTCTGCTCTTCGAACTTTTTGTAGTGGATGGAGAAAAGTGGGTACCTGCAGTCAATGCATCTGGGCTGACTAGTTCGCTAATCGAAGACGTGAGCCTCTTTAACGGCCAGTCGCATGCGTAGTAACCGCATCTCATGCTTGGACAAGGCAGTCAGTAAAAGGGGGTTTATTTTTCTCTGCCACGCTACTGCTACGTGTATGATTGTACTAAATGCTTCTAGAATTTCGCTTAGCCATACATTTCTATGTGGCATATTTTGATTCTGTGACGTAAGGGAGCTGGCCAGAACTGAATGAATGCTATAAGAAACAAGCAAGTAAATCGTATTAGTCGGGCTCTAATTCGAAATTTCGTTTAAATTCTGAAGTTTGGACGCCACATTACGACATTTTCACGTAGGCACATGTTGTGCGGAGCTACCGCTCAGTCTGTAACAACCATTAAAACAAAAAAACAAACAAACAAAGGAAGTCAACCAACCCTTATCACCAATTTTCTCCACTAATTTCAACATCTACAGGGCGCCTAATTTATGTAGGTCATGCACATTCTATCACACAGTTACAGGAGGACATCCTGTAGCAGATTTTCTGCGCCTTGCATTCATATTGCATGTAATGCACACCTGTTGCGAGCAATGGTGCAAAGTACGATAAAGAATGTGCAGTATCCGGGACAGAATGAAGTGTTCGCGCCTCGAACGTTTATTAGAGGTCGAATAAAAAGGTGGATACCTTCGCTATCATCTACATTACATATCTCAATCGAGACGTGTCCTCAGAAAACTGGGGCGGGGCAGTCCGAGCGATGTTACATTCACCGGTGAGATAAGAGCGATGAAATCTACTCGAGGTCAACCGAAGAAGACAACTCCATTACTCCGGCTTTCCCCGGCCTGCCCAACATACGTCAGAGCCAAGAAGCAAACGCGTCCGCTCGGGAAACGTACTAGCTTGACAGCAAAACGTCGCCCGAGCTATTTTTACGCGTTATCGGTACGGCTATGCTCGAACGCGCACAAGCGAAGTCTGTTGACGCTAATAACAAGACACCAATTAGAACCAAAATTACGTCCTAGACTCAACGGACGTTCCAAACCAAATGCAACAGGTATAGAAAGAAGTGCCAGGGGAACTATCCCGGGCACTTTGAAAACAAAAAGAAGACAATCAAGGACCCAACGCTGCTCTCTGAAGGCCGTTGAAGGGTAGAGCAGGGCGCTCTTTCCCGTTAGAGCGAGCTAATCGAAGGCTGCACTCGACGGAATAAAGCCTCTCTTCTTTCCATGAAGCCGACGGTATCGCTGTACGAGCGCCTCGCCCGAAGAGATCCTGGTGCGGGCGGTTCTAAGGCCCATGTTTTCCCTGCACATAATGCGTTGGCAAGGTTAGCTGCCTGCACGCACACCCGACAGAGGCGAGCTTTCTTGCTTATAAACTATAACGCGGCATTGCGATTCAGCACCGTGGGATTCGAAGAGCGGGAGTGGCGTCTACAAGACCACCACGCCCATTGGCTGCTTTCTTCTTATCGATGGCGCCGGTGCTTTTCTTGTTCAAGGCAATGTTCCTCCGAGTGGTTTTATCCATAAATCTTTAAACCCTCCAAGCTTCCCCTTTCGTCTTCTTTTTTATGCAGGGAACCTCAGAAGGTTCGTCGTAATGAATGCATACTTTGGCAGGGCTCCGCCAAGCGGCGTCTCATGAACGGCGAACGAAGCGGCGTTTTTCTTCAGTGAACGTGAATTATAGAGGGCGAAAAAACTAAAAATGGCGCGACCGCCACAACGTTCGAATTCTTGCCTGTTAAACATAGGAGGAGTGATTCCGTATTGTTTGTTTTTGTTTTTTTAACAAAGACTTGCACGGAAAAGAAAGCGTAAAGCCAAGGCGACGGGCGAGCCGCCTGCTCGCCGGCTCCGCCGTCGAAGTTATCGTAGGTGACAAGAATCACACGCAGATACATGAAAGTCGGGCGATCGAACAAATAAGGAACGCCACGCTGATGTGAATGGCCTTAGAATATTTAAGTATGAACAAAATCAACGAAAAATACTGAGAAGTTTTAAAAGCAGAGAGCTGGGCTAATTGGTTGTAGTTAAAGAGAAAAGTCATTTTTCAGCGTACTAAAGCGGCAACACGCACCAGATAGTGACTAAACTTTTGCTGAAAATTGATATAGTCGCCTGTTCCGGCAGGTGAGGTGCTTTGTCCAGGACTCCAGTGGGATACACTGGATTAACACCGGGTCCTGGGTACTGGGTAATGGGTCCTGTGTAGTAGGTCCTGGGCCCTTGCACCGGCACTTCTATCGTCTGCGTTGCCTCTTTAAATGAGCTGAAAAATGCCTCCTCTAACAACCAGTTTCCTTTGAGCCAGAGAGAGTAAAACCTACGTGATTCAGCATCCAATACGGAACTGAAACAATGAAAGCAGCCTATGCCGCAGGTACGTACGTGGCCGCAGAACTTAAAAATCGTGATCCTGCCTTTATTTTTCTGCCTCTACCTGGATAAAGGACAGCAACGACTTCGTTCTCTTCCTGGGACCTCTAAGGAAGAAAACAAGAGAATATACGTGTCTTGAAATCTTCCTCCCTTGTCTTCTTCGAGTTCCCGCAACACTGCTGCCAGCGGAACCTCCGGAAGTCCTATTGAGTAACAGCGCACGGTTTAATGGGAGAACATAAAAGCAATCCAACGGGGGCCAACCGGTGCTGCCAGGTGTGGTCGCGCACAAACGCGGTTAACGCGAGTGGTGCCGGATTGTCTCTTTTTGGCGCGCTTTCCATAGCGAGGCGGCGACCGAGAAAGCGCGGGATTCCGTGTGAGCCAAGGAAAGGGAGGCATCGCGGCGCCTCATCTGCAGCCAGGCGGTGTCCTTCCTGTGCAGAGACGCGGAAGATCGGATAGGTCCGCCTTCTTAGCGCGAAGGATTTCGCCTTCGTGGCAGCCTGGTTTTGTACGAGCTCCGAGCGTCTTTTTTTGCTCGGAGTGTTTTGCTTTTTTGTTATCCCAAGAAGGACGGGAATCTGTAGCAGCAGCAACCAGCAGAAAGCAGAGCGAGCGCTTTTGGCGAAGAGGTTTGGGTCTGATAAGCGACCACGAAGAATGGGGGCGAATCTCGTTGGGCGTCGGTGTGTCACAGAACGAGGAGGAATAAAGGAGGAGGGGGAGGGGTAGGCAAAGAAAAGAAGGAAGGTTGTTGAATCTGAAGGACGTTTTACCGAGTGCCGGTGAAAACACATAGTCTCATCCTCCCTTGCCACACAAGCGAAAAAAAAAATCTAACACAAGCAGAAACAAGGGTCTTATTTTTCTTTTTCATATTCCCCTAACCCTACCCTTGATTTTGTTATCTATGTGTAGTTTCGCATTTATATTTTTTTTTCGACAAATCTTCCTTCGTCTAGATGTGGTACGCCAGATCCACGAGGGACACGTCAAGGATATGTGGTTGAAGTACACAAGTAAACAAGGAGCACGTGCTTGTGCATTGATATTTTTCCCCGTCTTATCATTCTGGAGTATGTGGGATTTCTATCGCGATGCTACGTCAAAGACAGGCGAGGGTGTTGGCTACGGTATCCGAGTAGGTAACAAGCTGTGATCTTTGAACGGCACGCATGTTTGCGCGCTTTTATTTTTATCATGGTAATAATCACCATCGTCACGTTGGAAACACAAAAAACACGAATACAGGCTCAAGGAAAAGGGCAAAAAAGGAGTGGAAACTATGCATTACAGACACAAGAAACAAAATCCGTTAGGTGCTCCTGCAGCAATGAGCTTGAAGAGAAAGAATGTCACAGGTACAAAGCCAAGAAACGGCAAAAACGAATGGCAAACGTAGCACTGATCACTCTGCACTTTCTTTTTACTATAGCTACTTGGTAATGACACCGCACTGCTTTTGATTATCAACGTGCCGAAGGTCTACATGAGCACAAGCAATGCCCAATAAGTTTTCTTTCCTGGACTGGCACAATTGCCACTGCCACTGAAGTGACACAATTGAAAGCAATGTCGCATTTCTTTCAACTGTTTCAGGAATTTTTTTTTCAATTTGAGAAATGCAATTGCTTTCGCCAACCTTACAGCCCAAACTACGCGCAATTGCACTTTCTCTATTTCCCTTCATCTGAAGGACACACACTCCGCGTCCAACGAAGAGGCCACCAAAGTAGTGTGCCGTCAATGACGTCACCAGCCGCCCTTATTCATCTATGATGCCATGCAGGGACTACAGTGCACAAGTGGAAGAACTGCGTTTCCACTGGTGCGGGTTACATCGAAATGTACTCTACTCAGGGGAAATGGAACATCCTAAACTTTAATTAGTACGCAACACTTGTATGCAATACCTTTCATTTTCATCCCCGAACAGAGAAGTTGCAACCCACGCAGCAGAACATGCTGAGCATCCATCGTAATAACTAAACCTGAAATGTGTCGACAGTACGCGTCACTATGACGGTATAAAAAAAAAACTATGGTGTTTTTTATAGAAGCGAGCTCTGTCAAAGATAAAGATATGATGAAGGAACTAGGCGCCAACGTAACATTGTAGATCAGTTAGCAATCGCATACTCAATGATAAAGAGTGAAAAAACATACCCAAATCAGAGTTCATTGTGCAGTAAGAATATCATTGTCATCGCGGTCGTAAACCACTGATGGAGAAAGGCTGCTCCCGCAAATCGTTTGCAAGAATCATTCCTTGAACTTTCTTAAGTGGAAGAAAGAAATGTTTCTTGTGTGATTTTCCTATGGAAAACTACTCGCTGGGGGTAGGGAGAGGGGGGGGGGGGGGGGGGGCTATTTCATAAATTGGTTCATTTCCTTCGGTAGTGCCAAAAACAATAATATCGCAAAGTAAGCAGTCGCAGTGGTAGTGGAAGTAGTAGAAGCGAGTCGGTAGCAGTAGGAGTATACTAGTCGTAATAGCTGCGATCACAGATGCGATAACAGTTTCATTACTATCAGTAATGGTAGAAGTCGCTTTCTTTTTAGAGGCGAGCATAGAGGAGGAAAGACAAGAAAAAAAGACTACTAAGGGCAGGCGCTGACTCTCAAGTGAGGCTTTATTCGCAAAACCTTGCGTTTAGATAGGAAAAAACAAAGATACAAGGCATGGCGGATAAAATAACAATAAAAAAAATGCGGAGCGATCAAGAAGCGCATAGAAACAAGTGACCTCTTTGTCAGGCAAACCTGTCGAGTGTTTACTGATGCAATTCTGATGTTCCTTTGCGATATGGAAGAATTCAATCACTTCTCCAGTGCTCTGATCTTTGTGGGTAAAAGGCGCCAATCCATTGTACTCGCCCTTGTATCTTTGACATTGAGCCACAAGATATGATTTCCCATTGCCGTTTGATATGTTGCTTTTGTGATCTAGCTCGCAGGTCCTTGTCAAAGCCTCTCCTAGTCCGCCCGATGATTCTGGACAATTCTTAAAGACGCACCCGCGAAAGCGTAAAAACAACATATGAAACGGCAATAGGAAATCATATCTGGTGGTGATGGGTCAAGGACGCAAGAACGAGCGCACTCGATTGTTTCACCGCGCACAAGTGTCTTATTCCCACAAATATCAGAACACTGGAAAAGTGATAGAAGTATTCCATATCGAAAAGGAACATTTCATGAGTAAACCCTCGAATAGATTTGTCAGATGAAGAACTCGCTTTTCTGGATGCTTCTTGATGACCGCGAATTTTCTCTTTATTTTTGTTTTTAAGATCACATATGTCATGATGTCATCCCTTTTATCTTCTGTGTTTTTGCCTATTTAAACGCAATACTTTGCGAATAAAGCCTTAGCTGAAAACACTTTAAGAGTGTCCGCCCTGCCAACTCATTTTTCTAGTCTTCCGTCATCTGGGCTGCTTGACACTAAGAATCTTTACCAACTCGCCCAGATAACTGTACTGCTAAATTATAGCAGGGCGCTGGTGACGTGCTTCGTAGATTTTTCGCCTGTGGCACCAATAATTTAGCAATAGTTTAAATTCTTGCAGTCGGGTTACTGGTATACACTCGTCACACGAACGTTGCCACTATATGGTGGAAATGAGAGCTAACGAGCACAGCCTGAATGAGCAATGAGAACGCATTTCAGTTTTTGTCAAGGCCGCACGTATCGGCAACAGTGGCATTCGGTGGTCTAGAGCTGTTACTACTGCTCTGAGACGACGCGTAGCTGACTGTTCCAGCTGCGGAAGCACTCTCAACAATACGAAGCTCACTCAACTAAGTTTCACCGAGATGCACGTAGAAGTGAGAAAGTGCAGTGGGAGACACCCAAGACGATTAGCCAACCGCAACGGTGATGAGGGCTATAAAAGCGAGTAAGGCCTGCAGACGAGCGCGTGTGAGAGCTGAGATATTTCAGCAGTCGTGCGGAGGCGACCTACCGCTAAACGTCTCGAAGGATCCCGGATTCTGCGTCTGGTTCTTTCTCTTTCATCTTCCCTCTCTCTCGCTCTCCCCTTTCACGCATCTGGTTTTCTTGCTTCAGCCGCTCATTTTCCTCGACGCTGCGATGTGTGCATCTGATCGGAGCGAGGGGACTTGCACTGCATGCACAATGGATGCCTTGGCCTGTTTTACTGCATCGAGAAAGTCTCTGCAATCGCTACAGCACACGTGCTCTGCTAATGTAGTGCAGAACATGCATTAGAGCTTTTCCGCCAGCGTTTTTTTTGCTCCGCTTTAATGGAACGCGAAAGAAATGCGGCAAAACTAACGAGAGAAAACTTCTGCCAAGGCTTCTTGGTTCATATATTGTGTGATGAAGAAGAAGTGCCCGCGCGGCAGCCGGACTGCTCTCGGCGAGCGCGCGCTCCCTTTTCGTGCCGTTGGAACCAGTGCCTGTCGGTGAACGCCGTTCCGCGCTTTGTGCTTTGTGTCGAGCTGTGCTTTGTGCGTTGTACCCGAAAAACCCATTAGAAGTGGTGGAGGTGCGGGGTATGACAAGCAGCCATTTTCGACCATCGGGCATGTAATTCCGGCATGTAATTCCGGCGATAAAGAAGACCGTCTTGCAAAGTGAAATGGCGGGCTTGACGTCGAAGCGAGCGGGAGGGCGCTGACGTAGTGCGGCCGGAGAGGAGGTGCACGAGAGAGGTTATCCAGGCGTCTTTGCGCTGCTCCAGATGCATGTTTGGAGGGCGTAACGAAGAGAGCACGGGGTCAATGCTAGAGATTGTTGGATTAAAGAGGGCTTCAAACCCAATTTATTTCGATATGAACCCAAAAGCCCAGCAAGAAGTTTTCGCGATGTCCTGCCGTGACGCGGTGTGTCTTCATAGGGCGCTAAAACCGTTTATTTGTGGAACACGTTATTTTTCTTTTTGGGTTTTGCGCGATTGACGTGGTCGTCAGGGACAGAAGCCAATAAGCTTGTTATTAACGCACGCGATGATATGGGGACCAGAAACCTGTCGCTTGAAATTAATTTGTGTGTGGTGACGCCACGACGTCTCCTAACAACGCATAGGCCTATGAAAGGGTGTGGGCTTTAGCTAACTAATCCGAGTTATACGTGTGGAGACTGGCGTACAACTATAACGGAAACGGTGCCACAAAGTGATCAACTCCTTCTAACGATTAACGCTCTTTTATCCTCCGAAAGAAGCCTTTTACAGCCGTTGACTACTAATTCAGCGTGCATTCAACGCGTAATATAGCTTTCAAACAGCCTCGCTCGAATAACGGTCCTAATGGTTCCACAGACTTCATACGGCACACAGGCGGCTTTTCAGCGGATAGGTTCCCCTTCTCAGCGTGTCTCAGCATACGTATACGCACTCTGTTCACGTACACACACGTTCATTGTATGCGGGTGAAACAAGGCAACGGTGCCGCCGCTACTGCGTGCGCCAGCCAGGCACGCAGCGCGTAGCCTTCGGCCAGGGGCGTTGCCCAAGAGTGCCAGGCCCAAGACGAGTGGTGGTAAGGCGCGCGGATCCGCAGTTGTTCCGAGCATCCGGAGCTCCGAGCAAGGCCGTTCGTTGCTTGACTGCACCGCCAGCAGAGGACAGCGCTTGCCGCTCCCAGGCCGTTCTTCTACTGTGCCCCATCCATTGTCTTCCAGTCTCTAACGCGCGCGCTAAGCGGTGTACCCTGATATGGAGGAGAGTAAAGGAACAATGCTACGACGTTGTCGTCGGCGTCTGCGTCATTCACCGTTTCACCGCGGCCGCGGAGAAAGCATGCCGTGCGCTTCCTGGCCTTTCTTCTTCTTGTTCTTTTCATTTTTTATATACGTTCATACTTGAGCTGCCTCCAAAATGAGGATAAGTGGCTTGGCTTTCGCCGCACCGCGCTCGCATAGAATCGGTTCGACATCCTCGCCAGCCGAACGTGAGTCGACTTCGCGACCTGGCAAACGACTAAGGCGACGAGATGGAGAGGGTGCCTTTATTAGCGAATGCCCGGCAAGGGCGCTTGCGCGGCGCTTACGTTAAAACTGTGCCGGCGGTAGCGTCGGAGAACGTCGTGTGGCGTCACTGTGAAACGTGAGAGACGCTGCGCGTTACAGGAAGCCCGACACTCCTGTCCTTCTGACTAGACGAAAGACCACCAAGCGATCTCTGCATGACTCTCCCTCTTTCTGTCTCTCTCGCACCCTCTCATTTTCTCAGTAAGGTCGAACGAGAAGGCTCGCCTAATTACCACCGCGCCGTTGGCCGATGGACGTGGTCTTCGGCGGCGAACTGAATTGGAGAGCCGGTGCAGACGGATGGAGACACGACGTGTGCACGAAGGTTAAGAGCGGATGTTGGTGTCGGAGATGCAGGGGGTAATAATTGCGCTCGGTGAGCCGATGCCAATGGGCTGGATCGAATTGGCGGCGTGCAGCCAAGTAGGTAGTGTTTTCACGCCTGAGCCCACAGTCGCTGGGATTGAAGAGGGGAACCGAAAAGGCCGCTTCTAAGTGCGAGGGCGACCTTGTGGACGTCGACCTGCGTGGTCGACGGGTGAATGATGCTTGTCTTGGGAACCGGCTCGGACAACTACGTGTTGGTTGTGTCTAAATGCTCCCTTTGTGTTCGAGGGACGATAGACATAGCATCATTCACCAGAGAAGCGGGGGAACTCACTATGCCAGAAAGTGTTGCAATCAAGTATATATTTAAAATATAGTTACTCGTGAATAAAAGAACTGTTTCGTGCATTTGATTTTATTATACTCTCGGATGGTTTTATACCACTTTATATGACCAACATATTGTGCCCAAGTCCCATTAAAATCTGATGTAAAGGGATAACAGGCTTTTAATGACGCCACTCCGTTGGCGAATGATATACGGGAAAATAGCAACGGTAGTGATAAGAACCTCAACAACAGTACTTGACATGCCCATTCATAGTTCATCTCTTCAACTGACCACAATGATTAATTCCTCGACCATTTATTTCTGTTTCCTCAATCCCCGCAGGGCTGCAATGATTTGGTTTCTTTCAAATATACTATTTTGGTTTCAGTGAGGAAACCTGACCGACAAAACAACCGTAAATAGGAGCAGTAATAGATACCACAGACGAACAAATGATAAGATTAGCGAATATAGTCGTAGCGGCATATATCATGGATTAACCAGAGCTTAATACGACTCGTGTATTCTCTACCAACAGCTAGTGGCTACGTCATCAGTTTGAATTACGGAGGAAACCGAGAGAAATCTGGCTTCAGCATCTTATTCTGACATCATTTTATCTTCACATATTAATAGCCGATGTCAACCGATAACAGATACACCCGCACGTGCGTTCGATTCAGTTCCTGGTTGAGCTGAAGAGGTTTTTGGAGATAACGCTTTTATCTGTGTGGACCATCTGCAAGTGACCCTAAACGCCAGTGTACCTGAAAGCGCATTGTTCGTTAACTATCAGCCAATTTTCTCTCCGTTCGGCCTTGCATTTTCCTCGCGTTATCGCTCCTACGCGACGCAAACAAGGATCCCAGAAACGCGATTTTTGTTTTCGCGACCGGTGTTTCAAAGGCAACGTGAAAGAATCGAGGCTTGCGCCTCCACTATGACGTTGCTGTGGACTCTGCGGAAACTGTTCCGGGTACGGAACACCTCCAGTGTTCATTCCCTTACTAAAACTATGGTTCTAAAATCCAAAAAGATATCGACTATCTCAGGCGTCGTGCACGAGGAGCTAATGCATAGCAGCACGGGCGTTAAGACTAGGAGCATATGCTTACTACATCGAGGTCAAACAGCGCAGTGCGCAGTCAGGGGTCGGAGGCAGTAGAGCGCGTGGGATAGGATGCCCCCCGCTGATGTCGGCTGTGGCTGAAACACACGCGCGAAGGCGATGCTCGTCACGTGGTTCTCCTTCCTGCGCAAGCGTTAGCGATTAAGGTTCGCGCGCCCGTCCGCCGCCCCCGTTTCCGCGTTTCTGAAAGCCGAGTTCATTAATCTCCAGGGCGAAATAGAAGATCTATCATCGATATACGGTGGAAGGAAAAGAGAAAGGAAAGACGGGAGCTTGTAGGCCGGAGAGTACGATTTTCTTCGGATTGGTCGTCGGGGGTCGCATTCGGGGGAGAAAGCGCTGTCCCTTTCCTCCATCTCCCCCTCCCCCCCCCCCCCTTCCACAAATAACCCGTGCACATATTGAGATAATTGCCAGCAATGCGCACATTTGAAGTGTAAAGTGGCTGAAAACCGGAAGCACGTCCTGACAAACTTGTTCCTTCATTAAATCATGAAACACACCGAAAAGAAAACGTTTACTGTAAAGTTAATTTTATTTTCTATTGTGATTCTATGCCACGACTTTTGAAATATTTGAGAAATTAGAATTTCGCGAGATAGCCTAAGCTTCACGCTAGCATCGCAGTTATACGCCTAAGCATGTTACAAATGCAGACTTCATTGCAGCAACGCGAGAACCACTGAATATACCTTTTAAAGGTAATATACACTTAAGCAGAAGAATGCACAGGCATTTGGACGGCCAGATATTGTCGCTTTGACAGTGCAAACCTTCCACGGGACGGATTTTGCGCTGACTGTAAATCGTTTACGAAAATCTTTAAAATCCAGCATTCTGCAAAATTTAGACGCTGACACGTAATCACTGAAAACTGGCCGGTGAAATATTACCGGCAAAGCTTAACGCGCTGCGGAATACACTCGAAAAACAAACTAATCACTCTTCGAAATGATTCATACTCCGACCCCGTCCGGCGATCTTAATCTTAATCTTAAATGAAGCCTTCTCAAGCCACCTCGCTAGAGGTTAATTTATACACAACTTCGAAGTAACGACCAGCGAACGCTCTCCCTCGGCCGATCGTGCGATATCGAAAGTGGGCGAAGCGATAGAAGCATCCGTGGGAGACTATTCAAATAGACCCCCACTGTGAAGCCACGCGCAAATCAGGATACTCCACTAAACAAATTCACGAGGCGCCTCATATGTGCGTAGCCTCAGTTATGACCCGAGAAGAACGCCCTTTTTTGTATGGCAAAAGCTCGTGCGCGCGCTTCGTGACCCGAGTGCGCCCTTGTCACACAATTCAACTGGATTTATTCCGTTTATAAACAGCGGACGATGCGCAATCAACGTTACATCTACGACCATGTTTCACTTCGAGGCGGAGCTCGAGTACGGGAACATTTCAATCCATAGCATGCGCACAAACAGAATTCCTTTGGCGAGGACAAAGCCTCCAATGTTGGGGGCGATAAAATCGATTTCGGAGACTGTGGCCTCGAAGCTGCGAACAAGAAGTGGGGCGGACGCAGCAGCGCCTGCCTTCTGCTGCAGTTGTGAGTGCGGCTCTGGATAACGGAGCTTCCTCAAGGCGCTTTTATAATCCTCCTATAATCTGGAACCACAACGGCAGCCCTGCGAGACTGCAACACAGAACTGGCAGGCTACTGTGGGAATAAACTGCCGGTTTAGTAATAAAGGACTCATTTAGTATACCAGGCAGTGTTGGTAGCGATTTCGTTAATCTTCTAAAGACGAGAGGCTGATGGGCGTCACCTGCAAGCCGGTCGGGTCTACACAATGGAAAGTGGTGATCATTTGTCTCGTTTCCCAGGCGTGACAACGGGCGGAGAAATTGAGGGTGGTTCGTCATTAACGTAAGGCGAACGCGGTGTTCCAATTGCCACTCGCCACGATTTTTCGAACACGGCAGTGAAGTAGAGTAGCAGGGAGTGCATGAGGTCAAACTTAATTCTGTCTTATGTCGCCTGGAGACGATGTGGATTCCAAACACCTGTATCTAACCGACTGTGAACCGCCGGGATCCGGATATTTGCAGCTTCTGTCGCTCTGACATGCGAGCTTGAGTAAGTTTTGTGCCTTGCGTTAGCTTTCGTTAGCTTTCACGTTAACACTCTACAGAATATGGCCTTTTTTTCATTGTCCATTGCGTACGACCCATCTAACTAAATCATACAACTGCGATTCGTCAATCAATGAAATGTGATATTTATACTGCGTGGAAGTAACTGCCGTTGGCGTAACATGACGTGCCTTCTGGGTGGGTTTTATCCAGACAGCGTTCTTTAATGAAGGAACTGTAGAAGTGCTCGTGCGACTCGAATATTTCTCAGCTTCCCCGTGGCGATGTACCCTTCACTATGTATAATATTTACTTGAAGCAATGCGCACGCATTGCCCCGTTTCATACGTAAGGACCATTGAATGTTGTCCCACAGATTCCCGCATCACCAGGTAAGGTATGACAGAATAAACGAACAACACTCAAAAGAAAACATAGTGCAGTCTTCTGAAGTCTTCAAGAGCAGGGCCTGCTCCTAGAATTCATCGGCATCACAGTTTATAGACATTGTGCACCTGCTTTGATCCCTGTAACGTACTTAAATCGTTCCAGGTTAAGTCATTCAGTCCGCCACCAGGCCAACCCAGCACTTAGTCTGTGGGTTTTATGAACACATCGTGCAATAGTAACGCATCAAAAACGAAAACTATCACGAGTACGCTGTCCAATTAAGTACCCTAAGTACAACAGACATGACAGAAGCCAAATGTATTCCTACAGACTTCCGAGCCCTGGAATGTCTTTTAGCGTCCCAGAGACTTGTAACTTTCGCTTTAATAACTTTAGTTCAATCCGTTAACATATTGCTCATGACGAATGTGTTGGATTCGCCACTCTATTAGTTATATATTTTTTCGTCTGTTTATTCTATTCATTCTGTACAATTTGCTGTCTGTTGCTTTGTGCGCTCATACATATATCCTCTGAATAGTTTTTATGAAACCATGCTTGAAGGGAGGTGGTATATATCGTCGCGTCAGACTTGCAGAAATGCCTTGAATGAGTTTCCTCCCAAACATCTCCAAATGTACATAGCTGAATCTGTAGAGAATAAAGCACAGCAACAAACAGTTAAGACCAGCGTGAATACAAAGCACACTCTTACTTTACGCAGTTTGTCCTTTTTTCGTCCCGATTCTGTGATACGGTGTCCCGTGGCGTCACTTCTAAACGCATTCCCTCTGTCCGAGCTGTTCTTCACGATACGAAAGTGCTGTGCTTTGAGTGCGATGTAGTACACTTTAATCAGATACTTAAAAGTCAGCGACTCAGCAGAGAAAGGAAAACTATAAATGACATCCAGTGTGCCTCAGCTCGCCAATTTTGTATTTGAGTTCCTTTGCTTCCGTTCACCTTTGTTCATATAGCTCCTCCAGTCAAAAACTACTAAGCGTGCTTGGGCAGACAATGTGGTGCGGAACTTCATGCAACGTACAGCAATGGTTTTGACATGAATCGAACCTTGAGAAAGGCGAAAAAAGCAGAGCATTGATAGGGTGTGTGAGTGTCCTCATATCAGAGACAACCTCGAACAAAGCGATTTCGTTGTAGATAGCATTCGATGCTCTACCAACTACAACTCGTTCATTTTATACTAAGTTCTGCAGTCGTAACAGGAAAGTAACAACACGTGCACGTTTTGGTCCTTCGCAGGAATTCCCCCGACGGGTGAAGTGACCCGCCCATCCCCATGCTGCCAAGATAAGGCTCTCGGCTTCAAGCCAGCGGACAGCGGCGCCAGAGAGGGCCCCGGCAGCTTAGGCGATGGCGTCGCCACTGCTGCACCATGGGAGACATAGAGGAGCTGCTGGGCTGTGCCTGGCGGCTGTCACGGCGCTGGCGGTGCTCTGGTGTGCGGCTCCAGGAGCCAACGGCGCCTCTTACGGCCGCACTCAATGGCTGTGGGTGCCGTTCAAGTACCACGACTACGAGGCCATGACCGGAGTCCTCATTAACGCTACGATCGTCAGGCCGGACCTGGCGACGATGTACTCCATAGGACAGTCGAGACAAGGCACGTGCGGTCGGAATACTGGCGAGGGCGGTTGTCATTTTTGAACTTTCGATCGCAAGAATATAAGGTGGCACCTTTCTGTGTGCACGTTATTTCCCATTTGCTTTTAAAATCATACAGCTACAAGAGTTTTGAACATAGTTTTAAAAATTTAGTGCGGATATAGCTACTCCCGAGAAACCAGCGATCAGGGCTGTAAGCGTTTCTATATTCAATCCCTTTTCATATAAGCTCCACTACTGCCTTTCTTTCTCTCTCTTCTTCTGACCTCTTTGCCTCGTTTTCCACGTCCTCTATCGTAACGTGGCAAACAAAGCGTCGTTTCTAATTATTCTTCCTGAAGATATAAAAAGGTGATAGCTATTTATTAACCTCATTAGCGTCTGGTTAAATCAGCTCCACTCCGTGAATTACGAGCGAGAGAAAATTATAACTTAGTGTCGCTTTTTCTGAAGTCTTAAGGGGGGAGGGTAGGGGGAAGAGGAAAACTCCTTTTCATTCACGTCGATTCAAGAGAGCATAGAGACATTAGAACACAAAGCACGCTAAGCATACCGCAGCTACCAAATGCGTGTACCCCCCCCCCCCCCCCCACACACACACACACACACACGCTTTCCAGACAACGCCCACGGCTGGAAACATGGGCGTGACAGGAAAGAAATAAGCAGCTCTAAGAATGTGGGTGAACATCTTGCGACATTGCATTCCGCGCAACGGCTTGTCTAGGGACCAGCCGCGATGCAATCCATCTCTTCGTTTGACAATGGCAAAGAAAGAGCAGTCACGCGCTGGTGTTTATAACACGCAGCCGCCATCGCGTGCGCTTTGTGAACTTCTTTTCCCAGTTAGAAATTTTTATATCTACATAATACCTCTCTTTTGTTTAAACATTGCACGCAAGCGCACCTTATGCAGGGCTGGGCCGTGGTATTCTGATTTCACCTTTCCTTAGCACAGCAGAAGCGCTTTCTTTCTAGTTCTTTGTTGCACCTGTCAGTGTTTTACAAAGTACTATCACTTGGAGGGGCGCTACAATCTAAGCCACTCCCTTTTCGCGGCCCAATAGCTTTGCATCGTGCCACAGGTTCGTGTAGCAAAGGAGAATATGTCACTTTTTTTTATCTTAGTACGTTATGTCACCACTCACTTTCTGACAGAGGCGTTTCAGCTATTAACGCTGAGCGCACTACATTGACACCTTGGCTTGCCCTCGTTTCCTGGAAATTGTGACGCGGGCTGATTAGGCAAAGCGCAACCTTAGACGCAGTTTATTTTCTTCTCTTGTTTAAAACATTTTCCTTTTATTATCCTTTTATATTTTGTCCGAGAAACCGGTTTGGTGCCTTGAGAACCCAACTTAAAAGAATCCCGTGCCCTGATTATGTAACCGTTTCAGTGGGAGCAAGATGACTTTTAGGTTTGATCTAACAAGGGTGTCACGCAAAAGCAGAGGACCGTTCGCAGGCGTTCGCATATTTCGACTTCCTCATTCTCCCTCAAAGACAGGCCTCGTCTTCGAAGAACACTGTTGACAACATAATTTCTCTTCTCGCATGTTGTACCTGTGACATAGGGGCGTTTGTGAGTCGGGCTTTCTTGTTTCAGTTTGTTTAGTTTATCACATTTCACCCTCTCCTAAACATCCCTTCCGTGCATTCGAATCTCATCACCGGCTCTATTCCGACTCTCACTACAGGTCGAGAACTATGGGTACTATTACTGACGTCGCGCTCGACAAACAACAAGTTGCTGAAGCCGTCCATGAAATACGTCGCCAACATGCACGGCAACGAGGTACGTAAATAACCTTGAGAGTTGCTGTGAATACACATCACTGTTGAAGAATTTAATCGCTGCACAATTATTCTGTTCGAGAAATACAACTACAGAAAGGAAGACTATTAGCAGTCTTGCGACAATCTTGAGGCAAAAGCTTTCTTTTCTGAGCAACTTTGTGCCAGAAGAATTCCAGTAAATTCCCATATTCTTTAATTATTCTCAAATTTGGTTCCATAAAACTGTGAAGCCTTACATAGGAGCCGCATTATACTTTTTTGATGGTTGCGCAATTTAATCATCAGTAATTAGAACTTTTTCACGTTAGTCTCAATTGTTCGCAGCGCTAAGCGTTAGGCCATTTGTATTTTTTCAGCCATCTGTAGTGTGCGTTGTGTTTTGCTTGTTTTCACATCGTCTACGCTCATTTTCATTTCGCAGTTGCCAACTTTTGCATTTCATGAAGCACCTGGAACTTACAGGCTAAGTACAGTGACGTCATATATCATATGGAATACAAATAATTTGAGGACATATTTCGCATTTCTGTATTCTGGCATGTCATCACGCCATGCTAGTGTGCACTTTTTGTACAGCGAAGCAGAATATTAAGAGGCAACTTATCAACTGAGCAGTCAATGTTCAACGCGCACGGAATTCAGACAGACAGTGCTAATGGAGTATCTAGTGTCTGTTTATGTTTATTCATTTGGTTGGGCAGCGCTTTGCTTTGCCGTTGTAGTCAGAGGAAATATAACCACCACCTAGACCCACAGCCTCCAATTCATTTATGCGTTTTCCTGAATACGGAGAATCATCTTGTATTTGCGGCATTATTTTTGTAAACAAAAACTTCACAGCAGATGCGTAGATAACCTAAAAAAATAAGACATCGTTAGATACGAAAAAGGAAAAAAAAAAAGACGCGTCTTTCGCTGTAAGACAGCTTCAACCGTTTCCAAAAGTGTGTTGCATCCAACAGGCGATGGATGCAGGGAATAATAGTTGGCAGCAACGGGTATTTTGAGGAGATAAAGGCTTGTTTTCAGTGTTGAAAAACCTGTCTCCCAAGAACATTGGTCGGTCTCGTTGCCTTACGATATGGAGAGTAACGCTACAAATCGACAGCGGTTCAAGCTGGAAACAATTCCTGAAATAGGTATATCGTCTCTGTACGAGCAGTAGTTAAAAAAAAAAAGCTTGACGCCTGTTATCGTTAAATGATTGTAAATTATCTTTAACCATGCAGTTTCTTTGCTCACGTTGTTCCTATTGTTTCGAACAGCGGATACTTCAGTGACAAGTTGAACCATTGCGATATATAGCTTATTCTTTTGTGAGGGAGAGTGCTATGTTTCAGCCTAAAACTCTTGAAAAAGCATCGGTGAATCGGAAATCAAATTCGCATGCTCTTTCCGGTCAACTCAGGTGGTGGGCAAAGAACTGATGCTGCACTTGATCGCGCACCTGATCAACGGCTACGACAGCGACCCGCGTATACGGTGGATGCTGGACAACACCAACGTGCACATCATGCCCAGCATGAACCCCGACGGAATGTCCATCTCCAGGGAAGGGCAGTGCGTCGGACTAAGGGGAAGGTAAGCCGGAATGCATACAGGTGCCTAAAGAAGGGGGCGCCATCTGATTAGTGGGTTTACCGATACGCTTCTTAACAACTTCGTGGGGCTTGACATGCTACTTCATTGCAAATCTTTCCTCCTTGCTAGTACATTGTAGCTGTATTTGCCGCAGAAACGCAAAGAGGATTTACCTCAAAATTAGGAAATGAGGAATCTAATGGCGTTAAATCGATACAAGTTAAAGGGACACTGAGGAAAAATTGAAGTTTGCCTGTATCGATAAATTATCATGTTACGATGACAAAAAAAAAAAACGCTCCTTCCACGAATACGGAGCTTTCATAAGCTAGGAAAGCTAAACAAATGGAATACAGGTATTGTTCCACCGACCATTCTCATAAGCAAAATGCACTACGTCAAGACAGTTCTTTATGGGCGCGGATCCCTGAGCCTAGGTTACCCAGCCATTGACTTCTGAACGGGCATCACGGGCTATTAATCGGTGTGAGCGTCGCGAGTTTGAATAGTGTGACTTATAATACTCTTAAATACAATTTTCTCGCCGGACGACTTTCATGCGCACGTTTCGCGGGGTTTTAAAAGTACATCGTCTTCGACATGACGCTTCATATTTTTAGATTCTGTTCTACGACGAACTTGATTGTTCTTCACCAAGGAGCAACATCATAGGGGCCCTGTGAAATCAGAAAACTGCTTTGAAAATTTTTGCTCCCATATATTCGTATGGGTGCTAAGCCTACTTTTTACCCCGAAGAGTCCGGCTGGCGCGAACGCCCATTTGTTTGTAAGTTTGTAAACACGGTGTTGGTCTGTATGTTACTATTCGATGTTTCGCGTTCGGTGCAACTTCGCATTTGTGCTGGCAACACGTGATCATTATACGGTGCTTCTAGTGCGCAAACCTATATGCTCACTGCTGCACGCATGCGCGACTATATGCCGCAGGTACAACAGCGCCGGCGTGGACCTGAACCGCAACTTCCCGGACCCCAGCCACACGGTGCGCAACGTGGAGGAACCGGAGACGGCGGCGGTGCGCAAGTGGATCGACAGCATTCCGTTCGTGCTCTCGGGCAACCTGCACGGGGGAGCCATGCTGGTGCGCTACCCGTACGACGACACCTACGGACAGAGTGAGCTATAGCTTCATTCGGACTGCTCTCCGCGCTGAGACTTGAGGGAAATTCATACCTGCGTGTCGAGCGCGTCGCGCGACTACAGTGGGATACAACTCAAGGAAGAAGATGCATTTCTTTGTCAAATGACCCCCTTCGAGTCAATGGCGTCGGCTGATTGTCATAAGCCTCCTAGCGTGACAATGTAGGAAGTGGTAGATGAAAGGGGATATATTCCTCTGCCTGCATTGTTGGGCCGCTCCTTGCATTGTCCACGCTAGCAGGCTGATGAGAATCAGCCGACGTCATTGGCCGGAAGGGGTTATTTAAAAGGGAAAAGCCGCTTTGTTCTTGGGTTGCACCCGGCCATAGTTTCGGCCAATTCGTTAAGGTCTCTCCCTAATTTCCTAGTGCTCCGGGACCGAACCTAATCGTCTGCAATCGGTCGCGCGACGTCTGCGGCTCTCAGGTTTGAATGTTCCTTTAGCTCACAAACGCTCCGAACAATGGTGCCTCTGTTTCTGACAGATCACGTTCAGATGCGAAAATCAAGATAGGGCTGTTCTAACTTAAAAGGATAATAATCTACTCCTTAAACGTAAAAAAAAAATCGGTACGAATAGATGAACCGCTGAACACCTTGGCTCAGTGAAGCTACTCAAAACAGTGATCATATAGTTGGTTGCCTTCTCGTTCTTTTTGCTATTTTGTCTGGTGTACATGTTTTGTACGCAATGTAGTCTCCTGCCATCTAGATCGAGATTGTTATGTCACAGAAGTTTTTTGCGAAAGTACGGACGAGCATGCAAACAAACACACACTGTTTCTACAGGCGTAACGCACTTACGCAAGCAAAACTCAAACGTCGTAAGTACATGGCACCCGCAAATAAAAGGAAATAAATCACCAGTGCACACTGAACTTTTCGACATGTCCACAGCAACTCATGAGCATACAGCGATACGCTTAATAAGAAGGTAGAATTTAACAAAAATAAATGTGACGACACCATATTGTTATTCCCTTTGAGTGGCTCGCCACCGTGTCTTCCAGCCTCTAGAAAGACACCAGTCGTAATGGTGTATTACTTGAGTTAGTTTGGTTTCTCCTCGAAGGTATTCCGCATTGATACATTCACAGTGATAGAAACGCTAAACGCCTGCTGACGCATGCGCGCCTGCTGCGTCTAATACCAACTGCGCTGACTGTGCACCCACAGACACGGTGGAGTCGAGGACGCCGGACGACGACGTCTTCCAGCATCTGGCGCGTACCTACTCGTTGAACCACCCCACCATGCGCCGCTTCTCCTGCGAGCGTCAAACCTACCACGACGGCATCGTCAATGGTGCCAAATGGTACCCTTTCAAGGGTGGGTACACCGTCTCTCGCCTGCTACCTTGGTAGCCCTGTGCGTGGACTGAAATATGTCCGCAGTTATCAGCGCTCAGCCCCCATGCTGCTCTTGGAATCAATTTTCCTGGGTTACATAAGAACATTATCTCCCCAGATCATAGCTTCCTCTATATTACGAGGCTATGTCTTCTCTAGACATGGTGGGTATAGCTGCAAAGCTTGGAGCTCATGGCCCATAGTGCCGTACAACCATTCAGCTATTCAGACTTGAGCCAGTCAGCCAACTAAATCGCTAAGTTACCCATTACTAACGGTCTCTTCCCTAAATACGCACAAATGGACACTCGCTGACGAATCCTGCTGGTTTTAAAGACACTTTCATGGGAGCACTTTTTTCCTGTTCTGATTTTAAAACCTCTTATGCGACCATAGTCGGATACGACGCAAGAACGGAGCGGCTTTTCGCCGTCAAAGGACCGCCTTCAAGCCATGGCTTCGGCCGATTTTCATGAGCCTGCCATCGTGACAATGCGGGGAGTGCCAGATGAAAGGGGATAGTTCCCTGCCTCCATGATCGGGGTTGGTCTCCTTCCTGCATTGTCACCCTAACAGGTCCTTGAGAATCGGCCGATGCCATTGGCTGGAGGGAGTCCTTTGAAAGAGAAAAGCCGCTCCGTTCTTGAGTTGTATCCGGCTATAGACCCTACGTCATAACGCACGCAGAATAAATCCTGTAAGACGCCGGAATCCATCTTTCGTTTCTAAACTGCACTCATTTCCTACAAGTGATGCAGGTATGCAAAAGCTAGCACTCTCACGCTTGCCTCACCCCCGCGTCGCTCACCGGACTGCTGGCTCCCTGGTTCAACGGCCAACGACTGCCTGCTGGAACGACTGTTGTCATGAGTCGTTTCTTGCCCGCACCCGTCCCGACTTCCTCACCGGTGCAAGCGGCCGTTACACGCTCTTTCACTTGCTCCCCTCATTGTTCTGTTCGCAACAGGCAGTCACGCGCCATTTGGTGCAGCCTTCGTCAAAAATTTGTCTGTAGTTATTGAGACGAAATCAAACGTAACAGTTTTCTTACGCTTTAATGAGGATGGTTATTACTGACATGACTGAATATTAAGTGTTTCGCAACGCGGTAGTTTAGTGTCACATTGCATGCAGTAGATGTGCTGCCACCATCAAGCGCAACAGCCCTGCTCCGCTCGCTTGGTTGCGAGAAGTGTCTAGAGTTCATTTTGTTTTTGTCTTACGCTCTTTAGACTACATGCTTCTCGAAGCTGCGTGTTATGCGGTGTCTCATTCGGACATCATTTCCAACTGATGCTGGCAGGAAGCATGCCTGATTACACATACGTACAAGGAGGTTGCATGGAGGTGACCTTGGAACTTTCCTGCTGCAAGTACCCGCTGTCGTACCAACTGCGCCGCTTTTGGATGGACAACCTCAAGCCCCTCATGAAGCTGCTCGAAGAGTCGCAGAGAGGTAAGGAGCTGCGGTTGACAAACTTGGCTGGTTGGTTCCGATAGAGACTGGCAGCTTCAGTGCGGTTGTTTTGCTTTCTGACGGTTTAGGTGCCTCTAGTTATCCGGCGCTGTGAATGAGCAGATGTAGCTTGCCCCGGCTAAGTGCCAGGTTGAATACCTGTTTGTGGCAGATGCGGTCATCCTGACACAGGCAGTGTTGAAAACGTCCCGTCTGCCGAGATTTGACATAACTTTAAGCAATTCAACGCAGTGAAAATTAATTCTTAACCTTCCACTACGCAATATTTCATAGCCCATGGGTAGGCGAGTCAGCAACAATTTGTTAATTTGCAAAGGCCACATACGTTATTTATTCTGATTGGAGGTATTATCGAGCCTCCACAGAGTGGGCATTAGTGTCGGATACAATACTTGACGCGTTTTCTTGTTCCTACCACAATTGCAGGCCTGCGAGGAATTATCACTGATGACGTAGGCTATCCTGTTACCAAGGGCAGGCTCATGATCAAAGGACGCTACATGCCCTTTAGGACTAGCCAGAAGGGAGAGTACTGGAGGATCTTGCTGCCTGGAAGATATACACTAATGGTAGGTGTCTTTCTGACTACTACCTCTTCTGCACACTGTGATTTAATACTTGTTCGCAGCTTCAGTTAATGTTAACGCTATTTTTGTCATTGTAAGCCCTCTTACGATCAAAACTTTCCCACCAGACGGGCCACACATGATTTTGAAAAAGTGCGCTTTAGCAGTGAAAAAGGGTTGAGGAGCCTTATTCCCCTAGTCAACGTTTCGGCAAGAGGTCTTAGGGATAGACGATGAAAAGCCTCCTGTCGAAATGTTGGTTAGATGAATGAAGCTCACCTCGATCCTTGTTCAGATTGCTTTGTGTTGTCAAGAATTCCATCTTCCTGCCTTCTCTCTACATTTTAGCAGTGTTGTTTAAGTGAAAAAAAAAGGAAACTCTGGACAAGATAAAAACAATCGCTGAGAACAGAGGTGCGTAGATTATGCATTTCCCTGAAACGTGGATAACAATTGAATCCATTTAATTACACAACTCTCTACTCTGACAACGCTGGCTCTTGAAACCTTTAACAATGAGCATGTTAACCGGACAGCAGCTCAAGAGATATCGCTCAGAAGTAAGAAAATTAACAGTGTAATGAACAGATGTCGGACAGTTAAGAATTGACACAAATGTTACATGAGCCTCCTAGGTACGGATTCCTTACCGAGCTTAGTGCGAAGAGTTGACGATCTGTACAATATTTAGTAACGTCTAACGCGTACTTTCCGAGAGTAGTGTTTAATGCCTAATCGAAAGAACCATAGCCAAGTGCTTGTTCATGTGTGGCCTCTCTTAAGACTTTGGAGGCAGACATGAGTGAAGTCTCCGGTGCGGTCAAACACAAAAGTGGCTCGAAGAATTAGGGCTCCTGCCTTACAGGCCTCAAGTTTCGTAGTTACATTTAACTCCTTGACTTTATAAAATGGACTCGTGAAGTTAAAACTGAAGAAAGCAATGTGGCGTAAAACCTTTCGGATAGAAAAGTTCAGTCCACAAAGGCAGGTTGATAAAACTCGACGTGTAAATCTGTTTCCACTTCTGTTATTCCTGCAGGCGTCGTCTCCAGAACACAACGACGTAGAAGTTCCCGTCGAAATTGTAGATGGCCAGACGACGGTCGTGAACATCACGTTGACTCGCAAGGTTCGCTCGTACTACCCCTCGGACGGAAATCAGGCGCACTACGATAACTTTGTGCCCAGCCACGCCAGCATTATCAGCAACGCCAAACCAAACCTCGATGACGAAGACAACGTCGACACGACAGACAACTCCCTCTCGGCTCCCAATTTCAACAATCTGGAGCCATTCGCTTCCTCCGGCAAGAACGGTGGTTATCGTGAGAAAGAAGCACCTGCTCAACCGGTAGCCGACTATTACCACGCTCTGTACCAAGCTCTACGAACGCTGTCGACCGGAGATCCACGCAACAAGCCAGACGTCTTCGACACACATCCCATAACGGGACCCTCGACATACCAGGAGCTTCCAGATGAGAGACGAGCTTACACTACCGCTGGCAGCAGTCCGATAGGTTCCATGGCCATTCAGCGCCGCACATCCGTTGATGATGAGCCTGAGTTCCTCGAAGACACACAACTTGAAGATCCGCTAAACTACAGCCACCCAGTGACGGCGGTTCCAAGCACAACTCCCGCTCCTATCACACTTCCTCGCACCCAGACACGAAGAACGACGAGTGCTGTATCCTCTCAAGAAGGTGCTCAGCAATATACTCGGTCATTCGTACCAACAGGACGACCTACTCACACCCAAACAGCCACAGGGACTTCGAGCCGTGACATAACAGAAGGCGACGCGGGAAGTCGTAACATTGGTAGCACCGATGTACTTGAAGACGTCGCTGCTGTCACCAGGCCACGGTCGGAGCAGCCGGTTTCTAGCACGGGACGTTGGGTCACAGGTGGGCCCATTGAGATGACCCTGAGGACGGATACCGTCAGCGTAAGTGGTCCGAGGGGGCCGGTGCGGACTATTTCCTTCGAACCGGTCACAAATCTCACCGCGACGTCACCCGCTCACCTGCGCCAGACATCAACGCAAGGAGACGTCGCACAGACTACGAAGCCTCCCGTGTACAGGACTCGTATGACAATTACATTAGCAGAAGCGATTCACAAGTATGACTTGACCACCGCTGCGCGTGCAGAAATACCCTCTTCAACTTACGTAGGAACACAAGGCCCTCGCAGCACCGCAGACACCGGCCCATACGGTGGTCCACACTTGACGTCAAACGCTGAGGCGCAGAACCCACCACAGGGCCTGCAGACTACTCAAACCACTGGAGACGGAGTAAAAACCGCTGACAGAAACAAAGAAACGACGAGGTACACTGAAAACCATGAGCGAACCACTGCAACAGGCCGTCCGGGGCCACAGAAATCCACTTTCACGCCAGTGCCACGCAGAACAAGTTCGCAGACGCACCAGACTGCCAGCATATCGCACTATGATACGCTTCCAGCTTCTATATTTGCAACGGAAACAACTGAAACGAAACCGCCTTCCGCCGACGTCCTCGATGATGGATCCTATATGAACCCACCTGCACCAGAGACAAGTCAAACGAATGAACCTGTACCGGAGTCTCGCAAGCATTCGTCATCTGTGTCTGAAATCCCACAAAGCGAACAACTTCCGGAGACACCACCAAAAGAGCCGCCATCACCTTACCCTACGCCTTCCCCTTCGACTACTCCAATAAAGTCAACGAAGCCTACCAAAAAAGCCCACTACAACGAGCAAGGTGTAACAAGCAGTGTGGAGTACGACCCCGAGTCCTCACTTTCGCCCGGGTTAAGTTCACATTCAGAAGGCAAGCAATCAACGATTAATGTGAAACCATCGGCGCACGAGGCCTCCTCACGCCTTACAACTCGACCAGAATCTAAATACGCGTTACCGGCACTGGATACAACGTCTACGTCCGAAGGCCATGTGACGGCCACAGGCGGACGTACACGCCCCCAGACCATATCAGGACAGACAACAAGCGATGCAGATTACGCTTTTACACCAGAAAAGAAAATACAAGACGAACTGACACCCAGAACGCCGCCTTCTCCGACAGCGGTATTCGAGCGCATGCGGCAAAGAGTACGCAACTCAACGCGTCCAACAAGCACCAGCAATCGGCCGCTGACACCGACGCTAAACGCAGGAACTTCGCCGTACTCATGGACGAAAGTAGGAAAAGTGGCGTACGGCACATTCCCGTCCCAGGGTGACCCATCAAAAGAAACCGGCGCTGACCGTTTGGAGGACGAACCGTTTAGAAGAATACCAAAGACCACGCGCGTCCCAACGGCAGTAAGAAGCCGGCAGGAGCACGCAGACACACATTCAACCGCTTCAGTTAGCCTCTCGAGCCCCACACACATTACGTCGAGGCAACCGCAAAAGCCTACACATGCATTCCAAACAGCGGAGCCCACAGTGCGAAATCGCGGCACATCTCAACATTACGGCGCAGTCGAGTATACACCAACCTCCTCTGTCGCGCATATTCCAACCACTCCAGAAAGCGAGGTCCACAAAGAACACCGGTCGAAGCTGCTCACACAGGCGGAAGGCAGTGGCTCGGAACGCAATCCAACGGCACCCAATGCTGAAGACATCGCCCCAACGAGGAAATTCGCTACGGGTTCCAGGCAGAGATTTGCCCCTAAACCAATGCGAAGTGGCCAAGTGCGACGACCGTTCATTCCACCAACAGAAGAGCCTTCTACAAGCAGAGACACGCTTCGTCCAACCGCTGAGCCCAATAGTGGTTCCACGGCTTCATTGGGAAGCGGCGACCAAAGTTACGCGAGTGGAGCTGCGAATGTGCAGAAATCGCAGCAGACAGGACAAGTACCAGAAACGTTCTCGCAGCATGTCGCTTCGAGACCACTTCACCAAGATGCTCCAGAGGAGCAAGTGAAACATGTACCGCCAACAGGCACAACAGACCTGGGTCCCTCGACTGTGCAAGTCACGCAAACATCACAAAGAGATCTCGTCATACGTGGACGCTTGATAACAACCAAGGGTCAGACGGAAAAGAGCATGGCTTATCCAGATTCCACACCGCCGGCTGGCAGCGCAACGCCGCACACGCAACCAAGCTCCACGCATTCCTTTGTTCCAGACACGTCCCAAAGCCACACTTCCCGGCGTCCAGACCACGCGTCGACAGAAACCTTGAGGGCGACAAAAAGACCCGTGGTTTACATAACATCTGAGGAACAGAGTGGCTCCCTGCTGCCAGCCGGAGAGTCGGATCTCAGTTTGCCACCGGAACAGCCAACCGCTCAACCACGGCGCACAAACAGACCACAGAGGCCCCAACACGCCCTGGCAACGGCGGATGAAAGACCACAGAGCCAGGAGCCGCCGCATCCGACATTGACCGCTAGGCCTAGAACCCCTTATACGACTCCTCACGACTCCTCGTACACCGTGAACCAACGTCATGGCTATAGTCGTGATACCATAGTAGTCCCAAAGCGGGGTCCTGCTTCTCCAGAGCCTGTAGCGCGAACCACATATGGCCAAAACGACCAAAACGAGTTTACAGGCACGGGAGGCACAACGTCGGCAGCGGACAACGTTGATCAATTTCAGTTCAGAACCACGACGGGAGTACGAGCCCCTGCTGATGCCTCAGAACTTGCGAAACCAGCGGGCGCCGCGCATTCGTCGCCAGCTGTGCCGTCAACCGTTGTGTCAAGTCTAACGGACATATTTACATCGTACCAGCCACCGCAAGCACCTGTACCCGCTTCAGTACCTCAGCAGCAAGGTACGCCGAGACCTTCACCAAGAGCGCACGTGACGGTTCCTGCGAGGCCCCGAGAACAGCTCACCAGGCCAAAAACATTGCCTGAATCCTCGCAGCCCCCGAAAGCATATCTGAACCATGACAAGACGACAGATGCGCATGATGGTTCAGTCACGCCGGCAGCCCCGGAGCAGCTTGGAAGAATGATATTGAAAGATTTAACCGCTGCCCAGGTAGCTGATCATCCCGACAAAATCTTCAAAATTCAAGGAACAGTGATGTTGGAAAATGCTGGGCCGAAAAAGGAGGATTATACAAGCGGCGTGTCAGGCCGCACAACTCTTACTCCGAGACCTGCCAGCGTAGATTATTCTGTCACTCTGAACGATAGAGTCCAGCCAAGCTCAGTAAGAATTCCAGTACGAAATGGAAATGGTGGCCAGGCATTCCCAACCGCAACGCCACCACGACCAACGCGCCCACCGACCGATAGCCCGCCAATATACACAGAAACAAACAGGCATCATAAGCCGACTGTGCCACCGCAGTTTGCAACATCAGCCATACAAAAGCCCCAAAGTCCGCTTGGAAGTTTGCGTGGCGATAGGGCGCACACAACATTCAGTCCATCTTCAAGGGGCACGACCCTGACTCGAGGGGACGAGCTGCAATACGTTGATCACAGCACCTACAATGCTCCCGCCGTTCCTACGCAGTTTCAAACAACGACCGACTTCATACAGTCTAGACCAAGAGAAATAGTTACGCCGCAACGTCATGACAATCAAGGGAAAACTCAGCCACAATCCCATCACCCTGCTGTTGCCGATAGAGATTACAGTGTTGAGCCTCCAAAGTCCTCTCAGTTTCACACGCAAACACATGGTGGTCCCTCTGAGGCAACTGTGGATTCTTACAGTGCTAACCAAGGAACTTTTCAAGTGCAACCAATATCTGGTCTGTCGTCCCAAAGCACTGCGCCTGCTAACAGCAGGACTGCGCAGGAAATTAAGGGATCCACAACAGGGCGGTTAGTGTCTACTCCCCGCACAGGTAGGCCAAGTCAGCCCTTATCCCGAGAACCAAGCAGCCAAATTCCTCAGCAGGGCCGAACAACCGGTTCAGTGCACACGGTTAGTCAACCCGATGCCGCGACACTCCCTGTGACGCAAAGGTTACAGCATGAAACTAAAGCTGGCACCTCTGCTGGATCACGGCTGCCTACCATATACAGTTTCACAACAAGGCACGAAGCTAATGGGCCAGCAGTCGAGGCAGGGCGTGCGGTGCAGCACGAAAATGTTCAGCACCAGCAATTAGGAGGTAATAAGTTCGCCACAACACACTCTGTTTACGGAACACAAGATCAAGAAACAGAAAATCAGCCCCCTTTTAGGAAAACACCAGAACACAACGGCTACGTTCCTCCTACAACATCGCCGGTTTTGTTTGAGTACGACCCCAATACCCGTGATTACAAAAAGTCAGGTCCGCATACAACAGAAACCGCAGGTTTTCAAGATGGCAACACATTTTCTGTCCCTACGAGTCAAGGCCAAGCCCACCTCGACAAGGCGCCGAATACGGGCACAACAGTCAATGCCTCGAAACAGTACACTCAGCCATATGCGCCTCCTTCAGACACTGGGCATACAGAGAAAGCAGCATTAGTCTCGGCACCGGCCACAACGCCACAGGGCTTTCATCAAGCTCACCACGTAACCAGTACACTTGCCGGAGAAACACCATATCAGAGACCTTCAACACTTCCCGGAGAAACACCATATCAGAAACCTGCAAAAGAGCTGAATGCAGTTCATCACGTCTCTACCTTGCAACATGAAGGGCAGCCGCGCTTACAACATGGCCACTTAGATCACACGATAAAAACGGAGGCGACGAAACCTTCAGGTCCTGTATCCACTCCTGAAGTGCATGCGCCTCAGAATCCGCACCACAACACTCGACCACAGAGTCACACGAGGCCTTCGCTCGAAGATTTTACTCCCGAAGAGCTGAGCAGAGCCTTAGCTGCACTTCTGAAAGCAACGTCTTCAAAACGCCCACCGAACGCTGACCTAGGTGATACACCGCCGCCGAATGAAAACAAAGGAGTACCGTCCTTCGGCAGTCAAGAGGACACGAACGGCGACTCTTATGCTGGCAAACCACGTGAAGAGCCCACCGCTGTAGAGCACCCTGGAGCTAACACTCAACCGTCTGGACCCGCCTCCTTGTCGCACGACCGTCCGACTTCTCAGGAGGTGTTCAGTGTAACGTCTTTTGAAAGCACGCAAGCTTACCCAGACGGACCACCTCAGTCCAATGCCGCATCGCACGTCGAAAACAGAGATCCCGCGCACACAGCCGGCCCTGTCGTTCCACAAGAAACGCCGCTACCAGAGCCCAGGCCCCCGCAGCATTCGTTCCCCGAGTCACTAATGGCGTACCATGACAGCGAAGAGCTACACACCGCGCCGCCTAAACCTACTAGCCCTCCACAGTTCCAGACCACGTCATCGGCTGAAACTTCTACAGAGTTGCCTCACGGGGATGACAAATTTCTCCAATTCTCGACGGCTGGACAGTCCGCGGAAGTAATCTCCGGCGGCAGAAACACCGTCAGTCGTCCTGGTACCGTGTTTCCTTTTGAAGTCCCGAATACGTTCAATGTGCCCCACAAACATGAACAAACCTTCAATGGAGACACATCCAGCGGGGAATTCAAGGATTCCGCGGAAAGAAATCTGAATATTCACTCTACAACGCCGAGCTTTGTCAACCACCATTCCGTGAGAAACTTCTTCACCGAGGGGCATCCCGGAACTCTAACATCGCCTCAACCGCCCGTTACGAAGGACGTTAGGTATGTGCCGCATGACATATTTACTACGCCTACTCCACCACCCCCCACGATCACCACGATCCCACCGCCGCCGTCGTCACCGCCTCCACGACTATTTAGCCATAACTCTGTCCATCCCACAAGGGGACCCAGACCAACGACAAATGCCCCGCCTCTCCCCACCAGCCAAGAGGAGTACAGCGCCCAGCTTGAGAAGGCGATAGAAACTTTCCATCGTCTTATCCAGCCGCAACGCACAACCGCCGAAAAAGTGACCACAACACCAAGACCAACTGTGAAGCAAACATTCAGTCTTCGAAATTCAAATCAAGGTGTGACCACAATAGTAGGCGGAGGCTTTACCACAGCCAGGCAACAACCAACGCAACTGACGCACCCAACCAATGTGCTGCAAGCTCACCAGGGCTTCTTCACAGACCGTCTGCGTGCCATACAACAAAACACGCCTCCTCATCTTTTGCAGGCGACCTCTCTCAACGGCCCGCTGGACCTTACCACAGACCCCATGACCCTCTTCAACACGAATCTCCAACCGATCCAGATAAATAACCAGTTTCAATCTGCGCTCTCGGGTGGTGGTACACAGTTGCCTCTCGACGTTGGAAGCCTACTGCGGTCTAGGTCTTCCAGGGACACGCCTGCCAAATGCTGCTTTAATTTGCCGAACGGACGATTTGTCTTCAAAATTGGAACGAAGAAGTGAAGGTCATATTTTAAAGATTAACTAAACCTGCCAATGAAATCAACGCCAGAAGCGCTGGTATATGATCGCATCATTAAAAGATTTCAAAGCTATCTAAAACAAACAAACAAAAACGCTAATGAGGTGGAATACGTGAAGGAAGAAACAAAGCGAAAGATAGCGCCAATAACAGCGAAAATATGTAGATTCGTGTGTGCAAGCTTGTCATGCTGGCATTCCAGGCAAGCGAAGTTATATATACACACCATGTGACGATGGTGCGATGAAATTAACTATGAGAAACAGAGCCACATCGGAAGATAGTCTCCAAGGCGTGTGTTATGCGACACAATGCTTACTACGTACGCATGGTGACCATTCGTGCCACGATGAGCTCATTTTGGAGCATAATGTAGTTGTACAACGTACGGCGAACTCGCTACAGCTCTAGCAACGAGCTTAGTACAGAACTGTTGCACGTAATGCAGAGCATTTCTTACAATGTACGGGAGTTTAATGCTGGAATCACTTTTAGAAGAAGGAATATACAGTCACCGTAGCGTTGAAACCGCTCCGGAGAGAGACAGAGGAGTGAGACCGGTGGATGAGCTTCGCGTGGAGGATTACCGAGCGGGTGAAACAGAAGTGGCGACTATGATGCTTTATTCCCTGCAAGACCGGTCGACGTGCCGTGACGAGAATACGGGAGGAGGACTTCAGCGATTTTGTACCGGAGCTTCCACTGTGGCTCATCAGTGCTGTCGTGGTGACTGCTACGCTGTGAATCATTGTAGCCAGCGCTGCAGGCAGTGCAGTGCACAATACGAAGCCGTTTCGGCGTGGACATCTAAGTGTTGTGCCATTGTGCTCGGATAAAAGTGAGTTGTGTTCCACGAGGCGTCCACGAGACGTATGTTTTGAACGGTCTGCTGCGTTGTGCAAAGGTGAAACTGCGGGCTTATGTTTGCTTTCGACGTTGTGGTGTTCATATATGAGAGCGTTTGTGGTGCGGCGCAAATAAGAAGAGCTTATCAACCGACAAGAACCGGTGTTGAACGGACGGTGGTGCGTCGGCGATGCCATTTGAGTATGTGCCATGACATTCGCCAATAAAGTTGGAATATATTGACCCGGATTTATTCAGTTGTGTATACTGCAAATCCAGGCGCCGAGTGAGTCGGTGCATGCTTGAATACCGAAAAATCTTAATGAAAGTTATTTTCCAACCAGGCCCCCTGGACACTGCCAAAGCTGCTGCAGGCGTTTAATTCAAGACAGTTGCTTTTATGAATGCAATAGGTGCTGTTATACTTCCAGAAACTTGTTTTAAGAGTGAAGCAGTACACGAAAACTGCTTCTGCATGTACATTATTGGATAAGATAGATAAGCTAATTAGTAACTGCAGCTAACGAGTACACTTACACTGGAAAAATAGACACGGTCGTATTCCTAGACTACCCCATTCGTTAGAATTCTCGTAGCGTGCCATTGATGCAACATACTCGTCTGAATATTTCCAGCTCAATCAACGTTATGATGCAGGCAAGGCGGTGCAGATAGGCGCCGAACTACCGGTGCGACGGAATAATTACATCGAGCAGGTGTGTCACACACCAGATGCGACGATTGTGCGAAAGCAGTTTCATTTACTCTCGATGATTACTTTGATGTTTTTACTCTAATTAATGGTTTTACTACATAAGCCGAACTTTCACATACGCGACATAGTTTTCTCTAGAAGGTGACGTGGGTGTGTGAAGGGTGGAGCTTCTGGAGGGTGCAGGTAAGGTGGGTCAAGGGCGGAAGTAGGCCGCCAGGCAGCCCCAGAGTTATGGGGCTGCATTTGGGGGCTGGCTAGTTGCTGCTGCTTCTGGAGGGCAGTTGGCTTCCCCATTGCGTCTTTGAATGTTATTTCGCCGCCGCTTTGCGTTACGCTGGAGCGTGAGCTTCTCATGGGCGAAGGTATTGTGCAGGGTGTAAATGTATTTGTGGTGGGTGGCGCTTTTGGAGAGTAGAGTTGGGTGTATGAGTAGTGGGTGGCGTCTCAAGAAGGTGAAAGTGGCCATTGAGGTGGGGTAAGGACCCAATGGACATTGAAACTTTTATTGAGGCGGGGTAAGGACCCAATGGACATTGAAACTTTTATGGACATCCTACATACGTTCAGTACGTAGAAAGGAGTTCCAGTGCCTATTGGGGAGGAGCTACGTGGGTGACGGTTGGTGGGTGGGTGGTGGGGAGGTGGCTGATGGGTGGTGTTTTTGGGTGTGGAGACTTCTCTCTTCTAGTCGAAATTCTAGAGGCCCGTGTACTGTGCGATGTCAGTGCACGTTTAAGATCCCCAGGTGGCCGATATTTCCGGAACCCTTCACTACGGCATCCCTCATGGCCTGAGTCGCGTTGGGATGTTAAACCACCCGTAAAATCTTCTAGGCTACATACTGACGCGCCTGAGACTGGCTGAGAGGAGCACGGCACTCTCGCGTGCGTTGCAGAAACGTTTAGTCTATATTTAGTTTATGGGGTTTTAACGTCCCAAAGCGACTCAGGCTATGAGAGACGCTGTAGTGAAGGGTTCCGGAAATTTCGACCACCTGGGGTTATTTAACGTGTACTGACATCGCACAGTACACGGGCCTCCAGAATTTCGCCTCCATTGAAATTCGACCGCCACGGCCGGAATCGAACCCGCGTCTTTTGGGTCAGCAGTCGAGCGCCATAACCACTGAGTCACCGCGGCGGCCGTTGCAGAAACGTGTTGCAACGTGTTGCAACATGGAGATGAGGCATTACGGTACAGGCAGTTAGACCTGACGTTCTGCCTACAGCCCACGGTGGCTAACGCGAATCACACCAGTAACATCTAATGGCTCCCTAAATACTACCAGATAGGGTCAGCATAGTGGCGATCCTATATAGTTTTCTGCCGACCGTACGTCGTTGTATATCGGGCATTTTCACTGCACGTAGACGGAGGTGCACAATGCAATCGTGTCGCTAATGTGCTATGAATTATGTCGGGAGGGCTCATTTTCATTGGTTAGACGCGTTCTAGTCTTAACGCGCAGTTGTTTGTCTGATTTGATTCGGCATTATCAAGTAAATACTGCACAGCTTAAATGCGATAATGTTTACCTAAAGAAACATCGAGGAAAACTCTATTCAATCTTGATTTTCAACAAAATTTTTTTATATGACCCTCTGAGTTAAAGTCGCATTTAGAAATTTGCTGAGAAAATTGCATTCAGAAATTATCTCGCTACTCAATTAAATTTCGCGACGTCGACACCACCGTCTACTTGCGAAATTTCATTTTAGGAAAGGAAATGAAATACGCTTGAATTTCATTTTTTTTATTTTTAAGTTCACAAAACCTCTGTTTTCAGGGCAACTAGCGTCTTTGCCGTTCGAATGTGGGCATTAGCGATACAGGCCAACCTTATTTTGTATTCAATGTCACTTTAACGTGTTTTCTTTACTCGTACAATACGCTGCTATACACTGCACTAACAACTAAAAGGTTGTATTATACAAACGAGCAAACGCGCAGACATGTTAACGCTCTTACGAGGAGCATTCAGTGTAGTGAGTGCGAACAACAAAGTTGTCACCGCATGAAAGGGGGACGCGGAAATTCAGACTAGTTTCGTTATTTACGCACGAATGTAATCAAATTTTGCACATACCTGTAATTGTTATTCTGATTTCAGAACTGCGTTTTATTTTCAGCTTGCTGTTACAATTGTTCAGTCATGACTGTTAACACCCCCATAAAGTCATTCCTGGGGCGCTAAATAATTAAGATTAAAGTGCATAAGTTTTTATACATCAGGATTGTTTACAAAGTGCAGTTCTGTGCAAAAAAGCCATTATTTATTTATCTATTTGCCCAGTACTCATGTAAGTAATACTTAAACTCCAGCATGCATGGGAAAATATTGCACGCGTGCGAAGGAAGATTATGAGTTTTGTCGCAATCCTGAACGTCTCACGATTCGTGTTCAAAAAGAAAAAAAAAACAGAATCATTCAACTGCACTTGGTCACGAAATGCCGGTGGGATGAGTGACAGCAATCGCACAGAAAGTGAAAGCTGAAGAAACATTTTTATTTATTTATTTCTTATTTATTTCAAGATACCCCTAAAGGCCCTCTTCACGAGGGTATTACATAGGGGGTGGTAAAAATTTCAACTTGAATACATCGAAGGAACATTAACATGAGTAACCGGGCAAAAGAAAACAAGCAAGAAAAGAGCGTTAACTGGTAGACAGCAAGAATCGATATGTGGCGGAACAACAAGACGCAAAATAAACAAAATGAAAAAAAAAAAACAAGAAAAGAAAACACAAAGATAAAAACAACGGAATAAACAGAACGAAAAGCAAAACTCGAACACATTGCGGGGAGCAAAACAGAACTAGAAGAAAACTACACATCGCTTTGATTTTTTAAAAGTTCATGAAATGATGTCGCATTCGTTTCAATTGCGATTGTGTAAGGCAGCCGGTTCCAATCAATAATGGTTTCGGGTATGAATGATTTAGCAAAACTTGAAGTGTGACATGTGATGCGTTTGATTTTGAAAGGATGGTCACGGCGTGGAAACACTGCTGAGGGTAAGTGAAAGAAATCATCGTGAAGCAACGGATGGTGGTAAATTTTGTGAATTTTGTGAAAGAGATTTAAGCAAGCCAGTTTACGCGATGAGAAAGGCTGTCAAGTCCATCACGAGCTTTTAAAGCCGTGACGCTAGTAAAACGTGAGTAGTCAGAATAAATTAAACGAGCAGCACGGTTTTGCAGGGATTCTATGTTATCTTTGATGTAGGCTTGATCTGGGTCCCATATGGCGGAAGCGTACTCAATTTTAGGTCGAATTAATGTAATATAAGCAAGTTTACGCACATGCGCAGGAGCATGTCGAAGGTTACGTTTTAAAAGGCCAAGAGAACGGTTAGCAGCTGCTAGAATCAAGTTAATATGATAGTTCCAGGTTAAGTCTGATTGAAGGTGAACTCTTAGATACTTGTAAGCGGAAGTTCTCTCAACTGTTATGTCATTAAGAGAGTATGCGGTTGGGATGCGACAAGAATTTCTAGTAAAAGAGACGAGCTTTGTCTTAGAGGGATTTAGGGTCATAAGCCACAACTGACACCAAGTGTTAATAGAATCGAGGTCAGTTTGTAAGGATTGTCGGTCAAAGTCATTTGTAATGGTTCGATACACAACACAGTCGTCAGCAAACAGTCTAATTTGTGAAGAAATGCAATTTGGCAAGTCATTAATAAATATTAGAAAGAGCAGGGGACCAAGCACACTCCCCTGAGGCATACCAGATGTGACAGGGGCCATTGTAGAGTTAGAACCATTAACAGAAGTGAACTGAGCGCGAGATGAAAGGAAGTCTTTAATCCATGCTAGTACCTGAGGGTGAATATTAAGGTGCGATAGCTTGAGAAGTAGTCTATGGTGGGGAACCCGATCAAATGCCTTTGAAAAATCTAAAAACAAAGCATCGACTTGAATTCCGGCATCTAAAGAAGTAAATAAGTCGTTAGTAAATCCGGCGAGCTGAGTGTCGCAAGAAAATCCCTTGCGAAAACCGTGCTGATATTTAAATATGAAGTTATGATCTTCAAGATAATGAATTACCTGAGTGTGTATGACATGTTCAAGGAGCTTAGAGAAAGTGCAAGTCAATGATATGGGTCTATAGTGTAGATGATCAGAGCGGGCGCGAGATTTGAAAATTGGAATTACTTTGGCTATACGCCAGTCGTGCGGGATGGAGCCAGAAGATAAAGACTGAGAAAAAAGTGCAGACAAGACCTGGAAAATGCTGTGAGATATGATTTTTGGTATTTTGTTGTTAAAATCCAGTGGATCCGCGCTTGTGGTAATTTTAAGATTGCTTAACAAACTTAAACAAACTTAAAGTTAATTTCATCGTTTGCCTCCTTCGTCGCCTTGCTTGCTCGCCTCGTTTGCCGCCTTTGCTTTGGCCAGAGAAATATGGCGTTGCAAACCGAAGCTTTTACCTCCTGGTCCCTTCTTTTCGAGTTGCTGGTAGTTCTCCGTCATCAGAAACCCGCGGTATGCGCGGGGCACCGAGGCCACCGGAAGCGTGATTCGCTAAATGTTTTCGACGATCGCACTTAAAAACGTCATTTTCTATATATGTATTCTATATTGCCCAATAATTTTTCGTCACGAACTAGATGAAGACCCGAGAGCTTATAAAAATATATTGAGAAATAGAAAAGTTTGATCAAATGGTCTATTTTATTTGCCAGTTGCCTCCTTAATAACAACATTTGGCTGGCCGCGTGGCTATCGGTAAACAGAACACCACATTCCAAACAAGAAATCCAAGCGTAGCTCTAAGGTCGAATTTCGCATGCAGCTAAATCCACTTTGGCAAGATTATGATTCAGTGCGCGCCCTCATTTATGGCATGTTTCATAATGATATTTCTCACTATCATCACTGTCACTCAGCCGCTTCGTTGTTTCATGAAAGCGAATGGCACCAAACGCCTCTGAACTCGACCTGTTGATAATTGCGGCTGAATATGACTCACGTCCTGAGAAGAAACTGCGTAAGAAGCATTTTCGCCACAGAATTCTGAAATATGCTGGAAACAGCCATGCCTTAAACTCGGGCACTGCATCATTAGCTACTGAGACTTGGGCCATTCGGATCTCGCGCTTCGAAGCCAAAGTTTACGCGCTGACACGCTTTGCAGCGCCATCTCCCTTGGCGAAAGTTAGATGATAAGGGAGAAAATTACTCGCTGCTCGCGGAGCTCACCTGGGGACGCCACGTGCACTTGGCATTGCTCTTCGATACGTAACGTCAATACGCGCCAAAGCTGTGTGTATAGTGAACAAGAATACTCATAGTATTCTAGTGCACTATAGCTGTGGGCTGTAGTGCTCCCAACATGCGCCCAAGGCCCAGGCATTCAAGTTACATGACCACTAAATCCTGAAACCTAACCAAAAATTAAGAGATGAAAGTTAGCTTCGCATGTGGTGGTGCTTCAAAAGAACGCGTTCAGTCGTGGGAAAAAGTAAGAGCCCCTGCCTCTTGTTCCGAAGCTTGCCGCTCTGCACGCGAGCACCACTTGACGGAGCCTCCTACTGACGAGACCGAACCCAACGTTACTAGAACAAACTCAGTTCTAGTAACGTTGACCGAAGCAGTGCGCCGGTCTCTACCTCAGGAGGGTTTCTTCAGGCTTCGTCAGGTGGCGTCCCTATGCATAGCGGCAAACTTCGGAACAAGAGGTAGTGGTAGGTAGAGGGGGGGTGGAGGGGGGGGGGAGGGGGCTCTTTTTCCCGAAGATTGCAGACGAGAAAGCGCGCGAAAGCAGAACGCGAACGGCATAAGCGGCCAAAGTCCTGTCTTTGCAACGCTGGCTTCGTTACACCACACTAGTTTACCCACTTTTTTATTCATTTTAATGCTTCTTCCATGTCCCCCCCCCCCCCCCCCCCCCCCCCCCCCCCCCCCCCGGATGAACTTGCAGGGCACTGTTGTATTAAGGTGGCAGGAGAATAATGTTCCTCTACTGCTTTCGAATGTGAAACCAACCACCGCAAAATACACCACAGAACAGACCGTTGACGGTGCCTGTCCCATGTACTGTCTATTCTGGGGTGTTTATTTCTTTTTCATTTTAATTTAATTTGATTTATTTCTACTTCTGCAATACAAATTACCAAACACTGAGCCCATAGCCATAGACTGGTGTGAAGTTCAAAGTAAAATACATGGGCAAAGACATGTTTTGTGTGAAAAAGAGAAGTACAAAAAGTCAGCGAAAGACCAAAACCACTGCGTAAAGATGAAATACAATGATGTGCACGTTATTTTACATTCAACAAAATCCAAACAAAGCAACACAGTACAGCAGACACGAACATGAAACAACCGTCACATTGGTCGTATAAGTTTCATAGGCGTAGTTGGATCATTATCAATATGCAACAGCTAGCCCAATAACTTTGTTTATCGACCCATAACTAAAACGGTTGTGGTGTCTTCTTCTCTGTTTTAACACGGTCCACTGCCGACATATCAAGTCAGTAAGAAATAGCTTTACTGTTCAGCGTGTATTTCTAAGATGAAGGGGGTCTCATATACGCCGGGCAGTTTTTCGCTGAAAGAACAGTTCGCTGTATTTGCCCCTGAAAATGTCTCACACAGCAAGGTACAAGCAACCACAAACAAACAACGAAACAGCCCTTTCTGTACGGCCTGCTATGCATGCATGCGGAAGAGGAACGAACACGTCGATACCGGCAGGGGTATGTATGTTGAATATTCTTTGGGCGGCGTGATTTATTGAGAATGCTGAACTCATTTGTTATCTGGTACTTTGTGGATATGGATGAATTGTTGCTTCATTTTACTGCCTTTTCGACCCATGAAAACTGGATATATATTTCATGTGAACTACTCTCATCATGCCTTCACTATAAGAGCTCCACGGGAGTTATTATACCACGCCGAACGTCCCAGAACAAGAATGGCTTCTCACCAAGAGTAAGGACTTTCGGCCAGAACTTAATTAACTATACCCGCCCTCTTAAGTGGCAGTCATAATCATCTGGTATTTTACAAGGTGGTCTCTAATTTCACAAATTAGGACACAAGTAGCGCTAACATGTTTTATTCGTGTATAAAGTTTGAATTACAGCTTTTCCTCCTTGCAAAAGTTTATTTTTAAAAAGACCGAAAATGGAGTCGCCCGTGACGTCATTAAAAAACTCGGCTGCGTCGACATCGCACGTAACTCACTCTGACGGCAATTGTTCATTTTTTCTCAGCGCTTTTCTCTAGCAGTTTCGGCCATGGACCCCCAGGAATTACACTGTTTCTATGAAGTTTCTCTTATTGGAAGAAATTAATTAGTCAGTACGCTTGTACAACGTCATACGGTTTAAGACAGTTGGCTAACAACTCCAAATAAGAGACGCAACTTCGTAAGAAGCAAAAAAAAATAATATTGGGTTTCTTTTCAGTCGACTGCGCTTCACTGGATCCAGGTACTATAACATATGCTCATGATATGTCTTCGAAAATCCAGATGTGCAGACAATAGCCCGGAAGTCTATTTAGAACCATCGACACGCCAATCTATGGTTCAGTGTGTCACCGCCGTTTACTTTCTTTTTTACTTGGGTCTGTCAGGCTTTTCTCATTCTCATCAGACAAGGCAACGCACTTGGCGAGGATAATCGGTTCCTAATTTTATACCACTGCTTAAGGCACCAATCCGGTTTTATAAAAGCGCTATACGACTTCAGGTCAAGCAATGTTGAGATCCCTAGAACCGTATTTCGTAACGATTATTTTCCCGATGGAAATCCCCTTCCACCACTGGTAGATGCGACTTGTGACGTCATGGCAGACAGTCAAACAGTTTCATTTGTCGGCTCAGGTACTGAAGGAGGTGCTGACAGAAGGCCATTAAACGAAATGATTAATGCCGGAAAAATACGAAAAAGTGGAGTCCCTGAACGCATATTCATTGATCCCGCGACGTATAGATGTTATGGAAATGCATCCTGTCTAGTTTTGTTTCAAGGACATGACCACGGGGAGCTTTAAACGTGTCCGTTGTTATCTATAGGCAGCGTGGCATTAGAAGCCTTGCATTTCCAGCCATTCACGCACTTTCTTTCACAGTTTCGGTGTCTCCTAACACGTTACCGATTCCAAGATCCAGTGATACTCCGTGCCAAGCTTTTTTTCACATCCGTCTTTTATTGGCACGCTTACTTATAAGCGTGCAACGCTCTAGGAGCTCGAAAGCGCTAGCGAAAACTAATCAAGGTCCGAATGCACAACGCTGCTTGCAGGTACGAGCGCGTGATTGGATAGCTAGTGCAACTCGTCACGCACCAGCGTTCAGGCACCGACCAATCACGTCAGCGAACTAAGTGGTAAGCGAGGGAAGCAGGCAATCAGTAGCAACTTTTAAATGCGAACTGTCCTTAGTGAATTCGGTTATTAATGAGATGACGCCAGCTCTGTAACAGGATACTCAAGGCTGTACGGTTTTTCAGCAAGGCGCATGAGAGTAGTGTACAGTAAGAGTTCCGAGTAGTGTCACATCAGGTGGACGCCGCCAAGGATTAAAAAAAAAGATAACTATTCAAATGCGTGATCCGCCCTTGGCGTTCTTCGCGACACTAAAACGCGGAACACCTATTTAGAGGAATGGCATCACGGCCTTTCGCAATCTTTCTTCCCTCCCTAGGTTCTTCTCGCCTGTCACCCCTGGCGTGCAAAGAGCGACGAAAAGAAAAAAAAAGATAAAGAAGCATTCCAGAAACAAACTCGCAAAAGCCCAATAGAGCGATGCATTTCAACGAGGTCGAACACGGGCGAGGCGGCATCGCTGAGCTCCGCTACAGTCGAGGACAAGGGTAGGCGTTGCACTTAAGAAAGCGGAATGGGTGAGGCGCGATTGGAGAATCAAGAATCGAGAGGAACAGCATGGCGCGCCGCGGGGAAGAAAGGTGACCGCGTAGCGACCAACAAAAACAGAACTCAAGCTTGGTGCGTTGCTCGCCCCAATAACCAAACCAAAACACTAAAGCAAGAGAGAGAGGGAGGGAAAAAGAGCGAGGAGAGAAGAAGCGTACCTTCGCACGGTTACTCTGAGCACGGTTGATGTTATAAACCGGGTCACGTCCACACCTGGCAGAGGCGCGACGCCGTTGCGTGTCCAGAACGCGCTTTGGGTCCCCTGAGCCTTGAAGGACGACTGAATAAAGAGATAAAGGTCCGGAGACTGCGTTCTTTTGTAAAGTTCCCGCCGCATCCTGATCGAAATCTCGACGGGAAGAGCAAAGAATCGTCAGTGCCTGTGTTATATAATTTCGTGACGTCAACGACTCCGTCGACGCGTAGCGCAGCGTCGTTTTTCTGGAGAAATTTCAACCTCGCACGGAGAGCATTGCAGCTCTGTAGGAGGAAATTTCGTCTGACCTCAATCGTTCACGGCGTCAGATTGTGCGCTAACCGCCGCTCATGATCGAACAGCACGAGGTATCAAGTTGATGGCTGGTTCGAAACGTGTGTGCATTTGAAAATTATCAGTGACCGCTCAGGTGAGCGCGTAGCGTAGCAGTAGAATTAGCGAAATCTGAATATACCAGTTTATTAGCGTAATCTACTCCTGACTTTCGATTCATTTTTAACTTCTATTTATTTATCAAATTGAGCCCAAACTGCTGGTCCAAAGCCTCGGATATATATTATAGGACTATTGCTCACACACTGCGGTATCAATAGCAGAGTAGCTGAACGTATAATTCTATTGTATGCAGAACCAGTAAGAATACAGTTTAGTTACGCAAGCAATACAGTGACGATAACTGAAAAAGAATCAGACCTCATGAAAAACTAAACAGAACTGACCATCAAGCTTAAGTAAAAACGTGTGATACAAAGTAAAAAAAAAAAAAACAGGCATTTTTATTTCGAGTGTTGTGTATTGGACTCTCGCGCCACAGGACTCCGTGTGGGCATTCCGTCCACGTTTCAGGTGGACTACATTTCAGGTTTGGTTTGGTCTATGGGGTTTTGCGTCCCAAATAGCGACTCAGGCATGAGAGGCGCAGTAGAAGGGCTCCGTAAATTTCGACCACCTGGGGTTCTTTAACCTGCACTGACATCGCACAGTACACGGACATTTCAGTAGTTTGCGGCATAAGAAGGAGACAACATTCGGGACAGTTTTTATCGAGGAGGATTTACTCACTGGCATCCACCTAAGCGCAGCCATACGGCTACAAAGAAAAGCTATAGTCGGGCCAGCATATATTTTTTTTAACTGCGAAGTTTCTGAGAAATCTGTATGGCTACGCTTGGGTGGATGCCAGTCAGTAATTATTCCCTCATTACAAATCTACTCCACCTTGGGGGATTCCCCTAATCATTTGACGAATCGGGATGTTGTACAAAAGATGTCATTTGCGTCTGTGCTAAAGTGCTTTATATTATTTTGCCGCTGAACATCAGAGGGCGCTGAGCTCGCCAGACTGACAATACTTTTTTAACCTCGCGTACCGCACGTCGCGATCACAGCGAATTTCCTGGTGAAATTCTATTAAAACCCGAGGAGTGAGATGCGCACTTCCGAGCGCTTTTTTGTACGTAGAGTTCTGGAAGCATAAACTTCAGAACTATGACGCTCTGACTCATGACTACAAGTGACAACGGCAGCATCGCCGAGGTCATCAATGGGCTCAGGCTTTTTCGCCCTTTTCAGGACTTCTTTCGTTCCGTCAGCTCGTCTACTGACGAAAAGCTCGCTCATCTCTAAAACCTTCCTTGCTCCTAAAAGATAACTTTTACGTACTCGGTGCACCATTTTGCCAGGTGATATACGCGTGAGGAATCCAGTGTTTTTCAGTCTTGTTTTTTCTCTGTCGTGTACATACGTACAGACTTTGTCAGAAGCAGTGAGACCACCGTGCGGGTGACCAATTGACTTGGGGCCCATTGCATCATCAGCAGTCGCTTGCGAGTAGTGTGCGAATAGTGTAACTAAAAATAGAATCGGATACGAATTCAGTATTTGTACTCATATTCGTTATACTTGTGCGGATATTCTTACAAAATGAGCAATCGTGCGAAACACTGAAGCGCCAGTGGCGGAGCTGCGCTTATGTATTTTAAGCTATAGTTTTTAATATACGCGACAACAATCTCCACTAAGCGGTCACAACACGAAGTCAATATAATAACGCTGTAACCGTCAAGTTATACGCATAGGAAATTTGCCTTTCACTATTGATGGTCGAAAGAGAATAAACTAGAGCCACACATCAGGACAAGAGACTGGTGACAGCTACGTATGAGCCACGCCCTCCGAAAATCAGAATCAAGTCAGGGTTTACTGAATTTGCCTGAGCACTGCTGCATCTCCCATTTTTAGAGGCCATCCATGAGCATCACGAACGCCGCCGCATGGGACCGCGGCGCGCCCTGAACCCTTCATCCCGCGCATACCTACTGTACGCGGCAGGATAGTAAGCGGCGTCGGTTTGGGGCCTGTTTTTGGAACAGCCGTCAAAGGAAAAACTCGACGGGCCTTATTTAAACCTTGTGCCAATCATTTCAAAAGTATTCTAAAGGTCGGGAACATTTTGGTTTCGTTCTGAATAATTTCGAATATAAACTATTTGATTCTTTGGAATTATCAAATAGGAGGATGTATGCACAATTTGATTGTTTGGAATAATCAAATAAGAGTTTATTCGATTCGCTATTCGAAATGTTTAAAATATTCGCAGAACCCTAATCCTCAATTTATCAAATTCATTGGAGTGGGATGAGAAGCATTTACATCACCTGCCACACTGCACGAGAGCGAACCTCGGGCGACATGAGACACAGCAACGACATGCACGCAGTGGCCTACATTCTTCTGACAAAAGCCGTACCTACTCGCATTCTTTGTTATATGCAGATCTCGAAGTTCTGGTACGGCATTACGCGTTCTCTCTTTGTGTATGACGATTAAATAACGTTATTTTTTATTCTTTTGGGTAGAATTTCTAGCTTGACCCTCTTCTTTTCTTTCTCTTCGTGGCATATAGGCTACCAGAAAAAAAAAGGAAGGTCTTTCCAGTTTTCAACGTGCCTTTGATGAAATACTCCCATCACTTGAGATCATAAACGGTTTTGAGACGTTAAAACCTAAGCACGCCACATTTCAGGGGAACGAAAGCCTCGCAGCTCTCAAAATCTTCTAGATTTTATCCAGTGGAATAACCGATGCGAGAGCCGTTCTTGACACCGCAGCAGTATAAACGAAACATTATATATTGCAAATTATTGCCTCAAGCAGCGAATAGCAAATAGGAACGAGGTTACGTCCTGAGAACTACTCACCGGATATAACTTCTTTCGCGCAGAGTGGTCGACTGGAAGATAAAAAACAGTGAGCTCGGAGCGATTTCAGGTGAACCAGCCAAGGCCAACAATAATTAAGAAAAAGGAAACACTAAGATGAAGTGGCTCTGAATATAAAACATGTACAGCATAGATCCGGGTAAAGGCAGCTATAAAAAGACGGTATGCACTGCTCAGAGCGTCCCGCGGCGGTTGCTTATTGGTGAGGGAGAGTACCGTATTTTCCGGTGTATAAGATGCACCCTTGTATAAGACGCACCCCCCATATATGCAGGCTGTCATTGAAAAAGTTATTATATAAGACGCACCCGTGTATAAGACGCATCCCAATTTACCCAGTTAGGCTAGTGAGGCTTAATTAAACATGCTTGTGCGACCATTGCAAAATGCACCTTACCTGTGAGAAGTTCTTAAGCACCGCTAAGTGATCGAAAAAGGCAACACTCACGTCATACCCACCCACGTTTTAGCAAAAAAAAAGAAAAAAAGAACGAAGGAACTCTCCTTATGTCCATAAGAACATTTTATATTAACTTAAAAACCTTCGAAGTCTTGATCTTAAGATCTGCTATCAAAAAGCCCGCCCATTTCTGGAGGCCACCCAGCTGAAACATTTTCTTCGCACTACGTACACGGAGCAAACAAAGTTGCAAAGGGTGACTGAAAGAAACGCCGGCTTGTCTTGACAATGGCGAGAAACGCGATTGTCACCATCTTTTGGCATTTCACATTACTTTTGCTTGGGGTCTGCGAAACGGTCGCGGGTTTATGATTCCGGAAGTCGTCATCCCCACCGTTTAATAAAGTTGCTCTCGGTGGTCCCCGTATTGAAGTATTAACCATGTTAAAACCGCGTTATTGGTAGTGATGTTTTTTCGGTGAAAAAAGCTTGAACATGGACATGAGTAATTTCTGAACTCGCAAAAAAAAAACAGAAAAAGTCGCATATAAGACGCACCCTTGTATAGGACGCACCAGCAAGATTTTTTAAACAAAGCCGCGTCTTATATACCGGAAAATACGGTATATCACGTGTTCGATTAACAGCTCGCTGCTTTGTCCGAAAGAGGTTTCAAGTCATAAAATGTCAGATTATAAAAAGAAATGCACGAAGAAAAGAAAAGAAGGGAAGGTGGCCTCGCTCTTGAAGCGCGTCGTACGAGTTCGCAACGCAGCGAAAAGGTGCAACGTACTGTTTCCATCGAGAATTATGGTCGTTGCGCTGCAGAAACGCTCATTGCTCCGGCTAAAAATAAACAATAAAGAAAGAAAAAAATGGATCGGGCACTTAAGCTCCGCCTTAAGGGCATAACGAGATAGCATAGTGGGTTAATTCCTATATATGCAAAAGGTCTCTACTATACATTCATAGACCCCTGGAAGTCCTCATACCTTCCTGGCGAAGTGGTGCGCCACTGCCCTGCGATGAGAGGTGCTCCCAGCGGTGATCCTTGAGCATCCCAGGTTGCTCTTCACAACCGACCATTGTAATTAAATTAACTGCCACCTGCCACTGTGGGCAGTTTGCTCACTATTCGATGGGCAGATTTGTGCTGACGCCGCAAGGTGACGTGACCTGGATGACCCACCAGCCTCCTACGAGGTTGCTCTCCAGGGCCCCCCTACCAGAGCCACCATGCTCGTGATTTTTCGCTCACAATGCCAACGCCGACAACGCCGTCACCGGACTTTCTTGTGGACGGGGCCTTCAAAGCTGTCGCTTTAAAAACTAAAGACCTGGGGAAAAGATGAAGCGTAGTGAGAGGGAATATGATGATGATGGCGAATTTTTATGGCGTGTTGCGACCCGGGTAGCAGGCCGGAGACCGGTGATGGGACGAGGAGGATGGGAGACGGGTTTAGAGGAAGGTAACGAAAACCTTATACACTTATTTACATTATTTACAAAGAGGGACTGAGAATGACTATCAGTAGACGGAAACGTCTTCGTCAACCGTAGTCGATTGGAGCTAGCAGGCTTCTCTCGGCCACACTCACAGCCGAGTTAAATAGGGTTCGGTTTCCACAGATCCCTGGCTGGGGAATAAAGTTCGAAGAGCACTGTCCAATCGGATGGACCGAAGGGGACGCTGGTGTTGCCACCCACGGCAGGGGTAGTGCGGGCTGTTCCGCTCTCTCGCAGCTGGGTCGATGGGAAGGGGTAGATGCTGGCTAATCCAGCACGGCTGGAAAGGAATCTCCCGCAGTCTACCCGCAGGTGAATGAACGGGCTTCCCCGCCGGATGTCCAGAACACGAGTCGAGGAGACAGCCGTCTTCAATTAACAGCCAGCGTGACTGGCGCCGCCACGTCGCCTCCGCTTCCGCTGCGGTGGCCGCTGACAATGCCTCCTGCGCGTCTCCTGCCTTCGCCGCTGCTGCCGTGGTCACCTCCGCTCAAGGAATTCCGCTGCACTAATCCACTTAGGCTCGGAGGGGGCGTCACAAACACCCCACTGCACCACCGCCGTCGCGAGGTTGTCGGCCTCGTTGACTGTTCACGGTTGCTGCTTGATCGGGCCCACGGGCCAGAAGTACGGTCATGACAGGCGCAAGGGCAGCTTTCGCCAAAGAGCGTCATAACAGAAGTTGTTTCGCACGGCTCAAGATGGGGCGAAGTCCCATTTCCCAGGCACTTCACTCCAGATAAGCCGAGCACCAGGCCAGGCAAAAGCTTGCACCTATTGTATCACCGTCGAAAAAGAAAACTGATCGATGTACGCAGAATTCAATTTTTGTAATTCGGTTTTCACCGAAGGCCAGTATCCTTTGAGAGTTTGGTCACAGCACGAGCTACAAAAGGTCAGAAAACAAATTTAACTAGGTGTGGAAGCCAAGATCGCGGAGAGGCAACGGAATTTTTGGATTAAGTAGTGCAGTTGTGCGTTTCGAAGGATTTGGCTCCTGCTTTAGACACGCGCCAAAAGCTGATCTAGAGGCTCCATCACCTCATGAAGCTTTGTCCACCATAGCGTACAGTGCTTTCACATCACGAACTGTCATCCATTATTATTAGAGCAGTTACTTGTCTACAGAGCTTTCTTCAGGGCAAGTAAGAACACTGTGAACGTTTGTAGCCTACCAAACCATCGTCAAGGCGAAACCATGCGCTAACATCTCCGAAAGGTGCCATGTTCAGGGCTCCGAGACTGGTCAGTGACGCTTCCATCACTGACGTTATCATGCAGACTAAGCAATCTCAGGCACTCAGCCTGGTTCTCGGTTTTGGCTGCAGTCACTTTTTTCCTTTTTTTCAATGCAAAACCTTTTTTCTTGTGAAGCATTTACTCTTCTCAAAGTTCGTTCCGTGACTACAGGAGTGAGCTGCGTGTCGCAAGGAAGAAGTGCACATGGTGCACTGACATTTATTCGCCACAGCCAGACGAAATTGTTCCGACTCTAAGGCCACTAGACAGAGAGCTCTGGTTCCACTTACCTAAGTGAAGCAAGTGTATTTGTGTGCTCCGCTGCCTGCTGCTTTTCGCTTGCATTTCCCCCCCTTTGTTTCATGTTTATACAACCACGTTTTTTTTCCTCTTTTACTCCGTTGCATTCGTGGCAGTCAATGCTCTCAGAAGGAGTGCACCCACGAAACCATATTACGCCGCCACGTATCGAAGTAATATGGTGAGTGTTTGGACGAAAAAAGAGTGCGCTATAAAACGAAGTGCTAGTGTTGGGAAGCAAGGTCGAAGCTATGAGGCACCTAGTTGTCGGATCATCTGGCTATAATTTTCACCGATTGTGAACTAATCTTTAGTCCCATGTGGAGTCGGAGCGATTCGCCCTATACTAGCCGCGTATCATACCCCACACGTCATTCTTACTTCTCGAAGTCTCGATGAGTCGCAGGACGCAAATTCGGCAAGAGGTAATACGAGGTACAGGAGGTTGCCAGTCAAGGTAGTTTAGATTTATCGCAACATAATATGCCTGTGTTCACTTTGCTTGTAGGGCGAACTACTTTTTGGGCGCGGACTTTCCCTGCGCGAAATGGCGCACTAGCTTTGGCAGCTATGTATGATACGAGTAAAGCTATTCTACTTCCATTTTTGCACTATGATCCGGTTACTTAATTAACTTCCTTCTTCCTTTTTTAGGGTGGTAACGTTAACGTTCTATATGACCACTATTATTGCATAACACGATAACACGACCACTGTTCTATATCCGGCGGGGGATAGGGGGGGGGGATGGAGTAGTTAGCCCCCCCCCCCCCCCCCCCCCGGAAATCTCAAACGACAAATTTCACGTAGGAAAACTATGTTGATCCTCATTTTTCAGACCAAAAAAAGGGAAAGAAATGTATGGTGCAAATAAAGCAATAAGGCGGCACCTCCTTCCCCAACCTCAAACGCTACCTCCACCCTCCAAGAGTGACCCACAAATCGGCCCCCATTTATAAGACCCAACGTGCGTTAAATATTTGCACATAAACTCATCTTGCTAGCAGACATGCTAACATAAAATATATGGGACATTTGATGCACAGGGGTGCCACATATGATTACCGAAAAAAAAAACTGAAATCTGCGTCCTGAAATAAACGCCGACAGAAGACCGCCGGATTTTAAAAGAAAAAACGAAAGTCTAACCCCTAGTTATGACCAAAGGCCTCCCAAAAGTTTAAGTGAAACAAGACGCCCATAATATCATCAGATGTCGACAGACGTTGATGTTAATCGTGGTGGCGCATCTACAAGGAACATTACTTCGTGATTACTGAGGCGAGGAAAAGATTAGTAAAATGCCGGGACATTTGTGCATATGCTTTCCGGACATGGTCAATGAATTCCTGATTTGAGGGGAAATGAGCTGGCCTTCTGAGCTACGGAGTCCTGAACATGCATGATCAGGCTGCCGCAATGGCTTGAGTAATAAGCTGTAGCCCAGTGGAACGTCTATGCCCTTGTGTTCATGGATATACGTTTGGCGACTTCCACGAACGTTGTGAGGGAAGTAATCAATTGCTTGCGCCTGCTTCTCACTGTTGGGCTGCCGGCGTTCTCTTTGGGCTAAAAATACACAGTGCATATATATGTATACCTGCCTTCTATCCAGTCCCCATGAGTTGACCGCGGCCTAAAATATGTTAGGGATTTGAGCGTTCATAGTTAACCGGCAACTGATCCACCGCGGCGGCATAGTGGTTAGAGCGGTCGGCTACTGAGGCGGAGTACCCGGGTTTGAACCCAGTCGTGGCGGCCGCGTTTGAATGGAGGCTAAACGGAAAAAGCATCCGAGCGCTGTGCGATGTGAGTGCACGCTAAAGAACCCCAGGTGGTCGAAATATTCTGGAGCCCTCGACTACGGCGCCTGTTCCTCCCTTATTTTATCTCCACCCTATTTTTCTTGCCATCGCTAGGATTTTCTGTACATTCTGCGAGTACATGCGCACACACGCTAACACATGCACTAACATACAGTATACACGCCGCAGGCTTTTCTCGTAACGAGGCTATAGTATAAGGCTTTCGTCTTAAAACGCTTATTGGATGATCTTGTATAAGAATACGAAAGGCAGCGCTCCTCTGTTTCCATGAGGAGTCGTCTAAAAAGTCTTTTCTGAAAAAAAAAAGGGAATAGATTTTTCAACAGAGACGCTACTTCTCCGAAACATTATACGGTGGCATGAATCTTTACCGCAGCGCCTTTTAAAAATCCTCCCACCTCAACCACTGGCTCGCTTGCGGTGAAATCACGCACGGAGCTTGCATACTGGGGTAACTTTTGTCTCGTAGTAAGCTTGACAACTGCGCTTAATTGGTTCGGCCGCACATTATGCAAGCCCGGAATCGTCTGCGTCTCTGCAGACGACAGATAGCGCCACCGCCACCCTTGGGCGGAAACTCGGCGTTCGCGCCTTTCGGTCCCACGATATCGGCGCACACGATTCCGGGCTTGCATCATGTACAGTCGAACCAAGTAAGTACCATTGTGAAACTTACTACCAGACAAAAGTTGCTGCAATATGCAAGCTCCGTGCACATTTCCACCGCAAGCGAGCCACTGGTTGGGGCCGGAGGATTTTTAAAAGCTGCTGCGGTAAGGATGCATGTCACGGTATCTATCGCAACTCTTTCGGGGCTTTAGGATGCGCACCTAAACAGTGACTGGAAGTTTATCCATAATGCCACATTTCTCCTCTCCAAACCACCGGATTTAGAAGATATATGGCTGCCGCTGCCTCATCCACCGCCGTGGCTCAGTGGTAAGGGCGATCGGCTGCTGGGTCAAGGCGCTAGGTGGCGTATGTCGAGGGCCCGGGTTGAAACTCGGTCTTGGCGGCCGCGTTTCGATGAAAGCTAAACGCATAGAGCATCCGTGTGTTGTGCGATGTCAGTGCACGTTGAAGATCTCCAGGTGGTCGAAATTATTCCGGAGCCCTCCACTACGGCGCCTGTTTCTCTTTCCTTCTTTCGCTTTCTTCTTATTCCTTCCCTCACGGTGCAGTTGAAGTGTCCACCAAGAAGTGAGACAGCGTCCTTTCCTTTCGCTTACTCAATAACCAGAACCAGCGCCGCTGTCTAACTTTATCAGCAAAACAATCACGTTTGCATTACCCTACATACGTCTTCGCAACGTAGTTAATACAAATGATAATCTAAGCCCCTTCCTGATTGGTGCAGCCAACTGCGGCCATATTCTAAACTAATTCTTGAAAGAAATAAAAATTTTCAATTTTTTAACCTCGTTCAGGTAGAACTTGCGCATCTATGCAGGTCCTGTAGCAAGTATATGTGAAAACCAACGCTAGTTAAGAACAGTGTTTCATTAGGTGACTGTAAGGCCAAGGAATCGAAATATAATTTAAAAAACGCTGTAGTTTTGCCATTGGATGAGCGAATCTGATGTTCCCGCATTCAACAGTATAATCGCACTTTATGCGAGTAGATTTACATGCTGCCAGAAAGGAAGCACAATTTTTATTGATGCGCTCTACGGGATGATTCCAGCGTATTTGAAGACGGGTTGTTTTGTATTTGTTTTTAGCGTCAAAAAAGTCCGAAAGAAAACATATTAGCTCCGGGAAGCGTACTAAATTTTCACGTATGCCTTTAAAAAAAAGGTGCAGTTACAGTTCGTGTTTATAACAGAATCAGTGCACACCCCAGCCACTGAAAAACAAAGTTTTCGTAATTATGGAAGCATGCAAGCTTTTAGCCGTGCCAGCGTTCCCTCTTTTCTACATTTTCTTCTTGCTTATCGTGGACTATATCCGCATTCTAGTTGCCTCTCTGGGCGTATTACAGCTGCGCTGTTTCAAACCTATGGGAAAAGGTTCCGGTTCCAGATCAGGTGCTTCGAAAGAATCAGTTCTTCTTTTTTACATAGACCGGAAAGCTGAATAGGCCCCAGAGCTCCAGGGGGTGTCCGGCATTGCACGAGTGAGAATAACCACATTCCATGGCGTCTCGGGTGGGTGACTGGACAATTAGGTAATGAAAGCAGCTACACTCTGTATGGGGTCGGATTTACTCCCGTCACGTCACCGTTTCAGATTAGCAATGCAAAATTCTCACACCGATGGACTTTTGAAACATTTTCAAAGCAAGCGGCCGCAGAAGAAAGGACCAATCACCTCTGCTTAGAGGCTGGGATTTTACACGCGGGTTTCAAGTACGAGAAAAAACAAAAAAGCATTTAATATCTTGTTCTCTGAGTGTGGGCGTGTTTCGAAAGCAGATGGCATTTGGCTCACGTTCCTTCTCTGGTACTTGAGGGAACACAGTTAGACATCGCGTGCGTCACCCCCGAAGGCGTCATGCCCGAATGTGACGTGTGAACTCATGCTTTTTCATATTTTGCGAATGTCGGACAGTAGATCTCGCTCATAGCCAGTGCTAGCTATTGTTTTTACTTCTTAAAAATGGGATACCTTACGGCTTTTTATCTTTCTGTTCGACAGGAGTCCACTTTGAGGAAAAGGCTTTCAAAAGGAGGTACTAGCAAGTATGATTCACTTAAATGGTATGCGAGGGTGTAAGTACGTGAACGATGAATTAAGTGAAATAGGAGGAGCAGCAGCGAAATGAGTGATGTGTATCTTCTGAGTCTCAAGCTTAGTAATGTGATGATCGGCAGAGAGCTTTTACATAAATCAAAAGCATCTGAGAAGCCTCGTACATTTAATTCTCTATATGCAAGAAGTGCGTCAAGTGGGGGTTGAAACAGAAGGCGCTTCGAGCATAACCGCGGCCACATCAGTTAGAAAGACTTGCATAAATCTATAGAACCACTTATACATGGTACTAACCTGTGGGTGAGTACCATGTAAATCAAAAAGAAGAAGTGAGCTTGGGGAGAACATGTAATACAAAGGCAGAATTACCGATAGTCGTTCAGGGTAACGGACTGGATTTCAAGAGAAGGCAGCGTAGCAGAGAGTGGCAGAAAGTTTGGAGGGGCGGATGAGATTATGGAGTTCGTGAAGATAAGGTGACCACGGCTGGCACGGAACAGGGTTAGTTGGAGAAATATGAGAGAGACCCTTGCCCTGACACAGTCCTGTAAGAATTTCGAGGACATTCATGGGCACCACGGGAGCGACACCGTCCCTTGTCGCATTTCATATCGCCTCAGGCTCAGGAGAAGTGTTTCAAGCTCATGCGAACAACATGTGCACACTATGAGAAAATGTTACACAATAAGCAGGTGTTAGAAGAGCACGACTCTGAGTGGAGCCATGTTTTTAATTCCCCACCACATAAATGTGGCTGGCCCCACTAAAAGCCAGAAGTACGTACTGCGACACACAATATTAACGCAACTCTGCTGCTTCGAAAAACTCGATACACTTGAGACTGAAATGGCTAAGAACACTTCACTATACTACCGATGGGGGCGAGGGCGGGGAGGGGGGTATTATCTACTATGCTGTCGCAGTGCTGCCCTCAACAAATAGAAATACAAGCCTAAGCAGTTGGACCGAGCTAAGGATAAAGACAGTCGCAGAAAGATTGGAAGTGACAAATAGCAGCGGTAATAAGTTGAAACAGACAAGAACTAACAGGTACTACGCGACACGAGGTACCAAATGCAATCACATATACTTTATAAGAAATGAGCATAATGTTACGAGAAGAAGAGAAACACTGCAGAACTTGCTCAAAAATGCAAATAGTGCAGCTAAAGACATATATGTAAAATTGTATAATTTATCACTGCGCTTTCTCATTTCCTCTGTGAAGTCACAGACTCATAATCGTCAAGTCACGTACAAACACGAAGCATAATTCCCTAGACTTAAATTTGCATTTGCCTTACAGACGTTACTTAAAGGTTTCAATGCACACACATGAATATTGTATTACGGCCCTAAAGTCTTTCGAGTACATTTGAGGCATACGTAGGTCCCTCGAGCGCATAATTTTATTATACTGAACGTAAAGTTCTACTTACGAGCACTTTGCCTCATTGCGCGCACAATGTAGGTAGCGAAGTTTAGAGTACAATGTGAAATTTCGAAAAAGTATAAGTGGTCGTAACCAATTCAGTAAGCATACAACGATGAGAGTCGGCGCCAAAAAATAGGACAGTGTCAGAGGCAACAAAAATCTGCTAAGGCAGTACTGGAGCGAATTTTCAAAATAGAGATGTTTGTGCGCGCTTGAGTTTAGGTATTTACATGGACAAATTCTTTAAAGTGTTACCAGCAGCCCCACACCGACGGCTCAGTGGTTAAGTCGCTCGGCTTCTAAGCCTGATGACACGGGTTCGATCCCAGCCGCGGCGGCCGCGTTTCCATTGAGGCGAAACGCAAGGCGCACGAGTACCATGCGAGATTACAGCAGGCTTTTAAAGGACTCCAGGAGGTCGAAATTATTTCGGAGCCTTCCATTACATCGTCCCTCATAGCCCATGTCGCTTTGTGACTCTAAACCCGATATACCATACCATACCGTACCATATCATACCATACTACACCATGTTCATACCATGTCCACACCATACCATACCACACCATACTGTACCGTACCATATCACATCATACCATACCATGCAATACCGCCACGGTGGCTGATGTGGTTATGCGTTCGGCTACTGACCCGAAAGACGCCGGTTCGATCCCGGCCGCGGTGGTCGAATTTCGATTGAGGCGAAATTCTAGAGAGGCCCGTGTGATGTACTATGTGAGTGCACGTTTAACAACCCCAGACGGTTGAAATTTCCGGAGCCCTTCACTACGGCGTCCCTTATAGCCTGAATCGCTTGGGGACGTTAAACCTCATAAACAAAACAAACGATACCATACCATACCATTCGGTATTAACACCAACCTAGACTACACGCCGGTTCATTTCAAACCCTGCCGACTGCAGCCTAATCGCAAACTGCTGTGCCTGTTCATGTAAATACCGCTTGCATTAATGTGGTTCATTCTATGTACAGCGCTCCACTTGAAAACTCATGCGGCTTTGAGTCAAGGGCGTTGACGCAAGAGATTGGCCTTCACCCAGCTGGCGGCACTTCTAGGACGATGATGCTCCAGCAGCGTGTCAGAGGCTTGTTAGACCACGTGATTATCAGCTGCACGGAGTTGGCTCGTGTATATAGTGGAGTCGAGGTGTACCCGATAATCTCCTCGACCCAAATCAAAAGTGATCGTAATTTGCGGCGGAACATGTAATTTCCTGCCACGTCTTAGAACGAATGAGGTTTTATGTTGTGATTACGGTGTCAGCAGCTATGTATTAGGCTGAAGAAAAAAAAAAGGGAAAAGGCGCTAGTAAATATTATATTAATACGCCATTGATATCCAAGAATACGGGGCAAGCCCATAGGGTACAAGAGCCCCGCAAACGTTATATTCAAACCGCCTGTACTGGCGTCATATCAGTTCACAAACTGGCTCTATGACAACCGTAGTTTACAACGTTATTGTACGGTTGAACTCGCTACCAAGCCATTACAAGTTTCACTCATACGGTCTCAGGACATTTGCAGTTACTGTCTAAAGTGCACAACACTCGTATGGTAGCTTGCTGGAGTCGATATGCAGTCTTTTACTCCATTTCGAGATCTTTCATACGCTGTTTCCATCACATGACCTGCATATTGCCCAATACTCATAGTACGGCTCACTATAAAATTACCTGTATGGCTTTTTTTACGTGTTCATAGGAATCTGAATGAACTCAGCATAGTGATTATGTCACTAGTCTGAAACTGTCGGGTACAGACTAACTGCTCTAGTATTATACTATATAACCTTTGCAAGACTTTTGCTCCAGAGTGGCATGGATTCATGTTTCCAGGGCAGGCATTTTTCTTGCGTATGCATTCCAAGTTTTCTGCAATCTGTTAAATTTACCTTCAGATTTCCACCGAAAATTTTGATAGGAATTTAGTGGGCTAGGATGTCGACGGTATTTAACACCAAAGCCCTGCGCTGTCGCCAAGTCGTGGGAATACCAGGATTAATTAAGTTCCCACAAGAACCGAAACAAAGCAAAAAAAAATTCACAATGGCATGCTCGCCCTCTGTGCCTTCCAGAGATCACTGCCGATACAAGCGATGAAGTTCCAAGGCACGCCCGATTCGATGCCTCCCCTCTGTCTCCGCCTCCAAACGGTCGCCTCGGCGCGCAAGGCTTACAAACGTCGCGCCTAGTGCGTCTTGCAAACCGGTAGGGCAGATCATCGTCGCGGCGCACGTGGGCTCCATAACAAAAGCTCATCTCTTTCTCAAGGTTGCCTCCTGGGCATCCTGCTCCTGCGGGCAGTCCCAACCGGTTATGACGTCACCGCATGGACGAAGAAGTCGCACGCTTTCTCAGGGGTCCGCTCGCGTTTCTCCTTCCTCAAAGCCCGCCGTGTGCCCGCGCCACCGGAGCGCAGAGAAGGACGTGCGCGATCCGCTACCCAGTGCTCCCCCGCAGCGAAGAAAGTGCGGCGACGGTTCTTTCCGCCGTTCAACGCTTCGATGATTTGCCGCTGGACGCTGCCTCTACGAAACAGCTGAAAGGATACCACACACACACCGCGTGAGTGACGGCGAATGGCGCCGATTTTAGCACGGAGTCGTCTAGCCATAAAGTAATCAAACTTTGTTGTTGCGTGACTCGGGTCTTGAACGCAGGACAGGAACTAAAAATTGCCGGCTTGGCCGAGAGATATGCTCATTCGAAGGCCTATCAAAAAGTGAAGTGGGAAACTGGAAAGGGCGTGGTATATGAATCCGCAGTCCCGCGTATCTCGTGGTCGATGCTTGCGAGCTCGCCCTGCCCTACGCTTCCCGCAGGAATTATGACTTGCCTTTAATTTCCGTGGGTGCCAGGCCGCAGTTGTTATGTTTAGGTAGTGCATGTAAGAGAAAAACTTGAAGTGTCATTTCGCTATGCCTTTCTCGTACTTGTACGAAGCTTGGAAGTGATGGCCTCTTTTAGGGAAGCAGAAAGCTATACTCAGCACGGTAGGAAAGGTGTTAAGTCGAATATAAAAAGCAGCAAGTCAAATAAAAGGTGCAACAAAAACAAGCTTGACATTCGGTGAGCTGCTTAAAACTTACACTAGTTAACGCTGTAATGCCATATCCAGGCAGGCTGACAGTAGCGCCTCCCTGGTGGCAAACGTCATTTAACATCTGGCAGAGCTGGAAGAGGATCGAAAGGGTATGCTATGTGTAACAGGGGCGTGCGGAAGTCCAAATTATTTTACTTCAATATAGGGGTGAGTACAGCCCTTGTCAAAAGTATAAAGGCCAATGGATTTGCTTCTGGTCCGTGCTGTGTACCTCGCTATCGCCAGCGTCCTGTTGTCAACTTCCACACTCTCCTGAAGGGGACAAGGACATTCGTCCTAGCCCCCCTGAAAGTTACGCCTTCCACGTAGGCTACATGAGCTCCACTACCTGGCTTAGAAACGAACCCTTTGAACTATTTGCATTTGGCAAAGGCTGTACGTGTGCGAGGTCAGAGCGGGTCAGGAACGCGGGTTAATGACATCCTAGTTGAAATCAAGAAGAAATAATGGGTTTGGGCAGGGCATGTAATGCGAAGGCAAGATAATCGGTGGTCCTTAAGGGTAGCGGAGTGGATACCAAGAGAAGTGTAGAATGGACGAGGCAGAAAGTTGGATGGGCGGATGCGATTATGAAGCCTGCGGGATAGGGCGGCCAACAGGGTTAATTGAAGAGATATGGGGAGGCCTTTATCCTGCAGTGGTCGTAGTCAGGCTGATGATGATGGTGATGATAGTCATGAAGATGAAGATGATGTGCGTGCCTGGACTTGAATCTCCATTAAAATGAGGTGAAGAAGAAGAAGAAGAAGAAGACTTGAATCTAAAAGTTTTTCCACGCTGGGCAGGCTGCGTTTAGCAATCCTGGAGGGCAAAATAAGGGACACAGTTTGAGCTCGCCCAAATAAGCATGGCTTAAACAAGAGTCGCAACGCCCGTTAATTCTTCAGAAAGTTGCTTAGCTCCACGTGCTAAACAATAGGAACTTGTGAACTGAGTTCCGTTGAGCTATTCGTCTAAAATTTTAAAGGAGTACGAATAATCGAAATTTTCGGACAGCGTGTCGAATATCCGGCAATTCGATTCGCTGAACGAAACAAATAGAGTGCTTTCAAAGTTATTCGAAGCGATTCGAACACGTGCTGTAGTTTCCGCATAATTTTCGAATAGTCGGCACGAAATTCGAATAAGACACGCCGTA